>NC_090923.1:1476322335-1476625366 GCF_040938575.1 Ambystoma mexicanum | reverse complement strand
AGACTCTTGCTCCTGGGTTGGACTATGGGAAGCTCAGAGAGTAACGGTATAATCTGGGATGCCTTTAAAGTGGTGGTAAGGGAAGAAGCAATAGGGAAAACGGGAGGACAAAGGGGACGCGCCCTGGCAGATCTTGGGGAGGTGGAGGGAGAGATAGAAGCTACTGAACGCCAAGCGGGTAAAACTGGGGAGGTGCCTGGGGAACTCACAAGGTTGAGACTGAAATGTGTAGCAATTGGGGAGATTGGATTATGGGAAGTATATACAGCGGCTGCACGCAGAAGGAGATAAGCCCAGCAGACTCCTGGCCTGGCTCACCAAGCAGGAGCTCAGGAGAGAACCCATTAACGTGATAGTAGGTATTAACAAAATGTTCTCACAATTTTATGAACAATGGTATGCTCCTAACCCAGCGGCAGAGACGGGCGATATAGCCGATGCCATGATGGAGATCAGACTCCCAAAACTGGCGGAAGAGCAGGCCCAAATACTTGATGCTCCCCTCACGGTCGAAGAGCTAGAGACCGTAATTACTGAGCTACCATCCGGCAAAGCCCCGGACCCGATGGGCTCCCGGGCGAATTATATAAAGAATAGAAGGGCACCTTAGCATCAAGACTCTTGGACGTGTATCAAGAGGCGTTCGAAAAGGGGCAATTGCCAGCTAGCATATCGGAATCAGTCATCATTCCCATTCTGAAACCGGGGAAACACCACTAGACGGAGCCTCATATAGGCTGATTTCCCTGATTAACCAAGACTCCAAAATCCTCACAGCAGTGCTCGCCAACCGGCTCAAGCAGGTTATACCCACATTAATCCACCTGGACCAAACGGGCTATGTCCCGGGATGGAACACAACATGGAATCTACGAAGACTCCATCATGTGGTGGACCAAATGAACCAAAGACAGGGCGAAGGCTCGATAGCGTCCTTAGACGTTTTTAAAGCCTTCGACTCTGTGAATTGGGAGTGGCTGCTGAGGGTCCTCGAGCACTATGGGATAGGGGAGGGGTTCCTCCGATGGGTCAAGCTACTTTATAAAAATCCCAGAGCGAGGGTGAGAACTGGGAGGCAT
The DNA here is from genome assembly GCF_040938575.1 of Ambystoma mexicanum. Classification (NCBI taxonomy): domain Eukaryota; kingdom Metazoa; phylum Chordata; class Amphibia; order Caudata; family Ambystomatidae; genus Ambystoma; species Ambystoma mexicanum. Next base: position 1,476,624,287 of record NC_090923.1, on the reverse strand, counting down.
ACCTCGGAAGCTTGGAGGATCTATGGAGGCACAAAGCAGGGTTGCCCATTGTCACCAATGTTGTATATACTGGCACTCGAACCACTGGTGGTCTTTCTTAGAGCCAAATACAGGGACACTTGGATTGATATAGATGGGGTACTGCACCAAATCTCATTATATGCAGATTACATGCTCCTCTTTGTGGGGTACCCATGGGTAAACCTACCATGCCTATTGGAAGCTATAGACGCGTACACCAGACTTTCAGGAATAGCTGTCAACAAAAAACAAACAAAAAAAGACATTCGAAATATTTTTTTTCGATTTTTTGTTTCTCTGCATTATGACTTTCAACATAATGTCATTCGAAATTATCACTATAAACCATTTAACTTTAATACACGGGTGGCCCTAGAGAAGACGCTGAAGGCCATGATCTTCTGGAAGACACTCCCGCTAGGGATGATGGGGAGGGCGGCCTTGCTAAAGATGACTGCATTGCCACGTATGTTCTACCAGTTCACAAACATTCCACACGTCATACCCAAGGCTTTCTTTACACAATTGAACACAATGGTACGAGGATCCTTGTGGTGGGGAGAGAGGAATAGGATCGCTGAACACTTTGCATAGAGACTATGAATCAGGGGGCATCAGATTGCCGGACTTTGAGCGGTATTAACTAGCTAGGCAACTGAAATTTGTGGTCAGATGGTTGGGAGATGAGACCTCAGTAGACTCACTACTCTTCCAGCAAGCGCTGAAGCAGTATTACCTGAGGGAAATCTTATGGATCGACAAGATACTGACCAAGACCCTACCTAATATGGTCAAGCTGGGCCTGACACTGTGGCACAAGGCGTGGAAACTTCAGGGGGCACGGGACCCCTACTCTGCAAAGAGCCCCCTCGCGGGATTCGTAGGCGCAGATACAGGCACCCTCGCAATATATAGATCCCACTGGGAGGCTAAAGGCGTTGCTCAGATAGGAGACCTAAGGAGGGAAGGACAATGGGCGGAGTTCCAACAGCTGATGGAGGAGCACGACATACACAGCAGTCAGTTCATACTACACAACAGTATAGTCCAGAAGATCAAGAAAAGATGTTCAGAACTCCTGGATGACGAGTACCCAAGAGGGATGCTGGACGCATGGTATGGATGCATCCGAAGGAGGACACACGGTCTCTTGACTGTACCAGCAGATGCTGACGTCTAACAATGAGCGAGAGCTGCAAACAAAGGAACGCAGGGAAAGGGATCTCCAGAGGCCCTTCACTGACCAGGAGTGGTCCAGGGTCCTGGGATACCCAAAGAAGGTGTTCAGTAATGCAAGATTTAAACAACCACAGCTATACCTCATACACCAAGCGTATCTCACACTGAAGAGAATGACTGCAATGGGGACAGGCGAGCCCTGGAATTGTCCACGCAGCGCCGAGGAGGATGCTGACATGCTGCACATGTTTTGGACTTGCCCGGTGATAAAGACTTTTTGGGAGGGAATCAAATAAAGGGTGGAGGGGGGTGGGATTCATATGCATGCATGGACCCCTGAATCTTACCCTTTGGGCCTCTTTTTCCGGAGGCGACAGGCAAAGAACACATCTAGCCAAGAGGAAGGATTTGGTGTGAATTTTGGCAAAGCGCCGTATAGCAATGGCATGGAACTCCAACTCGGGACCAAGCATAGGCTCATGGTGGGCAGATCTTAAAAAATGATCAGTGGCAGAAACAGGTGTGTGGATAAGGGTGGTGCAGGGGGCAGAAGGGGAGAGTGGACATAACATACTTGCATGGAACTCCCTGGTACAGGATTTATTTGGACAGAGGGAAGAGAGCAGCACAGACGACCCTGAAGGAGCGAGAGAGAACAAGTAGGATAACTGGAAGATGACCAGAGCACCCCTCGGCAAGGGGAATATAAGGACATTGACCTGAGATTGGACTAGACAGGAGAGTTGGCCATCGACCACAGAGCACGGCCACGGGACTGCGCCATGAAGAATGACGATGCAGGGCAGAATCCACAAAAGAGTGCCAGTGTGATTGTTATGTTTTGTTTGTTGTTGGTTTTTGGTTAATGTTGTAAAACAATAAAGAGTTTAATATATATATTACACAGCCACGGTGGTGGCTGTGTAGTTATGGTTAAGTTGCTAATCCCATAGGAAGAGCACTTTTTGGGTGGCTTATAACTTCGGTCTCCCTGGATGAATCCTCACCAAACTTTGCAAAAGGATTATATGACCGATTCTGGATATTTTTGCGAAGTTTGGTCAAGGGGGGGGCAAAGTTATAGGGGGTTCCCAAAATGTATTTTTTTCCCATAGACATAATGGGAAAAAACTTTGCTCACGCCTACAGCCAAAACCGCTGGACGGATTTTGCGGCAAAGCGGCGGCTTGGTCCCAAAAGCGTGCTTTTGTTAATTTGGTGTAAATCCGTCCAGTAGTTTCTTTTTAAACGACAAAAATGTAAGTAAAAAAAATTAGTGATATCTATGTCCGCTCTGCGGACTCACTTCCCTGTTTGGCCTCTGATTGGCTGTGCTGTCCGCGCCTAGCCTCTGATAGGCAGAACGATTTGCGGACTTTTGCGTGGTCCGCGGACACCGGGACACGGCCGCTGATTGGCTGGTGGGAAAACGTGAAATGCATCGGTTTTCCTGAAACGCCCGCCATCTTGGATTTGCAGACTTTTTTGGGGGTCCGCGAACAGCAAAGTGATTTTAAAAAAAAAAAACAGCATTTCACCTATCAAACTCAACAAACAATCTCTGGGGAGGTGGTGGGGATGAGGATGGGATGGGATATGGCCATAAGAAGCCAAAAAACGGGTTGTTTCACCCCCCCGAAAGTCCGCGAACACTCCAGATGTCCTGGGCAGTCCTCTGGTGTTCGCGGACACTTCAGATGTCCTAGGACATCTGTACCTATTTCTGCATTACAGGGTTCGGGAAAAGCAGTTTTTGGATAGCTTATAACTTTTGCGCCACTCAGTGAAACTGCATGTAATTTTGCAATTTTATTCTAGGACTAATCCTGAATGGTTTTGCAAAGTTTTGTGGGATTCTGTCAAGAGAGGGCAAAATTAGAGGGGGGTCCCAAAATATTGTAAAGGCATATAAATGCACAACATTTGGCAAATCGATTTTGGATCTAGATATAAATGGTTTTCTAAAGTTTGCTGGGATTTTCTCAAGAGGGGGCGAAATTAGAGGGTGGGTCTCAACATTTTTAGATGGCTTATAACTTTGTTGCTATTTGACGAATGTGGACAAAAGTTTTGAGAAAGATTATAGACCCAACCTTCAATGTTTGGTAAAGATTGAATGGATTTTGTCAAGTGAGGGTTAAGTTATAGGACTATTGTATGTAGATATATTTTGACACTTTTTTAAAAATAAAACATGGGCGGGTTTCAAGCAAACTCGTGAGGAGTATTGGCAAGGTCATTAAAGCATGGTTTTGCAAATGTGCCCGTGTTTTATTTTTTTACAAGTGTAATAATGTAGGTACAAAAAATAGTCATATACCTTTGGTGATTGAGGTATAGCCTATGGCCGTGGGCAGTTGCCAGATTGTCTGGGTCATGGCATAAGGTCATGACGCGGACAATCTGGCTACTGGCCTTGACCGCTAGGGACGAAAAATGGTGTTAAAGTGGCTATGTCTACCTGGGACCGGCTATGTGGTAAAACTATTCGAAGGTAGGATAGGTTTGAAAGGGAAAAAAAGTGCTTGTGGTAATATGTTCATAGGGTTTTGCAGGCTGCCATGGCAAGGGAAGAGGGGCTGTGTACGGAGCCCCGCCTTCTCTTTCCGTGTTGGCTGTCTTGGAAAAGGATATTCCTTCCTACAGCGGGACACCGCAGGCGACCCGCTGTAGGAAGAATAATCCTTCCATTTTACAGCGAAATGCCTGCGGCGTCCCGCTATAGGAAGAACAATCTATGTTTTAGCACCCTGGGTTCCTGCTTGGCCTTTATCCCCCATTTTAGGGGCTGCAATGGACGATAATGGTCTGTAGACCTCCTTATTTATTTATTTATTTATTTACTTATCTATAACGCACCAATGCCCGCAGACATCAGGCTGTGTGGTTGCAGTATTTGTTAAAGAAGATGAGGTGGAGGGAGACAGCTTACTACTTGCTGAGAAAGGAACAACCTTTCTGAGAGCATTTCGGTCATTGGATTTGGTGTGGCGGCACATGGAGGTGGTCCCATAGGAGTACTGTCCAGGTAGTCTGCGACTGAGTACAAAATGCACTCAGTGCATTACACTTTGGTAGCTTTAGCCTTTGGTACACTCCCAACAGTAGCAAAGAACTGGCACACCCATGATTCGATCTTGGTGCTAGAGGTAGGCACTTCCTCTACCTCATCTTCTTTGTCCTCTTCACTGTCTTTGAAAGTACTGCGCTTTTTTTGTTGTGAAGGTCCTCCAGCTGGTGGTTGTGGTTGCTCTTGGGGAGGAGGGATGGCAATAACTGATGCCATTTTTAAGAGAAATAGCAGTTTTGATAAAAATTCTTCCAAGTACAATGTCCTTTTAACAAAAATGTTTTATGGAATTTCATAGGTTTTTATTAGTGCAACTTAACCATAACGTCCCTTTAACAAAGTTTTTTCAGTGAATATATATATATGTATATATATATATATATATATATCAGTGCAGCTTTGGTTGAATGCTTAAAACAAGCTTTAAGATGGGCGCAACATGTTCTTAACACAGTTTCACAGCACCTGCCACAAACCTGCACCCTATTTCACTTATATTTCATTTATATTTCAATTACAATGTAACATAGCACACACAAGACTTTGTTCCTAATTCCTGTAAAATATGATTTCTTTTAAATGTCCTACTTGTTAAATAAAATATTATAAACACATCATATATATATATATGAATGTATACCTTTTGCATAAAGCGTTTCATTCAAAGAAAAGATCACTCAGAAATGTCGATCTGAAAAAAAACTTGTTAACCAAATAAATACCATTCTCACAGACGCACCATCTGATGGTATCCTTGGTTCAGGTCCAATTTTGAGAAGAGGACGGCCTTATTCAACTGGACAATCATGTCCTCAATTTTTGGTCCTGAGTGGCGTTCTCTTTGGATGGCTGTGTTTGCCACCCTCATGTCGATGCATAGGCGTAGGCGACCAACTTCTTTTGGGACGATTACAAGTGGAGAGACCCAGGGAGTCGGTCCCGTGGCTGGTTCGATGATATCGTCCCGTTGGAGCTGATTGAGTTCCTTCGACACTGCGGCTTGTAGATGGAATCTGACCCTGCGCGGGTGTTGTGGGACTGGTCGGACTGACGGGTCAATGTTTAGCTTCACTGAGGGACCCTTCCTCGTGCCTAGGCCTTGGAATAGATGTGGGAATTCTTTCAGGACAACCTCTTTTGTAATGGTTGGACCCGCAGGTGGTGTCTGTTCTATGTTGTTGACGTGTCCTTGGGTTTCACCTCTGGGCACTGTCGAGTGGATGGTGTCACCTTCTTGAACGTGTATTTTAATAAGGACTAGGTGTGAGGCCGTCTTGTAACTCAATAGGCATCACCCTTTTGCTGGGCTCCTTATTACATCGATGGTGGTCGTAGTTGAGTGGTTCCCATGGATCAGTTGTCTCTTGAAGAACCCTACGCTGGGCAGAGGGGTGTCGGCACCCCATTGAAATATTCTGGAGGAGGTCTGCGTGAGTGGAGGTTTGTTCTGGATCTGTTGAAATTCTTTTTCCCCCATAATGTTCACTGTGGTCCCTGAGTCAATGAGAAAGCAGAATTGTTTGTCACAAATGTCAACTGGTATCTTTGATGCCTCTCACGCCTCACCCTCATCCATGATGATGTTGACAAACTCGTCCTGTGCGTATGTGCCATATTGTTCACCCCCATATTCTTGATTGACTTGCACCACAGTTTGGTAGTGTTGTCTTGTTGGTGGTGGACCATCATATTCATCTTGAATCCTCGGGACTGCGTCATGTGGCTCATATTCTTGGGGTTCGTCTTCTGGATAAAGTTCTTCTACTACTCTTACGTATCACCTTGGCCCCTGTTGGTACCGGCGCACCTGGTATAGCTGGTTTTGAGGTTGATGCAGCGCTGTTCTGTATTGTGGTGACGAGGGTGGTTGCGGTGTAGGAAAAGGTCTACCCTTTCGGCAGACGGCTTGGAAGTGTCCTTCCCTGCCACAGTTACCACACTTTTGGGTGAGTGCAGGGCATGATCCGGCATGGAGGAAAGCCATGCCACACCTGTAACATTGTCTTTGCATTCGTGGAGTCGATGTGTAGGTTGGGCCACTGGTCCTTTCACCCCCTCTGGCATTTCCCATGTGGACTGCTGCTATCACCTTGATTCTCTCATGCTTGGGAGTTGTCGTGCTGGTCATTTGTGTTGCCTGTTTGTCAACCCTTTCAAGGTTTCTGGCTGTTTCGCTGACCTCTTCAATGGTGAGGGGCTTTTTGAGAAGTTGTTTTTTTAGTGCGGGGGAGAGACACCCTTCAATGACTCTCAGGCGAATGGCTTCCTCCAGCGAAAAAGCATGGAATTGACAGTGCGCTCCTTCATTTTGAAGCCTGGTGATGAATTCATCCACGGTTTCGTCAATGCGCTGGGTGCATTGGTTGAACATATATCTTTCATAGTCCCTGTTGGGTTCTATGACCAGCCTTTTATTGAGCGCTCTAATTAGAGCTGGGAAATCCGTGTGTTCCGCTGGGGGAATGGTTTTGATTAGTGTTTTTATTTCAGTCCCAGCTGTGTTAATGAACATGCTGCGTAGACGTCTCTTCGCCTGCAGCCGCTATAAAGTTATTGAAATCTTCGAGCCATTCAAACCAGCGGGGACCCTTGTCTGCTTGGGGGGGTCATGGAGAATGGCGGATGCATGCGCCATGCTGTGGCCGTGGATCTTGATGGCGGTGGTGGAGGCGGTGGACCTTGATCTGCTTGACCTGGGGGAGAACTCATCTTGGTGCGGGCAGTGGGTGCTCCTTGATAGCTTGAGTTCCCTTTTGTGAATCGTGGGGGCGGGTGTCACTCTCCGTATGCAATTTGGACAACCATAGTTGGGACACTATTGCATGTGTGTGACCATGCACCCCCCTGTGTAATGACCGTGATGGCTTATGGGTTAAGCTGCTTGTGGCATAGCTGTGTCGCAGTACGTGCGACCTTCCACCTGCAGCGTTACCCTTGCAGTAGCACGTGCACTTCAGTGCTTCCAATGAGGCGTGTTGGGCCTGAATCTGGTGCTATTGCCTTGAAGATAGCACATCTGTTTTAATGTTTTCCAGTAAGTTCTTAATGTAGAGCTGGCACCTGCAGGATGGCACATATGCTTTGGTGCTTTTCAACTGTACGTTATAGATCTGGAGTAAGCCTCTGCAGCTCTTTCTCTCACATGTGGAGCTGGGACGCTCCTCTAGTGTCTTTCAGGAAGCCTGAAGCGGGCGTTTGGAATGGAGAAAGAGGGGCGGGCTCAAGCACTCTCACTCGCTTCGTGTCCTCGCTGTTGCTGCGCAGCAGGATTGCTGGCAGGGGATCCGGAGCTCTTCACTCGTGTAGTGGCATCGATCGCACGTGGGTGGAGGATGCGGCTCAGCAGGCCGTCAAGAGGGCTCAGCGGGATTTCTGGCACAGACCCGGCGGGATCGCCGGCGTGGACGTCAGTAAAACAGCACGGATTGCTGGTATTGGCAAAGGAGGAGGCTGGTGCGCGGAAGACACCTCGTTGCCAGTTGTTAGCCCTTAGGGCCTCATTAATAATGGACGCACACCAGCGGTATATTAACACGTCTCTTTATTTCCTTTTTCAAACCGCAAGTGCCTTCTCCTTCTCCCCCCTCCCTATCCCTCCGTCACGTCCACTCGTGACGTCGCTTCAGTTTGTGGTCCCTTACAACACTTTAGATGCAGTCTAATAACTGCAACTGCCAAACAGGCAGTTATTTAATGTTTCCATTCCTGGCGCTGCCGGCTCTGCCTAGATGAGAACGAAAAGGCAAAGTAAAAGTAAACTTATTTAGGAGACTGCATCTCCTGTAACGTTGGCCATGAGAGACTGCACCTGCTGTCCAGGTGCACAACAGAGACAGATATGCCGGAAGGGGGGCCCCGGGGGGAACGCGAAGCGTTTCCCCCCGGGGAGTTTTTTGGCACTGCACACGGCCAGCGAGTGGCCGTGGGGGTGCAGAGCGCCCCTCCGGGGGTATTTAAGGGCCCAGGGAAGGTTCGGGAGGCAGGCGACGGTTAGGACTTGGTGATTGTCAAGTCCTGTTGCCTGCTCCCAAGCCTTCCCTGTAGTGCCTGGGGCCTAGGTGGCGAGTTAGAGCAGGTGAGGTAGGGGAGTAGTATCAGGGGAGGGCGGTTAGGTTTTGTTTATAAAAAAAAAAAAAAATTAAGTTTGTTTACTTTTTTGGTTTAGGAGTTTGTGTAGGAGGGGTGCCGTAGATAAGACACCCCTCGCGTCTTACCGTCTCTTCGGGCTTCCGTGTGCGCGCCGGGGTTATCCCGTGAGCGGGGGGTGTGAGGGCTCTGTGGTTTTGCGGCGGGGATTTGGGGGGAATCCTGCATCCGTGCGCGGGCCGGATGTGCGTGTGGGTTTTAGGGCCAGGGAGGGAGCAGAGCGGCAGCGGCTTTTCCGCGGCTCCCCAGTGGATTTCCCACTGATAGCGAGCGTTTGTCTCGGTCTGGTGGTGCGTAGCAGCGCTCTTTAGAAAGGGGGCAGGGCAGCGCAGTAAAAGGGGCTGTGCCCCTCGTATTGTGGGAGAAGTGCGGTGCTGTTTGGGCACCGCCAGGTGGCAGTGTGTGCTGCTGTTAGCAAGCACTAATTAGTGCTTGTTTCTTATAGTGTTTTTGTGGGCTCCCTCTTCCGGGTTTTCGCTAGGTAGTAGGGAGGGAGGGGGTTCAAGGATAAATTTGGTTTAATAGGGTTTTTTTAAAAAAAAAAAAAAAAGAAATTTTTATAAATTTTACAAATTAGCATAAGGCAAGCATAATAGTGACAATACCGGTAATAAAAGCTAATTAGGTAAGGATATTTTGGGTTTATTTTTCTTTTATTAATTATCAATATTAGGGAGGTTATTTTACGGGTTATCACACAAGGTGTGTTTTGGTTCTGGGGGCTGTTTAATTTAGTGTCTGGGTTGCTCAGGGCCAAGGGTGCTAGTCCACGGGTAGGTCCCGGCTCGGGGGCGTAGAGGACGTAGTTGGATTTTAAGGGGCATATTTTTGGGCACACGCGGATTAGTGTGCACAATGACAGGCCGGGGGGCAAGCAAGAAGGGGCTGGTGGATGCTGGGGCCTTGAAGAAGGCCCTGGAAATCATTAGCAGGGCAACTAAAGCCCAATTGGAAGGGGCGGTAGGGGAAGTTACGGGAGAGGAGGAGAGTGGTGGGGGCCGGCCGCAGCGTAGAGCGGCGGCAGACGGTGCGTTGGCGGCGGTGGTGGCTTGCACCCCTACGGCAGGGAGAGGGGAGAGTTGGGAATCCAGGGGCAGGAAGATGAGGAGGGAGATAGACAAGAGGGCGGATGGGGGTTTAAGGAGGTCGGGGGGGCAGCCAGGGAGGGAGGAAGGGTATGATAGCTCTAGGGAAGAGGGGAACGCTCGAGAAGGTAGGGACCGAGGGAACACCAGTGGGGGCAGGGGTGGGGTGCAGGCGGGGGTGTCAGGGCAGAGGGGGAGAGAGGGTAAATACCTGCAGAAGAGCGCAGGTGGGAGAAGGAGGGAGAGGTCCCCGTCAATTGAGGAGGGTAGGGAGGGGCGCGGAACGCCCCCCCCGGGTGGGAGGAGTGGGGGTGGAGGGCGCTGCGCAGCCCCCGCTGTACAGATGGAGGGTGAGGGTTTCGGTACGGCCCCTCCTCGGTCAACGCAAGGAGAGCCTGGAGGGCGCAGCACAGCCCCTAGCAACAAGGATTTCAGGGTGGAGGTCGGAACGCCTCGCCCAAGAGAAGAAGACCAGGCAGAGGTTCCCACAACCCCGCCGAGAAGACGTCAGGGGAGTGGCGGGGCGGACGCCCCGGGCTCGCAAGAAGATCAGCAAATCATCTCGGGCAGGAGATCGCATCCTCAATGGTATTTAAGGGGTGATGAAGTTGGTTGGGAGGAATACGGGGGGCAATGGGAATTTGAAGATTACAGGGTGGAAAGGGAAAGGGTGGAGGAGAGAAGAAGTTCAAGGTGGGATAGGGAAAGGGAAGTACAGGGTGGTCGGGGTGAAAGGGGTCAAGGGAATTATTGGCTGGGTGATTGTGCTGACATGTTTTGTCCCCGCAGCAGGAGCCCTCTAAGGATGGAGAGGAGGAGCACCGGTGTGGATGCCAGGCCGCAGGTTGCAGGCGTGGAAAGAGGTGAGCGGGAAAGGGAATGGTCATCTGCATGGCAGAGAGGGGTTACAAATAGGTGGTTGGGGGATGACCGGGGTGGTTTTCAAGGTGTGATGAAGGAGGTTGGGGTGCAAGCCATTGGAGCCGAAGGGGTTGAGAAGAACATTTGCTCAGTGGAGGTCCAAACGGACAAAGTGGTGGAGCCATTGGGGCTCGAGGTGCAGGCGGGTAAAGATAAAGAGATGGAAGTAAAAGGAAAGGAGAAGAAATTGCCATACATGGGGATAACAAAACCATGGGGGCACATTTGATGGCGGCGACCAGGGAGAAGATACAGGCAGGTGAATTTGTGGATGTCTTCAAATTCCTACATAGGGAGGTGAGAGCGAAAGAGGGGTCTAAGGAGGAAGAGAGGGAACTGGCTTCACGCCCGAGGGTCCCAGTGACCATTGAGAATTGGACGTCGGCGTTTATCATTTATGCCAGTGTGTATTGCGAAAAATTCCCGGAGCGTTGCGTGGCCCTGCTTAAATACATGGACGTAATAAGGAAGGCTTTTACGAGCTTTGGGGGCTTTGCCTGGGTAAGGTATGATGAGGAATTTAGAGCGAGAATGGCGGAGGACAGTCAGGCGGTCTGGGGGGAGATAGATATGGATCTTTGGCTGCAATGGATGGCCCCAACGAGGCCTGCCCCGACATTACATACGGCGAGTGGGCTGCCAGTGCCTTTCCGGCCCTTTCTTGGTCGCCCCGCCCATGAGGGGGCGGGGGAGGAGGCAGGGGCCAGTCCTCAGCAGCGTGCTGGGGGTACAATAAGGATAGCTGCGCAAGAACCATGTGCAGGTTCAAGCACGAGTGTAGTAAGTGCGGGGGAAAACACCTTCTCACGCAGTGTTTCCAACAAGGAGACAGGGGGAGGGGGAGAGGTGCAGGAAAAGGGGTTGGGGGAAAAGCTTTTACTCCAATTAAAGTGGGGGTGTTGGAAAAATGGTTGCAATTTTATCCGGATAGGGAAGGGGCTAAGATTTTGAGTGAGGGGTTCGGGCAGGGGTTCAGATTAGGTTACCAGGGTCCAAGGGTACGGCGGTGGGCGGAAAATCTGAAGTCGGCGAGAGAAAATGCGGAGGTGGTAAGGCAAAAATTGAGCAAGGAAATAGCGGCTGGAAGGATAGTGGGTCCATTTGATGACGTACCGGGTGACTTAGTGATATCTCCATTGGGGGTGGTGCCCAAGAAAGCCCCGGGGGAGTTCATACTGCTTCATCATTTGTCATGGCCGGAGGGTATGTCAGTTAATGATTTCATTGCCCCGGAAGAATGTGGGGTTGTGTATGCGAGTGTAGACCAGGCGGTTGAGCTAATAAGGAAGGAAGGGCGAGGGGCCTTCATGGCCAAGTGCGATATCAAGGCGGCGTTTAGATTATTGCCAGTGCACCCAGAGGATTTTTGGTTGTTAGGTTTGCAGTTTGAGGACCGTATTTACATAGACAAAGCATTGCCTATGGGGTGCGCAATCTCCTGTGCGTTGTTTGAACGATTTAGCTCTTTTTTACAGTGGGTCTTCTCATTCAGCTCAGGGTGGGAGAGTGTGTTGCACTATTTGGATGACTTTCTGTTCATTAACGGGGCAAAAAGGGAGGAGGATTGCAAAGGAATGCTAAAGTTGTTTCAAGACTTGATGGAGGAGCTGGGGGTACCATTAGCCGAAGACAAAACGGAAGGGCCGGCAGTGGTGTTAACATTTCTGGGAATTGAGTTGGATTCAGTGGCCATGACCTCACGCTTGCCGCACGACAAGGTGAGCAAATTGGTGGTACTGCTGGAAAAAGCGGTGGGGGCCAAGAAAATGATGCTGGTGGAGATGCAGAGATTGGTTGGGCATCTGAATTTTGCTTGTAAGGTGGTGGCCCCGGGGAGGACGTTTTGCAGGAACATGGCAAGGGCCATGGCGGGAGCGAAGTGCCCGCATCACCGGATAAGAGTATCGGGGGCAGTGAGGGAGGATTGCAGGATTTGGTTGCGCTTTTTGGAGAGTTTCAATGGAACGTCAATGTGGTTGCAGGAAGACCCAGTGACATGGGAAGTTCAGATTCTCTCGGATGCAGCGGGGGCCGGTGGTTTTGGAGTGTTTTGGGGGGGAAAATGGTGTGCCGAAAAGTGGCCAGAGAGATGGTTGAAGGAAGGGAGGAGCATAGCATTTCTTGAATTTTTTCCATTACTAGTGGCATTGGAGTTGTGGGGGAAGGAGTTGCGAAATAAGAAGGTGAATTTCAATGTAGACAACGAATGCGTGGTCCATGTGGTGAACAGGCAGTCAGCAAGGGATCAGAGGGTGGCAAGGCTGATGAGAGAATTTGTCCTGCGTTGCATGGAATGGAATGTGGTGTTTAAGGCAACACATGTGCCAGGGAAGGATAATGGCATCGCTGATGCATTATCTCGTTTTCAATGGCAGAGATTCCCTGGATTGGCTCCAGAGGCAGATCAGGAGGGGCAGCAGATTCTGGAGGAGCTGTGGAAGATAGGAAGCTGAGAGCGCTTGCACTGGTGGAGGGTTCATTGGCCGCGGCATCTAAGAAGTCATACAGGAGGGCCTGGGAGGATTTTATTAGAGGAGGAGCTTGTAGTTGGAGGGGTAGATGGGATGCGGAAGAGCGGACGAGGGACGATGTTATGAATTTCCTGCTGAGGTGCATGGACAGGGGCTGGTCAAGGGCAACGATAACAGGAAAGCTAGCGGGGATTTCCTTTTACGGTAAATGGTTTTGGGGTTTTCAACCAAGTGGGGGGGAGATGGCGAGTAGGATGTTGGAAGGATGGGCAAGGGAGAGTAAGAGGGACAAGGATAAGAGGAGGCCGATATCGGCTGAATTGCTGCAGAGGTTGATTGAGGTTTTGGGGGGAGTTTGCTGGTCGGTATGGGAAGGGGAACTGTTTGCGGCTTGTTTTACATGGTTATTTTTTGGGGCCTTCAGGGTTTCTGAGTTGGTCGGGGGACAAGAGGGGGTAGGGGGGCTGCAGTGGGAAGATGTGCAAATTACAGAGGAAGGTTTAGACATCAAGATTAAAAGGTCCAAGACGGATCAGAAGGGAAGGGGCTCTTGGGTCCTGCTGGGTCGAGGGAGCGAGGCTCTATGCCCAGTTCAGGCGGGTAAGGTGTGGAAGAAGAGCTGTGGGGTTAACTCAGGTTTGGTTTTCCAGCATTCGGATGGATCGCCGGTTACAGCAGCACAGGTGCTGGGGGTATTGCGTAAGGCATTGGGCAGGGTAGGAGAAAAGGGGGAGGAGTTTGGGACTCATTCTTTTAGGATGGGCGCAGCATCTGAGGGTAGCAGACTGGGTTTTTCGGAAGAAAAGGTGAAAAGCTTGGGGCGTTGGAGGTTGGGAAAATACAAGGGTTACGTTAGGGATTTTGGGAAAGGGGATTGTTGAAGAAAGATGGTGGAGGACCTGGTGGGCAAGTTGTGTTGTTTTGTAATAAGTTGACTTGTCAGTAATTTGTTGTAATTTCTGTTTCAGATGCTGCGCAAAGGAAGGGGGAGTTGGCGCAAGTTTGGATTGTTGGACATTCAATTGTGAAGTGGGCTGGCAAAGAGGCGGAGAAAAGGGTGTTTGGAAGGCAATTGGGGTGCAGTTATAAGGAAGTGGTGGTGAGGTGGCACGGTTTGGGGGGCCTGCGGTGGGATCAGCTGCTGCCCATATTGGCAGGAATGAGGGAACGCTATGGAGTTCCTCAGGTGGTGATGCTGCATGCTGGGGAGAATGACCTGGTTAGGGATACGGGGGGTGGCTCTGCTGAGGAAAATGAAGAGGGACTTAGGGTGGATTAGGGATATGTGGCCTCAAGCGGTGGTGGTGTGGACTAAGTTGTTGCCGAGAAGAGTGTGGAGGGGAGCAAGAAATGAGGGAGCAATAGAGCGGGCCAGGAAGGGGATAAACAGGGAAATGGAGAAATTTTGTGCGTCAGTGGCGGTGAGGGTCATGGACCATAAAGAAATAACATATGAGGGGTTTCTTATCTTTAGAGAGGATGGGGTACACTTGTCCATGTATGGGAATAGTCACTACCTGGCGGACTTGGGTTCTTGGCTGGGAGACTGGGTGAAAAGTTTGAGGTAGAAAATGGGGGGGGGTTGGGGCAGAAAGAACTCCTCGGGGGAGGGTTTTTCTGGTGCCGGGGGCATGGCCCCTTTTGATGTGGGGGGAGGGAAGCACAATGGGGGAATGACACGGGAAAGGAGAGGGTGGCGCTGTTTGCACAAGCAGGTCACCCCGGGGGATCAGGTATTGAGCCTGGAGGGGCATGGCCCCTGGGGAGAAAGCGGGACGCCTGGAAAAGGGGCAAGGATACGGTAGGATCCAAGGGATCATTAGGGAGGAAATTGGTTATTTAATTATTTAATTGTTGGGGGGAAAATGGAAAATGTTTAAGTTATTTAATTGATTGTTCAAATAGCTATTTAGCTTGTTAGGCCAGGGAGCCAGTTAAGCGTTTTGATTGTAAGCTTTGGCCTGTCACATTAAAGCGACCTTTTCCACTTTTAAATGAGTCTGGGTTTTTGTGCAGGAAGCCAAAATGCATAAAATACACATTTCCTTTCCAAGTAGTAGAATTCCAAACGTTTTGCCAGCCAGAACCTCATTTCAACTCAACCGCTTCATTCTTAGAAATAACAGTATCTTGTTTGAATCACGGAACAAACAATACTGCTCTGCGTCACACGAAGATAAGTTCCTGCTTTGAAAGACTGAAGTCCTTCACGTGCAGTTTTAAATATTGCAGCAGCACAATGTTAACTGGTATAAAACTTAATGCGACCCTCTGGCACAGGATAGCTTTTCCTCTTCGGTCTTCCAAGCCCCGTTATCAGGATTCCTTTGTAGGTTGAATACATCATCACGTTTACCAAGCGGGAAAGGGTGCTTTAGTCTGAGCACTCAGGGCTATACACAGACTTCAGAACTAGTGACGTGAGACATTCCATGGTTCGCAATCCTCTCCAGCATTTCAATGATGTCACCATTGTTCTCTTGATTGTTGGGCCTCACGGAGCTCCAACTCACAACTTCCCCAACGGTCACCTCTGGCTGCTCCACTTCCAACATCTCCCAATGCTGCTGGTAAAAGGATACGGGCGGCGCGCGCGCCCATTAGAACAGCTTTTCTCTTCATCGTTATAAAAGGGAGAAACTTTACCGTTACATCCGGCACCAGCATTTATTGTATTTTTCTCTAAAACGAGAAGCACCAACAGATGGGGACTACATGTCCCAGCATGCCTCCCACAGACACGGCCATGACAGCTTATGGTCCCAGACACTGATCTGTCAAAGTCGATGGGTGCTGTCTTTTCCAGTGCAAATGGCAGGCCAGCACTCCAGCAGTTAGTGCTCTCACTCAGCCGTCATGGAGCACTGTATGGCTACTCATCCTCAGCAGCATTGGGAATCATAATTTCAACGTGTCAGGGAACACCTCTCACCCTGACTCAGCATCTCACCATGGCGCCGGCTCTCATCGGAGGCTCCTTTAATAATTATTATTATTATAAACTAGAATTTCTCATTGGGCATCTCTTCTTCATCTGGCTTCACTTTTCTTCACTAAGGGTTCACAGGGCTCGCTTCAACGCCATACTCGTCGCCAAAATTATAGTGTCTAAGTCCATGAATGATAGACAGGACGCAGTGAGGACGCAGGAGCTGAAAAGTACAATAGGTATGTACTTTATTATGGTTACATGGTATAGGCCAGAGGTAATGGGGAGTGTCAAAGTATAGTCATCTTCCAGCAGCATCTCCCATCCTGAATCCACAACTGTAGTTCCTGGAACCCTGAGGGAACACAAGGTTCCAGCCTGACCAGTATTCCACAGCCTGCATTGTATAAGGCAATGCAAGCCCACACTACACTCTGTGTACCGTTAACATCTGCTGCAACACACTTGTGCTATTGTTTGCAGTCTTACGATTCCTTTCAGGGAGGCTCCCCGGGTCTGGGTTGGAAAGGGCAAGGTCGCTTCTCTCCTTGTCGCCCCCACGGTTCTTGCCGTCTTTCTCCTCCTTTTGAACTGCTGTACTTGGATAGCTCTGTCATCGTGCAGTCTGACTTGCTCGTCTTGTGCTTGCATGCTCCACCTTTTATCCCTGTGGGGAAGGGAAAGGGCCATCAGGTGTGTGTGGTTTACGTTCAATTGCCTGACTCTGCCTGACCCTTGTGTTGGCACATGTCAGGTAAACAGCTCTGGTGTTAGTCTGTTGTCTTTCGTACTGTGTGGAAGTGTTCGTGTCAGAAAAGGGGGGTAGAGTTTCTGGGTATCCTACATAGCAGGATGGGGAAAAGGTGTTAGAAGAAGGGGGATACCGCGTCTCACCTGTCCATGTCCCACTTCCCAAGGACCCCCCCATCAAGGTGATCCTCCCTCACTGGTCCACCCCCAGGAACTGTATCCAATAGCTATGGCCGTGTCCTGGCCACCTGGATGACAGATTCCCAGGGACTAGTCATGGAGACACCTTCAGGTTTCTCACACTGGGTAGGACGGGGTAAAGGTGTTGCAGGGGACAGAGGGATACTGCGTCTTGCCATCAGGTGTCCCACTCCCAGAAGACCCCTCACCCAGGTGATCCTCCCACACTGGTCCACCCCCAGGGTCTGGATCCAAAGGCGATGGCCGTGCCCTGGCCACCTGTAAACCGCACGGGGACTAGCGGGTGAGATATCTTCTAGATTCTCACACTTGTATGTGATAGTAATTCATCTCGTGATGTTATGTTACTGTTAATGTTAAAGGATATTTATACCGTGCACTATCACCACCGGAGTGGTCCCCTGGCGCTCTGGCGGATCAGAACGGAAAGTTGGTAGGATGGGTTAGTGGGAATCAGGGGGAAAAGGGCAAGGGAACTGTGATGTGCTTTTGGCAGCATCAGTTCTGTTTGCACCGTTCGTTGAGCTTATGTGCGCTTTTCGGTTGGTAGCCATCATGTGCTGTTGTGTGATGCTATGTGTGATTTGTTTTCTTGTTGAGGTGTAGTGAAGTGCGTGCGGTTTGCTGGGCTTTAGAGATGTGGTTATGTATAGCTAGAGTTTGAGAGGTGTATGCAGAGAGTTGAGATTTTTAGTAGGGTTTGTGACATCACTATTTTGACAATTCTGTCCAGATGTGGCAGAATGCCAAACAACACAATCCTTTCTAGTGGCAACGCATGTATATATTCACCCAAACATCACAATCCTATCTAGATGTGACAGATGAATATATTCATGATTCTGTCTAGATGTGGCACAAGGCTAAACATTACAGTCCTATCTAGATGTGATGCATCAATATCTTCATAATTCTGTCTTGATGTGGCGCAAGGCTAAACATTACAATCTGATCTAGATGTGATGCATGAAATATCTTCCTAATTCTGTCTAGACATGGCGCAAGGTCAAACACCACAATCCTAGCTAGATGTAACGCAAGGCCAAACACCACAATCCTATCTTGATGTGATGTATGAATGTCTTCATAACTGTATCTAGATGTGGTGCAAGGCTAAAAACCACAATCCTATCTAGATGTGACACATGAATATCTTCATAATTCTTTCTAGATGTGGTGCAAGGCTAAACATTACAATCCTATCTAGATGTGACGCAAGGCCAAACACCTCAATCCTATCTAGATGTGATGCAATGCCAAACACCACAATCCTATCTAGATGTGATGCATGAACTTCCTCATAATTCTGTCTAGATGAGGCTGCTTACAGGATGACTGTCTTATATCAGTGGGGTATATGCTGACTAAGGCTGACAGACATAGGTAGGCTGAGTGCCTGGAGGGTAATTGAGTGTTTAGACAGGTGGGGGATTTAAAAGAGTTATTGCGGATGGCTAGCTACCATAATGGTTTAGTGTCATAAGAAAAGATTTTCGATAGCGTTAGGGGTCTGGGCTGCCAGGAGCGAATGATATATCCCGTTAACTAAATGAAAGAAGTTGTCCTAAGAACTGATGCAGTGGTAATTGTACCACACAGATCCTAACTATGTCTTAGCAATGCTTGTGCTTTAAAACGCAATGGGCCTCATTACGAGTCTGGAGGTAGCCATGCCGTTTTTAGTGGCATGGCTACCCCCAAATTCGGGTCCGGGTCCCGAAAAATGGGTTACCGGGCCATTCCGACATTGACTGGACCGGTAATTCCCATTCGCAGGACCCCGACCCGGTACATCCCCATTCCGATTTGAGTCCCCATAGGGCTCAATGGGAATAGGGAGGATGCTAACAACGGTCCCGTTAATGACGGAACCGTTGTTAGCATCCTGTTTTGCTAGCGGGTGCCGCTCTGCACGTCTGGTCTGACCAGGCTTACAGGGCTTCCCTGTGAACAGAACTCGTAATGAGGCGGTGAGGCAACATCGGTGCCATTGTCGCCTTACCGCCACGATCATAATGAGGCCCAATGACTCCTATCACCTTAGTGTGTTAACTACACCTTAAAAAAGAGACCCTTTGATAGGGTGAAGACAGTACAGGTGGGATCCTGCTGTTTTTAGTGCAACAGCTGTGGGTTCTGCTCCTGCTCAAGGGTTCTGAGCAGCCCACCTCCCTATGCTGGATCTGCAGCTGAGATCTGGCCGCCCCTGCCAACCCCCTTAATCCCACACTGCGCCCCCAGCTCATTCTGTGTGAATAAACGAGCACATGATGGCAATAACTGGTATCTGGTGAATGTCAGCCTATACAAAAACTAAAACTAGTGTTGCCAATGCTTGTTTTTGTTGGTTTTGTAACGTCTTGATAGACACTGAAACAGACTCACTCCAACTGGTAATGAGCCTTGTATACTGGGCTATGGAGCAATGGGCCTCAATACGAGTTTGGAGGTAGCCATGCTGTCATTACCGGCATGGCTACCTCCAAACTCGAGTCCGGGTTCCGAAAAAAGGGAATTACCGGGCCATTCCGACTTTTGCGGGCCCGGTAATTCCCATTTTCGGGACCTGGACCCGGTACGTCCCCATTCCCATTTAAGCTCTCATAGGACTCAATGGAAATGGGGAGGATGCTAACAACAGACCCCTTAATGATGGGTCAGTTGTTAGCATCCTTGACTGCTCGCGGCTGCCTGTATGCATGTCTGGCCAGACCAGACCAGACGTGCATGCCACCACCCGCGAGCAGACTCGTAATGTGGAGGCCCGGTATGAACGGTGCTGGTACCTTTCCGGCACCGTTCATACCGCGGCCGCCAGGGTCGTAATGAGGCCCAATGTCTTTATCACTTTGTAGCAGGACACTCTTTGCCATATGTGATGGTTTTCTTTTTTTTATGCTTCTCCTGACTACATCTTCATGGCTGTGAGGTGGTAAAAGTTTTTACCGCTGGTGTTAATAAGCTAACAATGGTGCTGGTTTCATCTCCCACCTCCTCCAATGCTTTTTGGAATTGGCCCTTTTTAAAATTTATTTTGGACTTTTGTTTTGATGTTTTCAAGAAACAGAAATGAAACTACAATTCATGAAAACAGAATACAAATACTAGTTGCAGCTTGTACACTTATGTATATTACGGTTTTCATAGGACCCAACCATGGTATGTTTGTTATGCTACGTTAAAGGATATTTGTACCACGCACTATCACCTGAGTTGTCCCCTGGCACTCTGGCAGATCTGAAAAGCAAGAGGGTAAAGTGTGGGGGGAGGGTGGGTAAGTTATTAGGACTGAGTGGAAAAAAGCGCAAGATTGCTGTGATGTGCATTTGGCAGCTTTAGTTCGGTTTACACCGTTCTCTGAGCGCAGGTGTGAATTATCAGATGGTAGCTGTCATGTGCTGTTGTGCGAGGCTATGTGCGGTTTGTTTCATTGTTGCAGTGTAGTGAAGTGCGTGCGGTTGTTGTGCAGTAGAGGTACTGTTGTGTTTATTTTAGAGTTTGAGTGTTATGAGCAGATGGTTGTTTTTTGTGTGTGGTTGGTTAGTGGTGATACTTTGGCATACCCCCTGACTTTTGCCCACCTGTGGGACATATTCCTGCCAGGGTTCTGCATTGTGGTGTGCTACGGGTCTCATTCATATTTTCTGTGCAGAGTTGTGGGTTGTTAGCAGGGCTATTTAGTGGTGATACCTCCTCCCCCTCTTTCTGTATTCAGACTAATTGATGTCTATATCGCTTTGACCCCTGTCATATCCTGGTGTGCAGCCACCATCCCCTCTCTGGTCCCCTTGAGGGTGGGGCATCTCTTTCCTGTGCCCTTGAGCTCCCTGGACCCTGTGGTTTTTTTGTTTGGTCGGCACTCTTTACCTTTAATTGTAGTGCCCTCTGCCTGTCGGTCCTATCTCTTTCCTTTGTTTCCAATAGGGCCCTCTATGGGAACAGGTGCACCTGGGTCTCCCTCCCATTCAGAGGTCTCTGTATTTCCCTGAACTTCGTTGTGGTCTGGTCTAGTCCCCCATCTTGCCAATTCTGTATTCATTCCGTGGGGTGTGGGTGTTGCCCATTCGTTTTTGTCTAGTTCAGAATTGAAGAGCCAGGTTTTTCAGAATTTTAGATGGTCATTCATTGTTCGTATTTCTCTTGGGAGCGAATTCCAAAGTTTAGCGGCCAGGCAAGAGAACGCAGATCCACCAAGTGTTTTCCTCATCTATGGTTTCGGTTCCAGGCGGATGTCGTCGCTGGATCTGAGTGTTCTGGTTGGCTGGTAAATGGTGATTTTGTATGAATTCTGCTCTTTGGTTAAAGATTAAAGACTAATCAAATGCCTTGCGCCTGAAGCTCACACAACCCAGCCTAAAACATACGTCCTATCAAGCATGCGCACATATACAAGTTTTCCTGCTGAGGGCCTATGCAGCGTACAGAGGGAAGGACATATTTCCACTTTGAGATCGGACGGCCATAAACTCACAAGCAAATCAAGGAATGTTACTGAGAGCTAACAGAGAACACAAAGTGCTTGTCGCAAGGATATGGCAGGCAAAGAGGCTCAGGAAGTGAATTGTTCATCGACTACTGCTTACCGAGAAAACCAGAGAGTCTGTCCAATGAAAATAACATTGTAAAAACAAAAAAATGGAGCGCAATTGGCCCACCTTGACTGGGCTTGTCTGGGATTTGAACCCGGGACCTCTCGCACCCAAAGGGAGAATCATACCCCTAGACCAACGAGCCACGGTCCTGTGATCATCTGATGGAATTGTACTCAGCGTTTGCACCCCCTTAGGCTTCGAGGCCAAGAATGCCTATTCCTGAAGTTTGTTCCTGCCGCTGAAAACCTTGTCAGTGTATGAGCCAAATGAATGCCCCAGTCGGCATGCTCTGACTGTCTTCATAGCTCTTCTTCTCGTCCTGAAGGTGTTGGCCCATTGACATCAGGATCATTGAAGCTGGCGGGACTCCGTCCCTTCCATTCGCCCGTGAAGGGTACGTATAAAGAGCTGTTGATGCACAGAAGAAGAAATCTGGCACAACACCCACGCGGTCTGCTGATCAATGGACAGTGAACAAAATGAGCGAGTGAGAGCCTTCGTTTTGCATCAGATCTACATTGGCAGAAGCTCTGAGGGCTAGGAATTTTCTTTTGCCCTTGAAAAAAAGAAAAATCCAATCTCACATCTGCCTGGGTGCATGAACATTGCTCAGGGAAAAGCAGCGCCACCCTTCTGTAAGAAATAGCCTTGCACAACTGCTCACTCGGCTTTCCATCCAACTATACGAAAGCACCCACATATCCAGGCATGCAATTTTAATTCATCACATATTCGGAGCAAATGTGAGTGCGCTTGTCTACTCCAGATTTATTTCAAAGCATGTCAGAGGAACTGCTTCTTCCGTTGCGACTGCAGATAAATTCATGGCTTGAGTTTCCAGATGGTGGAACATGAAAAGTGTAAAATGCCACCCTCTGCTGTTTCTGCCCGGTCTCGGACCGGGGACCTTTTCGTGATAACCACTACACTACAGAAACTGCTGCATGCTATGACCCCTGGCGGTTGAGAGTAGAGGGTCAAGTAACAGTGCAATCGTCTCTGTTTGAACACTTATCAAATGCCTCACGCCCAAAGCTTAACAAATGCAGCCCATCACACACACAGCGTTACAAGCATGACCACTCACACAAGTGTGCCAGCTGAGAGGCCGTGCAGTCTGAAGATGGAAGGGCCTCTTTAGACATTGGTATGGGACAGCCATAAACTCACAAACAAATCCAGAAAGGTGACTGAGAGCTAAGCGGGACTCCTTAATGCGTGGTGCAATGAGGTGGTCCGCAAAGAGGCTTAGGAAGCCCAATGTTCATCGACCATTGTCCATCCATCAGTCCAAAGTCTATACCATTGAAAACCACATGTGTAAAAAAAGTATCGGGCCAGGCACCAATCAATGTGCTCGTCCGGGCATTGAACCCAGGACCTCTCGAACCCGAAGCGAGAATCATACCCCTAGAGCAATGAGCCTACACTTGCCAGGGAGTCTAGACAATGGGCCTCATCATGACTTTGGCGGTAACCCTTAAATCCGGCGGTGGCACTATTACTGCCGGATTTAAGGGTCCGCCAAATCAGGACTTCGGCGGATTTCGCCCCAGCTCTGAGCTGGGAGGAAATCCGCTGAAAATTCGCGCTATTACCGCCGGCGGGAAATCCGCCGGCGGTAAGAGCGTGCATTTTCCCCATTGAGCCCAATGGGGAATGGGGCATTCCCGAATGGGCTCAATGGGGACTGGGGATTTACTTTACCGCCGAACTTGTGATCCGGCGCTATTAGCGCCGAGGAGTTTGGCGGTAGGGCTAATACCGCCGGCGTTACCGCCCAAGTCGTGATGAGGCCCAATATGTAGGTATTTGACTTGACAGTTGTACCTCCTGAGGATTGTAGCACAAGAGTATCGCTTCCTTACGTTTGCTCCTAAAGCCTGTCCTCGTCCCTAAATGATACAAAGGCTGACCGTCTTCACAGGTCTCCTCTTCATCCCGAAGGTTGGTGGCCCATTGACATCAGGGTGAAAGGTGCTTGCAATACACTGTTCCTTCCTTCCTTTATTCCTCTTATGCAGTTTATGTAATAAGAGGGCCCAACATACTAGTGTTAGAACCTGCGTTGGTGTTTAGGTCATCCCAAATAGTTAGAAGTGCCGCCTCTGTCGCCATGCGTCTGAAGCCGACTTGTTTCTGGTCCAATAGTTGGTGGTTTTCTACGTGTTTCAATGTTTGTTCGTAGACATAGGTCTCTAGTAGTGAGACTGATTTTTAGTGGATTGATACTAGGACCCATGCGCTATTCACCAAGCCTATTGAGTTTGAAGCAACAAAATTGGAAAAATAAATCACAGTATCACAGTATTTACTTGGTATGACAACGATTTATTGAAACTGTGTTTTGGTTTGGATACTATTGTGAATTGAATATGCGTTTTCCTTTATTTTATTCTTCCATGGATGCTTGCCTTCTTCAAAACCCACATCAACCTGTTTGGAATGTTTTTGCAAAATATTTTCCTTTTACATGAAACATAATTTTTTGCTTGTTTTCTACTGCAATAATTTCATGGACTCTTTACCGAATGGTAATGACAATGCATTTCTTTGTGGCTGTACATGGTTAATACGGACATCTATAGCCTTGAGAACGACCATATTGGTCGAAACACGTGTCGGCTATAACCTGCACCATTGCACAACCAGAACATAAAGAAAATATCAGTCTGGATTTAATGTGTGGACTATATTATTTGTGCTGACTGCATGATAAATTGTACAGTGTCAATGATCACAGATTGCGAATACTAGTTTCAAGCGCGGAGACAGTCTTGCAACAGTTTCTAATCCATTTTCACTGTAGGTCTCTAGTAGTTTTGCCGGATAGGGAATGTTTAATATTGGTCTGTAGTTAGAGAGGTCTTCCACATTGCTGGTTGTATCCTTGAGGAGTGGTTTGATGTATGCCGACTTGAAAGCCTGCAGTAATCTCCCCCTTGAGAGTGATTAGTTGAAGAGGTTTCTGTGGCATTACAACGGTGTGCCATGTGTAAGGATTGATTTATATGTCAGGTGGGCAGGGGTCCATTGGGGAGCCTGCTTTGTTTCCTTGTTTCACCAGCTTGAGGATTTTCTATGCTGATATCTAGTTGAAGCTTTGCAGCTTGTTCTGTGGTTCCAGGGTAGGTAGGGTGTGGTGCACGGTCTGGTTGATTAGTCTGCTTTGTATGATCCGATGTATGTTGGTGATTATATTTTTAAAGTCGTCTGTGAGATCATTGCATAGTTTTGGTGAAGGTACTTGTGTGTTATTGCATCCGGGTAGATTTCTCATCTCATCTTATTTACGATGTTGAAAAGTTACTTCTGGGTGTTGGTGGCTTTTGCGATTGGCTTGTTGTAGTATTCTTATTGGCTCTGAACATTTCTTTTTTGTATGCTTGTATTTGTTTTTGATATTTTATTCTTTTTTCTCGGTCATAGTTTTCCCTCCATTCTAGTTCAAGTTTGCGGTTTGTTTTTTTAATTGTATTGAGGTGGGGTCTAGACCATCTTGCCACTGCTTTCTTTTGTGATGGGATGAAGCGTTTTTCTGTGGAGATGCTGTTTTGGCGATCCATTTTTGGATTATGTCTGTTTTTTCATCTAGGTCAGTTCCGTCCAGGGTTGCAGTTGATGGTTTTGAGGATACCAGTTGTTCTTTTAAGTTACTGCTTTTGGTGGTATTCCAGTTTCTTTTCCAGATTGGGGGAACTTTTGAGGCTGTCTGGGTGTTTTAGCTGGTAGTTGGATCACAAACTGTATGATGAGGTGGTCGCTCCATAGTATTTGTATTGGTGGTGCAGTTGAGATCACTTTTCTGTTGGCAAATATTGCGTTGAGAGCGTGTCCTGCTGTGTGTGTCGCACCTTTAACCACCTGGCATAGTTTCATTGTCTCGAGCTGCTTGATGAATGATTTTTGTGAGTTTGCATTCTCTTCTTCAAACCTTACGTTGAAGTCCCAGAGGATTGTCAGGTGATCATGTTTGATGGTCAGGTTCGTGATGGCTTCTATGAAGGTGTCTACGAAGGTTGCGTTGTAGGTCGGTTGTCTATAGAGGAGTATGAATGTGAGGTTTGTCTTTGAGCTCGCTATCAGGAGAAGGACGAGGGAGGGATTCGCAGTTGTTGATGTTCAGCGAGTCAGCTTTTTTTTCTTTAGGTGTTCTTTGTAGGCTATTGCAAGTCCTCCTACTCTTTTTCCTTTTCTGTTTACCTGTGTGCATTTGAAGTTGTCGGCTAGACAGCTGTGAAGTGTGACTTTGTAGTTGCCATCTAACCAGGTTTCTGTGACAAACAGGATGTTTATTCCACCGTTGTAGAGTAGATCGTAGATCTCTGTAGCATGTTTGGACATTGATCTTGCATTGATTAGATTGCAGTGTATTTTTTTAACAGTGCTCCTTATTGTTCTTGGTTTCGTCTTATGGTGGTCTTGTTGGCGAGTTTCCTCATTACCATCCGGATGCGAGGTGTGTTCAGTAGGGTCTGTTTTGTCATTGAGTAGATCAGCTAGGTTTCATATTGGGTTCCTGACTTCTCCTGGTTCCTCTTCTGTATCACGTTGCCGTTACTGTTGGTGCCTTAGAGTGTTGGTGATGTATGTAGTGAGGGTGTGGTTTTCCCTCTTTTTCCTTTCAGAGGTTTCTGCTCTTTTCCTATGCGGTCCTGGTATCTTGCTGGAGTGTCTAGCATTGTTGGTGGCAGTAAATTGTTCTGGAGGGTGATCCTTTGCGAGGTATATTGTTAGGTATAAAGATTTTTGCCTTCTTTTAGAGTATGTTCTATTTCCTGTCATGCATATGAGTGTGTGTTCCGTTGCTGTGTCTGTGTTTGTTGCCATGGTGCCATGGTGTGGTTTCATTTGATTTGTTCTTTCTCCTAGTTTTCCTTTGCATTGTCCCAGTCTGTGTCGTGGCATGTTGTGGTCCTTTGAAGTCTTCTAGTTTTAATGAGTTTGCGTTTTTGTGTTTGGGTTGCAGGGGCTCTTGCCTACCGGCAACACTTTCCTTAGTTTTTTTGGGGTTGTAGTTGTCCTTAGGCTTCTTTATGGTTTTAGCGGTCTGTCGTTATGGACATGGGGGCACGGTCGAGGGTGAGGTTTTATGGTCTGATCGCTAGCAGAATTGGGTTGGTGGGAATTTTAAGGCAGGCGTGGGTGGTTCTTCCTGGGTGCTGTCCTTAGGTGGCCTTATCCTTTGGACTGTCTATGCGAACTCTACATTCCTTGGTTTATTAAACCACTGGCAGTTTGTGACGGCCTTTCTCCTTCCTGCTAGCTATCCCTAGCTACACTTAGATTTTGAGTATTGTGGGGCTGGCAGAGCACCTAAGGTTGCAGCCTCTTACTATGCAGAGACTTAGTTCTGCAGTTGTTTATCTCAGAGCACAGCTGTACTGCTAGAGAGAGGGTTTGAGCTGGACTCAGCAGAGGAGGTGGATCACCCAGAGCTGAGAGCACGGTGCTGGATGGAGGGCACGATGTCTAGATTCCTGGGTAGAAGGGAAAATGCCTATAATTTCAAACACATCACTGAATGCAAAACACTCTGATTTGAGATTCCTGGATAGAGGGAAAATTACCTACATTTCAAACACAACAACAAATGCAAAACAACCAGATTCGAGATTTCGGGATAGAGTGAAAAATGCCTACATTTCTAAAACAATTGCAAATGCAAAACACCCAGATTTGAGATTCCTGGATAGAGGCAAAAGACATCTACATCTCAAACACAACAGCAAATGTAATGTAAAACACCTAGATTCGAGACTCATGGATAGAGGGAAAAATGCCTAGATTGTAGATACAACAGCAAGTGCAAAACACCCAGATTCGAGATTCCTGGATATAGGGAAAAATGCCAAAATCTCAAACCCAACAGCAAATGCGACACACCTAGATTCCAGGTTGCTGGATAGTGGGAAAAACACCTACATTTCAAACACAACAGCAAATGTAAAAAACCTAGGTTTGAGATTCCTGGATAGAGGGAAAAACACACTTTCAAATGTGGGAAAGTGGGAGAAAAGCCCAGATTGACAACACAACAGCAAATGGTGACACCTAGATTTGGGACATCAGGCAAGTGGGACAGAGGCCTATATTGAGGACATTACAGTAAAGCTGTAACACTTAGATTTGTAATACCTGGCAAGTGGGACACCTGGCAGGTGGGAGAAAAGCCCAGACTGAGGACACAACAAAAGGAGCAGCAACACCCAGATCTGGCACACCAAGCAAGTGGGAGAGATGCCTATATTGAGAACACAACAGTAAAGTAGTCACACCTAGATTTGAGATACCTGGCAAGTGGGTGAATTGAGCACACAACAGCAAACGGTTACACCTAGATTTGGGATACCTGGCCGATGGGAGAAAAGCCCAGATATGGCCAACACAATTGGCCTAAGTGCCAGATATGGCAAACTAACACAGTCGGCCTAAGTGCCAGATATGGCTAACTAACACAATTGGCCTAAGTGTTAGATATGACTACCTGCAACCATGGGCTACGTGCAGCAGCCTACAAGATTGTAGGTAATAAGAGTGGTGGGACAGTTTAATGGGGAGCAGTAATGGCTGTTCCCCCTGCCCGGACCTCACTTACCTGATAAGTTGCTGCTGGATGACGGCTGCGTTGAGGGCTCCACTGGTGAACACGATCTGGAGCTGCTTCTGCAGGAACTGTCCTTTGACTCTGGGCCCTTAGCCGAAGGGGCTGCACAGGCTGAGGTTCTGCCCTGGACGGTTGAGTAATAAGGAGTAATGGGCTAATCATGGCTGAGGGGTCGGTTGGGAGGCAGGAGCAGGGCTGGGAAGCAAGGAAGCAGCTCCCACAGGCAGGCTATGGTGTACAGAGCAAAATAATTCAGGCAAACAAGATGCAATTATAAGTAAAAAGTAAATTCAAACAAATGGTCAATAGAAACCAAAGGCAGCAGTCTCACCTTCGGCCAGGAACCAAAGTGGCAATGTGGGGGAACTAAACGCTGGCCCTTGGCCCACATTACTGCTGGATGAAAACTTGACCAATCAGGGTTGGGGGGTGGGTCAGGAGGTGGGAATAGGGCCAGGAAGCAAGGAAGTAGCTTGCATAGGCAGGCTACGGCACCCAGAGAACGATGGCTGTAATAATTCAGGCAAACAAGGTTCAATAATAAGTAAATACAAATTAATGGTCAATAAAGGCCAAAGACAGCAGTCTCACAATCCGCCAGGGACCAAAGTGGTGAGGTGGGGGAACGACATGCTGGCCCTAGACCTGCATGACTGCTGGATGAACATTTGACCAATCAGGGTTGGGAGGTGGGTCGGGACGCGGGAGCAGGGCCGGGAAGCAAGAAAGCAGCTTCCACCGGCAGACTAAGGCTCACAGAGCGGGATGGCTGTTATAATTCAAGCAAACAAGGTGCAATTACAAGTAAATACAAACAAATAGTCAATAGAGACCAAAGGCAGCAGTCTCACTTTCCGCCAGGTACCAAAGTGGTGAGGTGGGGGTACAAAACGCTGGCCCTAGGCCCGCGTTACTACTGGATGAAAATCTGACCAATAGGGGTGAGAGCAGGGCTTGGAAGCAAGGAAGCAGCTCGCACAGGTGGGCTACTGCGCACTGAGCGTGATGGCTGTAATAATTCAGGCAAACAAGTTGCAATTATAAGTAAGCAGCTATGAATGCACCCGTTGCTCTTCCTCTGGTCTGTATAGTAGGAACCGTTTTCATTTTCCCTTCAATCCACTTAGTTGTGTGGGTGACTGATGTTGGTGCTGCTGGTATGGACAGGTGTGGTGTCGTCACTACTCTCATATCATGGGCCATGGGAACACGGGAAGGGGAGGGGCGGGCCATGGAAAGGGAACGTCAGTTCTGGTTTGCTGTTGTTAGAATAAAGACGTGTTGAACCCTCTCTCCTGCCTCCGACTCCTTATGTACATGTGAGTGTGCGAGAGGCCGTACCAGAGATAGCAGGGTCCACTCAGATTCGGCATTGGCGACGAGGCGTGTTCCGAACTATCACGCTTTGTGCAACCCATGCTTGTGAGACAGGACGCCACTTGAGCTGCGGTTGCAGTCCGGACAACATTCTTGCGGGAAGGACTCCCCTAGCACTGGTGAGAGGAAAGGCGTGTGGGAGCTCATAAGCTCCCCGCCAACAGGCTGTGCGCCGCACACCATCACCAAGCGCATCCGGGCAGTCAGAGAATCCTCTCCCGCCAACGGCAACGTGCTACCCCAGCGGAGTCGGAGCGCGAAGACTCCCTGCTTCAGTCAAGCACCCGGACGTTAAGAGAAACATCTCACTGCAACATTTTCCATCCCAGAGAGGGTCGGAGCGCGAAGGC
The DNA here is from genome assembly GCF_040938575.1 of Ambystoma mexicanum. Taxonomy (NCBI): domain Eukaryota; kingdom Metazoa; phylum Chordata; class Amphibia; order Caudata; family Ambystomatidae; genus Ambystoma; species Ambystoma mexicanum. The sequence goes on along the minus strand of NC_090923.1, from coordinate 1,476,594,588 downwards.
TTCCCGCTACAGCCAAGCTTCCGGGCGGTCAGAGAAACATCTCCTGCCAACAGCAACTTTTCCATCTCAGTGCGGATCGGAGCGTGAGTGCTCCCCACTGCTTCCAACAGGCCAGGCGGTGGAGTGAAACTCCTGCCAGCCGCGAACCACCACAGATTACTTTCCTGCCATCCCAAACCACAGTCAGTGGCCTGACACGACCCCATCTATGGAGGAGCGAGAGGGCCAAGGAGCAGCCTGGCCTGCACAAGATCAAGAAAGTACACTGACTCACGGTACGTGGCACAGAAGCTGCTGTAAGACCAACCATCAGAACTCCACGGACAGAGCCTGCTCAGGCCATCAGAGCATGTGGGCCCCATTGAAGCTCAGCCTGTGAGTGAACACGCCACCACTTGCGCACCAAGCCCACAGAAGAAGACGTCACAGAATCACTGGGCATCCCATCGCAACAAGGTCAGTCGGTGAGGAGAAGGGACCAATAAACCTCACCAAAACTATCTAGCAAACGCACAAATAGCCAAATGTCGGAAAATGAATCATTAACCATGCCATTAACACCGGTTCGAACACTTCGTCCCAGGATGCACAACAGCCTTCTAACCCAACTGCCCACTAACTTCGACCTCAGTGACACCAGCACCCCAGGCCCACGCTGGAAAAGGTGGCTGAGAGACTTTGAGGTGTGCCTCAAAGCCGTTGGCTCGGTTGATGAGGAAAAAAAGCACAGTTTACTAACATTCTCGATAGGTTCAAATGTAAGGGACATTGTAGACAAACTCCCTGCAAGTGTCACTGACACCTACACCAACTTGAAGGTGACACTCACAGACTATTTCACGCCACACACAAAACATAGACTATGAGAGACACATGTTCCATACCACCAAGCAAACCAAAGGTGAGACCATGGACGCTTTCGTGATGCGACTCAAAATGAAGCATTGCAACTTCAACAATTACTCCAACGAGGAGGCATTACGCTTGCAAATCATAGTCGCGTGTGAGAGTGCAGACTTTAGAAAGCGACTGCTACAGAAACCACAAAATTTGGAAGAAATTCTACGTCTGGCTCGCTCGGACGCCAGGTAAACATCACAGGTGGAGGAACTGGATGACATCAAAATCAGCCATGGCAAGCATAAGTGTATCAACAAACTGGATGGAGCATCTAAAGGAAATGCTGACACGTTCTGTTATAGGTGCAGCTACGAATACCCACATGAGGGACAATGCCCAGCCATGGGTCAACAGTGTTCCGCTTGTGGTGGGGAAAACCACTATCGAGCAGTATGCCTCATATACCGAAGCAAGATACAAGCAAAGGAAGAAGTGGGAGACCCACACAGGACAGGCACCAAAGGCCACAGAGTACACCCCGGATGACCAACCCGACGTACAAAGCCTCTCATCGCATGCACAAAGAAGATAAGCCAGACAAAAGAAGGGAGCACACCTCTGGTGACTGGAGAGACAGCAAACCTCCCACATCAAGACCAAGGAGAAGATCCAGGAGATATGTCAGATATCTGGTTGAACACTCACAGTCAGACAGCACCTCCAGTGCGTCCTCAGAGGAAAACGCCCGAAGAAGTGAAAAACCGAGGTGGAACCAAGAAAGAAAGGATACCTGTATGCTCTAGGCAACCCTACAGCAAAAGAGCACAGCCCAACTCTAATCATACAAGTCAATGGGATGGCGGCAGAATTCCTAGTGAATACGGGAGCCACCATAAACGTAATAAGTGAAGAGGTATACAACGGCATACCACACGCACCAGGCTTACAACCCGCCAAAGCACTGATCTTTCCCTACGGCTAAAAGACACTTCTACCCTGCAAAGTGTTTTTCACAGCATCGTGCAGCTACAAAGGATAAGCCAAAGACATCCCCATGCACGTCCTGGAAGCTGCCACTGAAAGCGGATGTATTTTAAGTTACAAGGCCGCAATTAAAATGGGCCTCATCCACGTCCTTTATAGACTCATGGTGCACAAATACCTACACCCCACCGCAATCATTGAACCAGTATTTCCACCACTTTTCAGAGGTCTCGGAAAATTGAAGGGACGCCAAATCGAACTGCACATCGACACCAAGATCACATCAGTGGTGCAACATTATAGGGGAATCCCCATAAACATACAAAGGCAAGTGGAGGAAGAGTCGAAAAAGTTGCTAAAAGCCGACATCATTGAACCACCGGAGGGTCCCACACCGTGGGTCTCCCCCATAGTGCTGGTACCCAAGAGAGACTCGACAGACATCCGCATATGCGTGGACATGCAGCGGCCCAATGAAGCCATCCTGAGAGAACAGCACCAGGCTCTGCGTATCACTGACATGGTGCACCTCCTCAACGGGGCCCCAATCTTCTCCAAGCTGGATCTCAACAAGGGGTACCATCAACTGGAGCTCAACAACGCTTCTCGATATATCACCACGCTCGCCACTCATCTGGGCTTATACAGGTATAAGCACCTCAGCTTCGGAGTCTCGTCACGGCAGAAATCTTTCAGTCGTAGATCCAAATTGTCATCAAACATATACCAAACTCTCTGAACTACAGTGATGACATTCTGGTGTTCGGACAAACCCAAGAGCAGCACAACAACACACTCATGAGAGTGTGCATGGCCCTTGAAGAGGCCCAACTCACCCTAAACAAAGAAAAGTGTGAGTTTAGGAAATAGTTTAGGAAATAGTCACTCTGCTTCTTCTGCCACATATTTTCCGCTAATGGAATGACGCCTGATCCAGAAAAGCTCAGCGGCCTCACTGGAACCGCCAAGCTCCATAACCGATCTAAGATCATTCTTGGAACTAGCCAGGTATTGCATTCGATACATAAAAGACTTTGCGTCTGTCAGTGAAACCCTCAAGGCACTCACCAAGCAAAACACAGAGTTCAAGTGGTCCTAAAAAAGCCAGCAAGCATTTCAACTAATAAAACACAGCATCTCTGATGCCAAGAACATGGCTTACTTCGACCTGAGGAGAGCCACTGACCTAGTAGTGGACGCAAACCCAGTAGGAGTTGGAGCCATCTTGACCCAACTTGATGAAAGAGACAGCCAGTCCAAGCACATTGTATCCTACACCATCAGGGGCCTATCCAAAACTGAACAGGCATACTCGCAGGCCGAGAAAGAAGGGCTAGCAGTAGTATGGGCCTGTGAACATTTTCATCTATTCTTATACGGGAAACCATTTACAATCATCACAGATCACCAGGCATTAATGTTCATCTACGGTAATCCCCAATCCAAAATGCCACCACGAATTGCAAGATGGGCTTTGAGGCTACAAGATTATCACTTCAACATAATTCACAGACCGGGAAAAGATCACAACCCGGCAGACTTCCTCTTACGACATCCCTGCAAGGAAGGTTCCTCGAATCCATCCATCGCGGACCAATACATCAGATATGTGATACAAGGAAACACACCAAAAGTACTCGGCTCGCATCAAATAGCTGAAGAAACGAACATCGATCAAGGGCTACAGATCATCTTGAGATGTCTGGAGACCGGGCACTGTTAACAAGCCCAGCAGTTGAAGGAAACCACGGGGGAGAGTATCAAGCAAGACATTACCTGTCTTCTGGCAGTCAAGGATGAACTTGCAAAATCTGAAGAAGGTCTGCTCCTCAAGGGCACCAAACTAGTGATCCCACGAAGCCTGAGACATTAAGTCCTAGAACTGGCACACAAGGGCCACCGAGGCAAGTGTCCACAAAAAGGATGCTTAGACAAAATCTATGATTTCCTCATCTCGACGCTCAAGTAGAGGAACTACTTACAAACTGCCCCACATGCGCAGTCATAAACCCACACACCAGACCGGAACCACTGTGTATGACAACACTGCTGGAGGGAGCCTGGGAAGAAATCGCAGTGGACTTCTTCGGGCCACTGGAAGGGGGTGAACACATACTAACTAGTAGTGGTCGACGAATATTCTCGATTCCCAGACATACAAATCATGCCGTCCACATCAGCCTCCCACACCATCCTCGCGCTCGATAGAATGTTTGCCACCTACGGCATCCCCAAAGTAGTAAAGTCGGACAATGGGCCCCCGTTCACAGGGCAAGACTTCAAGACATTCTCAGAATACATGGGATTCCGTCACAGGAAAATAACGCCCCTGTGGTCCCAGGCAAACGGCACAGTAGAGCGTTTCATGAGCAACATCAAGTGAACAACGCAAATTGCTCGGCTGATAGGCGAGACCATAGAAAAGATGTTATGTCAGTTAATGCGAGATTACAGGAACACTGCATAGCACCACAGGGAAAACACCCTCCGAAGTGATGTTCGGGAGAAACATGAGGACCAGGATTCCACACTTCACACAGGAAGACGAAAAGTACAGCAGCGACAGGGACATGAAAAAACACGACTTTCAACAGAAGGCAGAGATGAAAAGAGGAGCCGATGAGAGGAGGAGAGCGAAAGAAAATTACCTCAAGCCTGGAGACGCGGTCATAGCCAAACAAACACAAAGTCGCAAAAACATGGCCGCTTTCGGAGAAGAGGCCTTAACAGTCGTCCAAGTGAAGGGATCCCTTGTCACAGCTGAAAGTGACAGGAAAACAACAATGAGAAACTCTTCACACTTCAGGCGAATGCCAGGGATCGTGCCAGTTGCCGACCATCCCTCACCAGCTCTGTTTGATGAGTGGGACTTACCTTACGGAGGGGACGGAGAAGACTCCAGCGCCGAAACACCATCTCGGCCCCACCAGGAGCATGAAGAACTAAGGGACCAGCGACCACAAAGAGCACGAAAGAAACCTCACAGACTCATTGTAGAAATGAACTAAAGTGCAACTTCAGGTTCAGTATCGGGTGTGTGGTGTTGTCACTACTCTCATATCATGTGGCAAGGGCCATGGGGACACGGGAAAGGCAGGGGCGGCCTAGGGAAAGGGAACGTCAGTTTTGGTTTGCTGTTGTTAGAATAAAGACGTGTTGAACCCTCTCTCCTGCCTACGCCTCCTTATTTACACGTGGGTGTGCGGGAGGCCGTACCAGAGATACCAGGTTCCACTCAGATTCTAAAACAAGCCTCTTCCGTTTCTGGTCTTGGGGCCCTAGACCCTCTACCACGCTGGTCCCACACAGCAGTGTTCACTGCATGCAAAGGAGTAATGGAGCATTGTGACTACTCCAGGCTGTGCACAGCTGCAGAGGAGCGGCACCCTGCTGGGCTCCACACCTGCATCTTGTTACCTCCATCTCCTATTAAAGATCCTCCGGACGCAGGGAATGGACTTCTCAATGGTCTTTCATCCGACCCCAAAGCTCAGTTTCCCAAAGCTTCTGTTTGCTTCGTCTCTCTGTGGCATATGTGATTGTGGTCTTTGTGCTCCAGCTATGAGCTCCTGGCTGTTTAGCTTGAGCAGTTTGCTCCAACTTTGAGCTACTGACCGTGACTCTCTAGCACTAATTTCCTGAATGCTCTGCTCCAGCATGGTGCTATTGGTCATACCGACTGCCCAAGAGTCCTCCTCATAGAGGCACCCCATTGCCATGGCCCACCTCGGCAACAGCTGTGGTGCTACTCTCTACCAAGGTGCACCCCATGTAACCCCTTCAGTTTGAGAAATGCTACCGCACACTGGCAGATGGGCGCTGCTAAGCCAACTGAGACTGAGTGTCCTCCATTAGCTCAAGCATTACAAGCCTGTAAGAAAAATTAGATAACCTGGAAAAGACCAATGAAGGACTTTTAAACCAAGTTACAGCCAATGCTTCAAATCATGGTATCTGTAATACTCCTACCAGCTCCCAATACATTTTAACAGGATACACTGACGTTCTGCATCTTTGTTAACCCATTTCAGATAAAATTATTGCTCTGGGCCGCTGTGTTTTTCTCTCTGACCAGGCAAGGATTGCCTATGCATTTACCAATATGCCAGGGGATGCCACTGTAGCGATTACACTCTTTCTGTGACATTTGCAAACCTTCAAGAACATATTATGACACAGTCAAACACGAACTCCTGGAACTCTGTGCAAAAGTTCAAGTAACCTGGTTACTTACATTGTGCATTTCAAACATCTAATTATGAAATCTGTTTGGGATGGTTGTGCCGTGGCAGTACATTTTCGCAAATGTTTGCAAGAGGGAATTAAGGATAAACTGGACCGAGTCATCATACCTCGCAATTGTACAGACTTCAGCAACCTTGTGGTATGGACTGTCCAACGCTTACAAGAACAGGAATGTTCTCTAGAGCATATTCTTAAAGCTCTTAGAAATTGACCATTACCCAGATCAGAGGTTTCTTCTGAGCGACCGCCTGAAACTATACAGTTCTGTGGGCTGCAGGCCACGTTAATGGAAGCTGAGGAAAGGGGAAACTGAAAATGACACATATGCTTGTGTACGATTACAGTGGACATTTGCTATGCCTCTGTCCAGTGAGAACTACATAAGAAAACGAGATTGCCTGCTGAGCAGAGGGAGGCATGGACTGGGCAAGTCCTCCATTGAGAGCTAAACTTGACTAGTCACCGAGATCTCCCTTCCCGGCCATCTATATATACACGTTAACGTCACATTTGCTAGACGTCAAGTAACTGCAGCTATGTTTGACTTCAGGACTTTGGGCATCTACATGGATATCAACTTGCCCAGTCGAATAACCATCATCATGCCAACAACAGGATCACGGGCGAGCCTCTCTTTCACTTCACCAGCCACACTTAGTATATGCAGAGTCTGGAGCTGTGTAGCTCAAACTCCCTATGAGTTAGTTGTTTTTCCAGTTTCTGTGCAAGTCTGCCTCTGCCTTATCCTGCCTTCGTCTTCCTCACAGAGTCCTTTCTTTCAGGCCTCTCAGTTCTTGCCAGTCCTGTCTCAGCCTTTCCGTCTTCCATTTGTGTTGCATCTGGTTCTCTTTGTGAATCCTGCTCTGGGCTCCAGTATCTCACAGCTGATTATCCAGTGTGATACTTAGAATTCTTTGATAGCATCAACTGTCATCCACATATCAGTTCTTGCTCTGTCTCCACACAACTAGGGCGGTCTGGAAATAGCGTTGCTGGTATATCCCTACCGGCACCTTAATCCGTACCGGCGTAGTCCGAGTTGCGATACCGGAATCACCGGCATTCTCAGGGACCCGCAGCGCACAGTAACACCGTTGCTGGTTTCTGCTGTGACACGCGGCAGCCGTGCCAGTGATACTGGCATGGCGTAAGTAAGGTCACATTCAGAGGTGCATGGTAACGCAACTAACGGCATGGACATGCCGGTAACAATGTGAAAATGATGCTGGAAACACCGGCATCGCGGACCAGGCGTTAAGTGGATCCTGGTGTGTCCAAACATGCCACAGGTGCACAAAATGAGCACAGGTGGGGCCAATGGCCAGTGCAACAGCACACAAGGACCACTCGAACACCCCTCCCAAAACCACAATGCTACCATTAGCACTAGCAGTACCGGAGCTGGAGGAAATGCCTGCAGAGCTACTGATTGAAGAGGCAGTGAGGCGGAGGCGCATGAGGAGAAGGAGGGCCATCATGGCCCAGGAAATCCCTAATGTGCAGCAGATTGTACCTTCCAGCCATCACCTTTTTGTTTTGCTAAAGTCACCCCGAGTGGGACGGGTATGCCCAGACATGGGTCCCGATTCTCTCCGGCTGAAACATGTCTGGGGATGCTTGTGGCCTAGAGCAGAAGGGATGTGACTTAGCAGTTTGGGTTGGACTGCCCCTTTTGGGGTGGGGCCAAGCCTGATTTGCATATGTTTTTCCCCTTCTGTAATGGTTTAACAGGCTGGAAAACGATGGTCTGGAGGGTTGCCCAGAGCTATGCATGTGGTTATGATTAATTCAAAACCTTCCAGCCATCACTTTTTTGTTTTGCTAATATACCCCGAAGGCAGCCAATAATCCCTCGCCTAAGGGCCACCCCATTCATACTCACCCCCGCTCAGATCCACACCCTGTACCGTCTAGACAGGGACACCATCACCACTATAGTGGACCTGATACATGATGACCTGGTGAGCCTAATTAATATACGGACAGCCATACCCCTCCTTGCTCAGCACACAGTGGGGCAGCTGCATGGAATCTCCCCACCCTCTTTCTCCTGTGTCCTCTTCCAGGTGCTAGATGCACTTCTGTCCCACGTATGCGACCACATCAGCTTACCACAGACTGCGGAGGAGGTGAATGCAACTAAAATAGCATTCCATGCACTTGCAGGAATGCCTAATATAATTGGTGCGGTCGACTGCACACATGTGGAGCTGGTGGCCAGGCATGTGTGGAGGTGGTGTACCGCACCAGGAAGCTGTACCATTTCCTCAAAGTACAGATGGTTTGTGATGCCCGCCAACTAATCACACATTGCTGTGCAAGATTCCCTGGCTCTGCACATGACTCCATGGTGCTGCGCATGTCCACAGTGCCTACCTATGTGGCATGACACGCTGGACACCGTACCTGGCTGCTGGGTGAGTCTAACTACAAGGCCATGTGGAGTGTTGAATTGGGGATGGGGGGGCAGTCATCAGCACAGCCAACCTGGCTGCTGGGTGAGTCGAACTACAAGGCCATGTGGAGTGGTGAAATAGGCCCAGCATGAGATGCATTACCAGCGGATGTGCACATTGCATGCAACAATACATCATTACTCCAGCTGCAATATTCCGTAACCTTTAACAAACATCTGTGAAAGTACACAGAGGCTGGATAGGCCATCAAAAGGCAAAGGTAGATGCGGAATAAGACCAAGGCACCTTACTACCCGCAACATGCACTTTAACAAACCACACACATAGAACGGGACATGACCATACACAGCGTTGTCATTGCATTCAAATTTGCTAGTGTGTAGGTGTAATTAAAGGTGCAACACAGTGCTAGCATGTCAAAGCTCAAGGCCTTGACAACCGTGTCTCTGTGCATGTAAAACATTCACTGCGTACACAACTGCATGTAATGTCGGCCAGTATGAAACTGAAACCACATGTACCAGAATGCACCACACCATAGTGAGCATAAATGACTAGCAAAAAGACAGTCAAGTAGCAACACAAGTCATGATGCTCAGCCTGAGATTTCAGTAGCTGCTGCACAGAATAATTCAGTGACTGCAGACACATTTCACAGGTACACTGCCTTTTAGTTCCCTTCTCATGTCTCCTTAAGGGACACCTTCAAGTAGAATGCGTTTCGACCACATTGTAAGAAATGGAAATGCCTCCAATACCGATAATACATGATTTTACTTTTGCGGCCTAACCAAATTCAGCGTTTGTCATACATGAATACACTCACCCACCCTTATTGCTATTATGTCACCCTTAACCCCTCAGACATACAAACGAAAGATATGTGTTCTTGTCAAATGGTTTAGGATGTTTAAGGACTGCAAATAGAGACTGCATACCATGAATACTACTAAATTACAAATGCTTATCACGAAAATGTCTAAAGTACCTTTGTACAGGCACAGTCCTCCTTCACTTTTAACACATTAATGGATTTTACATCAATTGGTGTCAGTCGTACGGACATTGCAGAGGCCAAGTTGACTGTGAATGGGCCAAGTGAAAGCAACTGCACTACACCCCCTCCCGCCCCCCACACGCATCCTGCCTAAGTTCTCTTGGGGCACACTGAAATTAAGATATGCCATGTAAATTAATTATTGTCTGTGCATGTTAGTCTTCTCAAATGGACACCATACAGCCTGTAGCAACATGAAATGGTAAAGAAATTGACATGTACTCTTTCTCTTGCTCCCGTGCAGGTGATGCCGGGTATACCCTGATGCCATGGCTCATGACCCCCATCAGGCAACCCCACAACAGGCACGAACAAGCGTACAACCGTGCCCATGTACACACCATTGAGCAGACGTTTGGCCTGGTGAAGGTCAGGTTCCGCTGCCTCAGCAGATCAGAGGGAGCCCTCATGTACCAGCTAGAAAAGGTGGGCAAAATTGTGCTGGAATGTGCCATGTTGCACATCACGTGCACTCGGCGCAACGTCCCCCTGCCCCCCGACATGGACATGCTGCCACCAGAGGCTGAGGACGAGGATGATGATGAGGAGGATGATGCACAGCTCCACAATGGCAATGATGGACGTGCCACACGTGGTGAACTAATTCAACATTACTTTTGAGAAACTCTAACAGACACGGCACTTGACATCAAGCACATTGGGCACTGGACATGGATCACACTGGGCACTGGACACTGTACATGAATAAATGCACTCACACTCAAGGAGCAATGTCCAGTCAGGTATTGTTTAGCGACACCAGATGTATTGTGAAAAGATCAACTATGTACAACTGTGAATGTCCTTGCCTACCACTACCATCCCGTCCTACTATCCCCACATCCCCTCCCCAACTATCCCTCTCCATACCCCCCTCAACTATTCCCACACCCCTTCTCCAACTTTCCCTCCCCACACTCACTCCTCAACTATTCCCACACCCCCTCCCCAACTATCCCTCCCCACAACCCTCAGCTATTACCACACCCCCTCCACAACTATCCCTTCCCACAACCCCTCCTCAACTATTCCCACACCCCCTCCCCAACTATCCCTCCCCACACCCCCCTCAACTATTCCCACACCCCCTCCCCAACTATCCCTCCCCACACCTCCTCCCCAACCATACCTCCCCACACACACACCACATCATTGTCCTAATTACACCCCCCTTTTGTCGGAGGAGTGTGTCCCTCTGCCGGCCGAATGAGCCGCTGCGAACAAGGCAAAGGGCTGCTTTTGTCTGGACCAGCACAGCTATCGACTCCACAAGGGATGAGATGCTGCCATTTCCCTCCCTCACATGCCGTGCCAGATGGTACACTCCTTCCGTGGCTCTGCCCAGCATTCGTGTAGTGTTCCTGGTGGTGTCTTGTATTGTCTGCCGCATGAGCTGCGCCTCGGATAGGTATTGCTGCACCCTTGTGTGCATTTCTTGTTGCCGTTCCTCCATCCTTGAGAGGCGCCCCTCAATGTCACGTACGTTACGGAGTGGTGGTTGTTGTATGGGTTGTAGGCTACGCGGGCTCATGGGACTAAATCCAGCCGCATCCCCATAGCTCTGGTAACTGGGAATGTTTTCCTCTCCACTATCGTCCCTGTTGGCATGGGTGCTGGGTGACAGGTTCACCCTGCTGGCGGGGGGCTGGGCGACAGGTTCACCCGTCTGGCGGGAGGGCTGGCTGACAGGTTAATCCTGCTGCCGGGTGGCGGGGGGGCTGGCCGACAGGTTAATCCTGCTGCCGGGTGGCGGGGGGGGCTGGCCGACAGGTTCATCCTGCTGGCGGGGAGTCTCAAGGCCATGATACTGTTCAAGACTGTGTGGTATGGGTACATGGTGTGAGCAGTGTCTGTTGCCTGGGGTACTGGTGTTTACCAGTTTGGGTGTTGGGGACGTGCCACACAAGCTCTGTGACATGTGTCTGAGTGTGAGACAGATGTGTTTCGCATGTGACTGCTGCCTATGGCAGTTTCTGCATTGATGGAGCTTTTGCATGATGTGACATGGTGTGTGGGACAAGTGTGCCACATGTGTCATTGATGTGTGCAACTTGTCATATGCTGTTGGTGGGGGTACGTGACACTGACGTCACTTTGGCCATTTGGTAGCAGTGTTGACAACAGCAGAAGTGCTTTGTCTGGTGGATGTGTGTCTGAGTGCATGCAGATGGAGTAGTGGGGTCAATACAGGTGACCTGTGTGATGTTTGAGTGGTGAATGGGTGGGGGTCGCGGGCAAGTGCAATGTGCATCTGTGCAACAAGGTTGATGGTGGGTGGAATGCCAGCAGGGCCTCGGGTTCAACATACTTGACATATTGGCCTAGCCATTTTCATTGGGCTTACAAGGTGTGTGATGTGAGTCTGGCCTTACGGGGACTCACCGGCATCATCGGGTGACACATCTCCTGCCTCTGCATCTCTGACTCCCTCTATCGCCTCCATGTGCATGATACTGCTGCACGTTTTCTCCCATGCCTGCAGTTTAATAGGGGATGGTGGTCCTCCTCCTGTGGCCGTGCCCTGGGCACGCTGTGCGGCGAGGAGGTTCCACACACGGAGACGTAGATCGTCCCACCTCTTTTTACAGTCCCACACTGTCATGGGTGTGGTCCCCACCGCCAACACCTTCCGGACAACCTCCTCCCAGATAGCCTTCTTCCAGGTCTGTGTTTGGTGCCGTAGATTGGTGCAGAACACTTCAGCAGAGTGTTCAACAAGTGTGTCGGCAAGCATGTTGAGTTCAGGTTCACTGAACCTAGGCTTGCATTTACGAACAGCTGGTAGTCTTGTAGACATGTCTGACAATCTAAGTAGTAGCTCAGGTTTAGCCTCACACTCCTGTGTACTGAGGATTGCAATGGATTGTGTTTTTATAATGGCTGCCGGTACATTTCCTGTTTCCGGCGATGACGTTATTTCCGGTGCCGGTAATACCGGTAACGGTATGTGGGAAGCCAGAATCAGAGTCATTGTCCGCAAGGATGCCGGTATGGGGGGGGGGTGGTTGGGTCCATTACAGGCATGCCGGTGCTACCGTTTCCGGCATGCAGGGATGCGCATGCACGATGACTCGGAATCAACTGTTGATTCTGGCAGGAGTGCTACATGGTCACGGTAGCACTGGCATGCCAGTAATTTTCTTTTTTTTTACCAGACAACTCGTAATGAGGCCCCATGTTAATTGTGGGGATAGTTCTCCTGGTGTGGGGATTCTGCAAAATGACCAGTATTTGTGTTCTTCTAAAAATTTAGAATTGGATATTATGAGCATGGACATTGTGAAATGTGAAATGTGAAAGCCTTAGAATACTGGATCCGACTCTGGACAAAGCTCTTGCTATCACACTACAGAGAGGCTCCCTCTTGAATTGCTGAAACCTGAAGGTTATTTTATCTTACCTGGGAGAAGCAGGCAAGAGACATGACTGAATTACTAGGTCTGCTGTTTATATGGACAGACCCTGTCAGTGTTAATTACCCAACACCTCCTGTAATAAAAGATACACATACTTCATGGATGGCTGAAGAATGTTCAAAAACATGAAGAGATATCTCTTTGGCCCATGCATTCTTCACCAGTAAAACATTTGCAGAGTATGAAAGTTATTTGGATTTCTTGAGCGGGTCAAGTTGAAGATTTTATATATGAAGCAGAAATTGTGGATTCTCACAGTGGCTACTGCCACAAAGAAATGGAACACATTCTTTACTCATCAAATCCCTCATCACATTGCAAGTAAGGAAACAATAAAACAAATGTATGTGCCCGTGCAGATATCTGCCAGTCTACAATTGGACTGCTAAAAAAAGACGGCATTAGAAATCTGATAGATGAGGACTGCTACTCAGATCAAATTGACGCACTTTCGCATTATCCAGAAATGTATGTAAAGCATAGACACAGAGAAGGTCCGTTCTCAAATGTATAAAATACATTTGATTGATTTAAAATATTTGATGTAAGATTAAGTTTTAACTTAATGATTTTTGTTCGGGTAGGCAGTATCTCCATCTTTAGATCTGTATTTATTTATACATTTTGATTGTAAAGATTGGCATTGTAGCAATATAATGTGTCTGTACCTTTACGCAAAATCATTGAATGAAGCTGCTGCTGCTCATGAATCCAACTATCACAGTTGTGAGAGTTTTTGCTTGTTTATCAGATTTAGATATGCACAAGCATTTTTGTCTGACGCCAATGTGCGCCTTTATTGTTAATGTTGTTGTGTCGCACTGCTAATGTTGCTGCATCTTAAAAGTACATTGCCAATGCCAGTGTGCTTCAATTTTCTCGATGTAGTTGGGCACACGCATATTTGTCCAACATGGGTGTGTGTTCATCTTGCCAACAGTGTTTGGTATTACAAGCATGCCCAGGACACCAGTGTGCAGTATTCTATGTGCAGTTATGTAATCTGATGCAAATGTGCATCGGGTGATACCTTTTCAGTTGTATGTGGTAATTGTGAAAAGATCTTTTACGCAACTTTATTTCATTTATTTTATTGTTTAAAGTGCTGACCTAGCGCGATAGCAGCAGGGGGCTCTACAGGGTATGGGTAGCCAACATTTGGGCTTGCATCTTTTAACAGTAGCACAGTACTGTGAGTTGGGGCCTGTGAGTCCATTGGGAATAGTCCACGGTCAGGTGCTGTTGAAAAAGTATTTTCAGAGATTTGAGAAATTGGGGAATTGTGGGTGCTTTCATAGAAAACACAGGGGTTGAGTACTGGAGGGTGGGTGTGTGACAGGAGAAGTAGGCTTCTGGGTCCTCTCTTTGCTGACTAGTTGTGAGTAGAGCCAGTTGCTCGATTTGCTGTGCAAGATGTTTGTGCCACCATATGAGTGAAGCTTAGCAGCCAGGTACACTGGTATGCTACTTGTGACTGTTTTGTAGAGTATACTTGAACAGTATTATGGCCTGGAGAGCAAGCCAAAGTAGTTCACATAGGACGGAGATGATTCAGTCAAATTTCTGCACACCAATAAGAAGACATGCTGCAGCGTGGTGGACTGCTTTTAGGGGAGCAACTCAGAGCCCTGTCAGGAGCGCTTTTTCCCCCATCGATGTGCGAGACCACAAGGCCCTGCACTACGGTCTGGAAATCCTGCAGCGGGATGATGGATTTGATTTTGTAAAGGCTGGAGATTTAGAGCCAGCCTGTTTGGGCCTTGGCTATGTCATTCTGAAAGGACAAGCTGCTGTCAATGGTGAAATCTAAGGATTTTGTTGAATCCAAGAGATGCAGATCATATCCTTCGAGGTGCATATCATTGAGCCATTGTTCGACAAGTTGTTGTTTAACGGGGGACCGCTCAGGAAGAATTCAATCTTTCCAGCGTTAAGTTTGAGGTAGGCTGTTGACATTCAGGACTGGATGATGGCTAGGTAATTGCGGACATGACTGATGTCCTGTGGGCTTTTTACTCTAATGTACAACTGAGCATCATCTGCACATTGGTGGATTGATATATCCCAGTCTTTGAGGAGCGTACTCAGATGCTCCATGTAAAGATTGAAAAGGATTGGTGAGAGGGTGGAGCCATGGGGGACTCTGCAGGAGACTGGGAGTTGATTAGAATGCAACATGCTCATCAGGAAGGCCTGGTGTCTCCCCCAGAGGTACGAGGTAAACCAATTTAGTACAGTGCCAGAGAATCTCATTTGTCGGTGAGGACTGAGAGGTGAATGCTGTGGTAAACTGTGTCAAATGCACCGACAGGTCAATGAGGTCGAGGCGGCACAAGCCACCCTTAATCAGGATTTGGAAAGCACCATCCACCACCTGGATGGTGCCCGTCTTGGTGTTACACTTGGGACGGAACCTCGACTGATAGTCATTTAGGAAGTGTAGTTGTTTGATTCTGGCAAGTAGTTGTGTAGCGACTACTTTTCCCGATATTATTTCAAAAAACGGGAGGTTCATAATGGGCCGGTAGTTAGACAGATCCTCTGGGACTAGGGTTGTTTTTTTCAAAAGAGGTCATATGTAATCAGTCCTGAGCGTGTTTGGGAATGACCCTTCTGTGAAGAAGGCATTAATGATGCTGAGGAAGTAATTCCGCCACCTTACTGCCAAAAAACAGCAAGTTCGGCAGAATTATAGTCAGCTGTAACTCTGCCGGTATCCCCATGGAGTCCTATGGACTCCATAAATAGGGACTAACACCGCCATACCACCACTTGTAATCAGGCAGTAATTCTGCTAGACCAAATAGTGGTAACAGTAAATCGGTTTGGTGATATCTAATCAAATTTACCACCGGTATACCGCCAAACTTGTAATAAGGTCAATTTGCCTTTTAGATTTAGACAATTGCATAGTTCATAGGTTTTGTCTTAAGCCTTAATGACTTGTAGGCATCAATAAGGGTGTGCTTCTTATGACAAACAACTTCAATGACTCTAAGACTTTGCGAAGTGTACGCTTTGTACGCTTTGGGTTCACAGTTTTAATAAATCTTAGCCTGAGATATTTGTGCCCTTCATATGCATTATGACAACCAACTGCAATGATTCTTAATTGTAGTCAATTGCGCACTTAGGGCCTGATTTAGAAAAGCGTCTTACAATGGCACAATCCCATTGGAAAATGCTTTATAAATCAGGCCTGAGTATGATCCATGAAGAATAACTTCAAAGACTCTTAAGGCTCTATCAGAGCCTTGGCAGTATCCTGGCCATAATACTGCTGGGATACTGCCAGCGCAAACAGCGTTACCGCTACTTGGTCTGGCGCTATTAGCACCGGATCATGGGTAGCGATGCAGCAGTAAGTTCCCATTCCCCATTGGGTCCATCAAACCCAATGGGTTTGGGGGCGCTACTAGCGCTGCGCTAATAGCACAGACAAACTGGCGGAAATTCGAGTATTTTACCTCCAGCAAAAAGCTGGAGGTAAAACTGCAATCTTTCTGCTAAACTCAAGATTTGTCCAGCCCTTAAATGCAGCATTAATGGCATTAATGACGCATTTAAGGACTGAGGCCAAACTCGTGATGAGGTCCTTAGACTTAAATACTTCTGTACTTAGTATACTTAGCAACTCACATTCATCGGTTCACTGCTTCACAATAATTCCTTGACTTGGCCTAGTTTGCTCCCAGCGTTTGTAATTTTTCAAGTTTCTTTGTCTGGAACATTAGACTTCAGCTCCTAGCATACATTATTCTTTCACTCTCAACAATTTTTGGACTGGGTCTTTGTTTATCCAGTTGATTAATGGACACACATTTACGTTTCTCAATGTGTTTTTTCCTGGTGTAGACTCTTTGCAAGATTACTTTATGTCTCTGCTAGAAGACATCTTAGACATTGCACTTGTGTGAGGCAAAACTGAAGTTGAAGTACAATAAAATGCGAGTACTTAGGCATCTGTTGCAAAAGCACAAGGCCTAACTGAGCTGGAATCCAATTATGCATATTAAAGCGAAGAGAAAAGCCTCCTATCTTTGCATTTTAAAGATATATTCTAGAACATTGACATTGCTGCTGAAAAACACTGTTGATTTTCAACCCAGGGTGCTCTTTTTTCCTAAAGTCTGCATTGTCTGTCCTTTATAGGGGTGGGTTTTAGTGTTTTTAATTAGTTGTCTGCATTGGATGTTTGTAACAAAGTCCCTATTTTTATAGAACTGTGTTGGACATGCTTTGATGATGGTACCACGATAGTCTTGTTATTGGTGTTCACTTGTATCAGCTCACACCCCTCCTGAAGAGTACAGCCTGGCCTCTGCCCATGTTGCCAAAAGAGACGAAGGAGGTATACCTTTCGGGTGTTGCCTATTTCACCTTCACGATTGGGATCACTGCTGGTTTAGTATTAGTGTGGGGTTAGTACTCCCATCCTGCCAGTTGCCCTGGCTCACAGGGCTGCGTGCTGCACTGCAGCCAGTGGACACGCTGATGCTGCCTGTGTGCAAACTCAAAATGGCCACAGGATACTGTTGTCCGAGGTTCGCTGCTTCGCCACTTCTGGCTCCGGACATACGCAGCCACCACATAATCCCACCAGGTCCTGTTCTTATTCTCCCTGTCCTAGGCTTGCAGTTTCAGATGCCACTCCCGGCATACGTGCCTGCCAAGTATGAACTGATAGGAGAGTTCCTCTTTCCCTCTTGCTCTCTACATTGCAGGCAGCTGCTCCTGGCATATGTGATTGCCCTTTTTATGGTTACTCTGCTACCCATTCCTCATATCCTCCGTTGCCAGAGTCGTCTTCTCACATATGCACTTGCTGCTCTGTTTGCCTTATACTCTGCTCATTGTGGTCATATGCTTGCTGCCATGTGAGGTGCTACCTCACCCCTTTATAAGTTATTCCATCTGTGGGTTTGTGTGCAAGCTTGTGTATGCCAGTGTGTGGCTCCTCATCAGTTCTGCTGAATTTCTGGCCATGATATTGCCTCAGTCCTTGCCTGCCAGTACTGCTCCCAGGAGGTTTAGTACCCCAGATCGCCCCTTCTCAGGGGGTTCCTGTGTCTCTGCTTTTTCCTCTCTTCCCTGTCTTTCTAGTACTATGCTTCCTACTCCTGGAAAGTACTTTGTGCCAAAACAGAAAGACCGCCAGATGGCAACCCAGCTCTCCTTCCAGTTAGTGGTGCCGCCCATCTGAGTAGGTGTGGGACATTGGTGTTCTTCTGAGCCCAGAGAGAAAGGAGGGGTTGCTCTTGCTGTAGGTCTAGGCCCTAATAGTGTTTCATGGCCCCACTCCGCAATACCTTGCTTACGCTCTATCTATCCTCCCAAATGCTTCCACCTGTTGCTAGCTGCCTGCCTCCTTTTCCAAGGACATTCCTGTCTGCAATCCCTGCTTTTGGGTAGGCTTAAAGTTACGAAGCAGCTCCCAGCCTTCTTAGGTTGACATGCTAGGTTTATTACAGCTTCTCAGGACACCTTCACAAGCAGTTACATAGTCCTTAATTAAGTTACATTAATAGGACAGAAACACTGGCAGCCCATCACCCAGGCTTCAGGCTGACTACCTGTCCAACATAGAACCTTCCCTCAAGCATTCCAGCCTTCTTAGGTTGACCTGCTAGGTTTATTACAGCTTCTCAGGACACCTTCACAAGCAGTTACATAGTCCTTAAGTAAGTTACATTAATAGGACAGAAACACTGGCAGCCCATCAACCAGGCTTCAGGCTGACTACCTGCCCAACATAGAACCTTCGCTCAAGCATTCCGACACTCGACACAAACACTCCACATGACATCACAACATTCCTTCTGCATCCCCACTACCAAGCTAAGCCAGACACAACACATCTCCTCCCCTTACCTTGGCACATTGCACAGAGCAACAATACATAACGCATACACAACACACCTCCCCTCTTCCGACAACAACACAGACATTACACAACACATCTCCATTACACATCAAAATCATTCCCACTGACTCACATCATCAGGGCAAGCACACAACATGTGCTCTGACACTCAAACACTCACCTCATACCCGATGTGCTGGCCAGGCACACCAGGACCAACAACTAATGTCACTGTTGCACTCCGGACACTAATGGGGTGAAAGAATCATAGAAGGACACACAGTACAGCCAAACACAGCCGCACATGCACAACAAGTAGAACAATAAATTATTTGTGGTAAATAAACCACAAAGTCGGGGTAATACATGACCATGCAATGCCTAATACCACAGGCTTGCCCAAACCAACCAAAACCAGGGGCGCTACCACCCGTACACTTAACCTTCTTGGCTTGCAAGGTGCAGTTCTGCCTGCCCCGAAGATCTGGATTGCCTTAGTATCGATTCCTGTGCGACTTCTGTCGAGTCTATTCGTAACACATCCTATACTGTGTCCCGAAAATACACGAAAACATGCAAAACCCTTTAACAAGACTAATCATGCCAGACGAAATAGTATCTTGTAAAATATTTAATTGTATATTGATTATGTTTTGATCCAGTTGATTCATTATGACAATACTCTCTCCAAGAACACATGTTTTTCTAAATAAAAAGGAAAACATTACTTTACCGGCTTAGTAAGTTATATTCCTCATATTCCTCACAATGGATATTCAGCTATTGTACAAAAATATATACCCCCGGACGAAAGTAATGAATTTACCAGGTCGAACGTACAAAATATTTTAATTTACAAAATGTACTCCATGAATTTTTGAGCTTAGTGATGAGGAATACATATTTCAGACATTGCACGAGCCAAGTTTCAGAAGGTTTCAATTTTGCACCAGTTTTGACTAACATTCACGCAGGACATGCAAAAGCAGGGCGCACTCGAAAGCCCTGTGATTCAATCAAAAATATGCTTTTAGAAGGGACATTTTGATATCATCATTTTGGTGTGGCAAAACACAATTGAAGCATTTCAAACAGTTTTTAACTTGTTATTTTATTGTATTTTAAAAGAAATCATTGATTTAAAACACAATAACAAACGTGTGCAATCTGAATGGTCAAATAAATACCGTCAGTTACAGAGTTATCACATTCATATTTTAATATTTAATCTCTGTCACAATCTTCACTTATTGTCAATGAGCTGCATAATCTATTAGCCATCAGGCAAAAATCCTGACCCAGCATCCATTCAAAGGATTTACAAACAAATGGGCATCTCATCTTCCGCCCTCCAACTGCCAGTTACTCCCCCATTGTGGAGTGGATGTATGTGTAAACAGAAACCACCTAAGAAGCAACCAGATATCTATAGGCATGATCGTGTTGTTATTGAGAGCTATATATTGTTTCTCTTTCTTCTCATAGAGAGATGGACTTCAACCAATCATCATACATTGGTGCTGGGGCTCTTAAACCACCCTCTTTCTACCACGGATTTAGTCACAGCTGAGGCCACACTAAGGAACTGATGCACCACCCCATCATTCCCACAATGATAAACAGCAACCAAATCTGTGGCTTTTGTGGTACATTCCTGACGGTTATTTTGTTGCTCAATTTCCCCACACTTTCCCATTACTCTAAGATCTTAGGGTAGTACCATGCTGGATAGATAAAGTGAGCTTGTGGAGCGCAACGTCCTGTGCAAGAGTGTGGGATAGCAGGTGTATGAGAATTTAGCCCAGCTGGCTAAGGTAAAACTGATGTAAATATTTTAAATGTATGTGCTTGTTCCTGTAGATGTATAGGCCAGATGCCTCTCCCAGTCTGATAGTTACATACCAAAAACGTTCTCCCATTGTCTGGGGAGTTTTCTCTATGCACTAGTGCTAATCTGTACAAAGTAGTTATTATGTGGTGTGCACCGAAGGGTCAGTAATGTACTGAGCTATTGATGATACTAATGGCTCAGCAGGAGTACCCTTAATATGTGCTTTGTTGAATGACAGGACTAGCTACACATCACTGCTGGGTGACCCCACCCAAGCCCTCCATAGACTCATTGGCCCAATGGTTGAAGAAGCTCTAGCCGAAGGGTTCATCATCAACAAAGAAGCAGAATTTCTCTCACCGAAGCAGCCGCAAAGACCTTTTGATGACACAACCCAACTATTGATCACATTTGATATTGAATCCTTTTATATTAGTATACCGCAGATGAAAACACTGATGGGCATTCAAAAGGTTCTAGAGGAACAGATAGCGGATCAGGGAATCCATAACCAGTTTATTTTGCAACTTACCGAGTTAGCCCTAACTAAATGAAATGTATTTGATCATCAATTCTATGAGCAGACATCAGGTCTGGCGATGGAAGCGACCTTCACCCCGAATTTGGTGAACCTATATGTCACTAAACTTGAGAAAGAACATATTGATTCCAACAACCAATTTAAAGATCAAATCCTGATGTAGATACGCTACATCGACAATATTTTTGTGATTTTTCAAGGAGATGAATCTTCTCTTACTGACATTCATACTTGAATTAATGCACAGAATAGATATCTGAAGTCCACAACAATGTCAGTAAGAGTGCTATATCATTTTTGGATCTCCTGATCAAAATGGAAAATGGAGCTCTACATGCCATAGTTTATCACAAAGCCACAGATTGTAACTCTTTGCTGCTTTATACCAGCTACCATACTTCGTGAGAATTTACCATTTCGTCAATATCTTAGGCACTGTGAAACTTCAGACAAGTAGTTATCCTAATAAAACGGTTAAAACAGCCTTATAAAAGAGCAAGAAACATACTATGTGATACCACCTTCCAGAAGCATCCAAAACCAAGAGAATCGAATGAGAGAATCACAGCAGTTATTCACCTCTGTTTAACAGAATAAAAAAAAGGTGAAAAAACAGTGGCCACTGTTGAATATGGGGAGGTCCAGTCAAATCTGTCCACCAAGATTTGCGATAAAGAAAAGGCATAACCTGAGAGACTCGCTAGTCCATTCCTATTATGGAAATCGGACCATAGGACCGGATCAGTCGACACTGTTGATATTGATATTGATATTTTATTTCTATCGCGCTCGTACACAAGTGTTTCAGAGCGCGACAAGGGAGGGGAACAGGGGAGAACAAACAGCGATCTCACTAGGCCCAGTGACATTGAGAATGCGCAAGTGCATGGGAGAGTGGGAGGTGAAAAGTGCATGGAAGGGGAGAAGTGGAAAGTGTGAAGCAGGGGAGAAATAGATAAATAACAATAAATAAATAATAAAGGCAACAAACAGTGGTAGTGCAGCCAGCAATTTGCAAGTGCTAGGTTTAAGGCAGCAGACAGGGTAGGTCTGATAAGTGCAGGAAAAAAAAGGTGGGGGCTGTATGGGTACAGATACAGACCCCAGTGCAAGGGGTGGCTCGGAGGCAGTGCGGGAGGGTGGCAGGGTGAGCAGGTACCTGGGCCCGGAGGACAGAGGGTGGCCAGGTGCACAGTGCCAAGAGAGAACAGATCAGCAGCGGAGAGGGGGAGCGAAGGCAGAAGAAAAAAGGAAGGTCTTGAGGTGCTTCCGAAACCAGAGATGGTTCTCCTCAAGTTTTAGAGTGGCAGGGAGGCTGTTCCAGAGGGAGGCCCCAGCCGAAGACAGAGAACTACCCCCAGCTTGTTTCTTTGAAAAACGAGTGAACCTGAGGCAGTTAGAGGTAGAGGACGAAGAACTCGAGAGGGGAGGTATTTGCGGAGGGATAGCTGAAGGTATTTTGGACCCAGTCCCCAGAAAGCCTTGTGGACAATGCAAAGGGTTTTGAATGAAATCCTTGCATCCACTGGGAGCCAATCGACAGATTTCAGAGCTGGAAAGATACGATCCCAGGGCTTGAGGCAAGTCTTGCAGTCCTGTTCTGGATTAGTTGCAGAGGGCGGAGAGTAGAGGCAGGTAGATTTAGAAAGAGGCTGTTACAATAGTCCAACCTAGAGAGAACCATGGTTCTCTGCATAGGGCCAGAGGGCAAAGCCCATGTGACGTGTGCTCAGTGTGTGAGCAAACCAATTGGTGCCTGATATTGGTTGGAAAACACCCTGGTCCCCAAAACATTTACAAACTATAACTCTAGCAATGTAATATATCTTATTACTTGCATGTACGGACTAAGATATGTTGGTATAAATCAGAGACCAGTGAATAAATGGATAATCGAACATAAATCATGTATTTGGACCGAGAAGATCACTGCCCCAATGGTAGAACTTTTCCTAAAACAACAACACACTGAAGCTGATTTCAGGTGGACTGTTTTGGAACAAATAAATGTACAACCTAGGGGAGGGAACATGAACACCTTACTGCTTACACCTTACATGAACACCTTACCTTATGTAGGGAACAGAGTTGGATTTTCAGATTACAAACAGACCAAATAGGTCTTTGGGCTGTCGCCATATATAATAGAGATAGGTTATGCACCATTACACACGATAGGCAGCATGTCTATTCTCTCCCATAAATCCCTATTTAGTTGTGCTGAAGAGAACTGATATCCAAACACTGACTACGGGTTGGTACCACAAGGTTAAACAACAAACTATATTAAGTTGACCACCTGGCTTTTGTACTCTTGCATCATTGTACGCTCACACTCCTGTACTCTAACACCCCTGTACACTATGGACCCCTAATGAATATGCACCTGAGAGGCGTGTTTTTACAAGATACATTTTCCAATACGTCCACGTTTCCCTGGAACCATTAATAGCAACTTTAGAGTGAGCAGGTAGAGTGCCATAGAATACATCCAGGGAATATACGGTGTAATTGCTACAGGATCCTTGGTCATTGACGTTGATGAAAATCAGGCCAACTCCACTTTGCGCACTTCAAATATGAGTCGAACGAATACCATTGCTCCAAGGAAGTCTATGATAAAACCTACCACAAAGGATGTAATGAAGCCAAATAAAAAGAAAAGTGTTCATTTCTCACATATACTTCGAGTAGGTTTTGCCCCGGATAAGGACAAGGAGGGCCCAGACCTTGTCATCAACGTGGAATCTCTGTTCACCAACCAACATGACCCCACTTTGCTTAAAGCTGATGCTTCTGCTTAGACGGATTGGGGTTTTGGGCCTCCCCCACCTGCATTGGCTAACCTAATTAAAGCCAATGCCCAGCTCCCTAGGGGAGGTCTCGATGTTTTGAGATGGCCACCACTATCACAAAGGCCTTCAGGGGTGGTGGCCTCTTCCAGAAATCGAGCTACTCACACGGCTCTTCAGATACAGAGCCTCTTCTGTGAAAACGCCACTTTATTCCTAAATTGTGCTTACATTTTGGCCTTATTCCATGAAATTATCCCTCTGCGCCACATCCTGAGTAATGATATAAAAACAGTGAACATTTGCGAATATGCATCTAATCCTACTTCCATTGTATTTTTTCATGCAAACAGCATCTTGTATTATTTATTGGAGCCTGTGAGTTTATTTGGTCGTATGGGCTATGAATGTATTTTGGTGGAAAGAGTATGGTAAGAGATCTTGCTTACCTAAACATGATGGGCCCTCTAAGATCATTAATTTGGGTGAGAATAAGATCCCAGTAGCCGCTGGTGTGCAAGATGGAGTGGGGCAAGGGGCCTATAGCCAGGGGGAAGAACTGCACTGGGCCTGGCTGGCCAAGTTGGTGGCCCAACATGGGAACTTGAGCCGATAGCTCCCGGGGATGCATCTGGGGTCATGCTTATTAGCTGGAACACCTGTGGAAATCACCAACTTCTGGAGGGCGGTGGCCTGATGGACCAAATTGACAAATACGCTGTAGTGGCCGTCCAGGAGACCTGGCTAACTAAAAAATTGGTGATTGATGGCTGGCAAACTCTTCACAAACTGGCTGTCCAGAGCCCTCACAGCCGCCCTAGGGGAGGATTGCTGTTTGCAGTCAAGAGCCCCTTAACCATGGTGGAAGTTCCCATAAATTTGCAAATTTACTCATGGCCAAAATGTCCTCCCCATCAGGTTCCATTGAAAGGGGCCTTAGAGAACATATCATAGTGAATGTCTATGACCCCCCATATAGGCTACCACATGAGCTGATAGCATCTGTAATGGAGGGCTTGCTTTCACTCTATCTCGGCCGCTCTCTGTGCATTAACTGCAGGGATTTTAATTCTAGCATCCCGACAGAGCTGGTCTCCTCGGCGAGTGACGTCTCTACTATGTCTGACCAGGAGCTATCTCGAATGACATTGTACCCCACATGAGTTTGCTATGCGAGTCAGCTAGTCCAAAAGTAATTATTGCAAGTGGGTGAAGCACCGTAGGTACCAATTGGAGTGTCTACGCTGGAGATCCTTGGTGGGCTACGCATTAACTAATAATGTTTGCCAATTTTGGAGGACGAGGGTGACTCCTTGTTGACTCGTGACGTAGTAGGCGTCACTGAACTGGTAGGGATTGAGCATATCAGTAGTTCCATGGGGAACAATGATATGGTGGTCTCCCTTCCATATTCCACCTCAGGCAAATGGGTTTATTCCAAAGGCCCTTTTGACATCTTGAAGTTGATTGGAAGAAGTACATTTTCCAGGGTTGCAGGCCCGAATGGTATATGTAGCTCCCTGATTAAATCTGATTCTTCCAACTGTGATAGCAGTCTCGACGGGCTCTTTCATTTGATTGAAGAAGCCCAATCGATACCACCATCTTGGCGCAACAGATTATTCTCCCCATTTGGAAAAAAGGCTGTTGCACCAATTCCCAGCAATTATCTCTTGTTAGCGATGCTGGATGCCCCCTTAAAAATCTTCGCCTCTTTACTGTTGGAAGAATTGTGAAATTGGGCTGTAAGCTCTAGCCTTATCCCCTTCAACCAGACAGGTTTTCAGAAGGGCCTGACTGCTACCACTAATTCCCTCGTCTTGTTAACAATCATCCAACAAGCATGGTGCATACGCTGGAGGCTTGTGTATGTGGTATTTATCGATTGTCATGCTGCCTTTGACTCGGTTAACAGGACGAGGCTTTGGGACAAACTTGCCAACTGGAACATACGAGCGGTGCTTCTTGCTATAATTGCACTCCATGAATGAACCAGAGCTAAAGTCCAACTTGACAAAACTGTCAGGACGTCTCCCTGGATTGCAATGCACCAGGGTCTTAAACAGGGGTGTGTTCTTGCTCCCCTCCTTTACAACCTATATATGGCTGACATGAGTTTGGCCCTGATCAGTCCCTCCTCTATACCACCAAAATTGGGGAATCTTCTGCTCCAGTGAATGGTGTACACGGATGACATAATCCTGTTAGATCTTACCCCTGCTGAGTTGCAGGCTGCCTTAACCAAACTCAAGGAGTTTTCTGATATTAAACGTTTGACAATTAACATCAACCAAAACCGAGGTCATGGTTTTTACCCCGCCCAACGCCAAGAAGTGATCTACAAACTGGCGGTTGGATGGGAGTATACTTGAGGTGGTAATTGAATACAAATAAATAGGTGTCCTATTTGACAACAAACTATTGGGCACCCGAAACCTCAATCTGCTTGAGCGCGAAAGGGTGTGGCCAGTGTAAGCTGGCCTGCTATGGAGGTGGTTACTCCTTAGGTTAATCCAATTGTACACAGCAAAGATCTTACCCATTCTTTTGTACGGTGCAGGAACCTGGGTGTTCTCTAACATACAACCTTTAAACAAGCTGGAGTCAAAACTGTTGAAGAAACTCTTCTGCGTGTTTCTGTGGACTTGACCTGCCTCGAATTTAACATGCCCTTGTGTGAGGCGAGATTCCAGCTGTCCTGTGTTAACACTCATTGGAAATTGGCAAACGCCCTTTGTGGCTTCTTAAACCATCATAATCTCAAAGCGGGCTGCTAAAGGCTCGCTACATGGCAAAAAGTAATTTGGCTAATATTACTGCATTGGCGGATCATTGGCATTCTGTGGATCAGGGTGGCTCTTTAAGTCTCAATTATCATCGGCATGAATTCAATTTGAGGCATCTCATTTTCCAAAGTTCCTATGAGCGACAGATCACAAAGCTTTCTGGGAAGAGCAATTGCGTACTGTTTGGTGAGTACATCTCACTTCGGGAGCATTACCCCAAATACATAAATCAGTTTGTGGGTTGCTCCCTGGTGTGGAATTATCTGCCGATTAAACTGAATGCAGTAAAGTCCCTGGAGATAATTGGAGTCTGGACTAATTTGCCTAGATCTCTTCACCACTGTAGGTTATGTGGTGAATCCACGCTTGAATCTGCTTGAATCTGCTAAACACCTCCTTATGAGCTCTGAAGCAGTTGAGACCCTGAGGACCGGTGCATACCATGCTGCTGGTATACAGGCAGATATAAACGTAGAGCTGTGGGGACTGTTTATAAGTGTTTCAAGGCACGACAAGGCAAGGGAGGGGGACTAGAGGGAAGACAGACAATGATCCTACTAGGCCAGGTGTCATTCAGATCGTGCAAGTGCAAGGGAAGGGGGAAAAGGAAAGTGCAGGGGGGGGGGAGTGCAGTACATGAGATAATAAATAACAAGATAAATAAACAGTGGTCAGCTGGTGGCAAGTGCAGGGTGAGTGCAGACATGAGTGCTGGTGGGGGCACTGTAGGGGTGCAGAAAACAGTCCCTGGGTGCTGGGGTTGCCGGGGAGGCAGTGCAGGCGTGCAACTGGTAGGGCTGGGCCCGAGATCAGATGGGTGGCCAGGTAACCAGTGCAGTATAGTATCAGACAGGGCTTCAGCAGGGGAGAGGGGGAGAGAAAGCAGAAGCAAAGAGGAATGTTTTAAGGTGCTTCCGGAACCGAAGATGGTTCTCCTCAAGTTTCAGGGAGGCAGGTAGGCTGTTCCAGAGGGAGGCCCCAGCTGAAGAGAGAGATCTACCACCAACTCGTTGCTTGGAGAAGCGACTGACCCGTAGGTAGTTGGAGGCGGATGAGCAAAGAGCTTGAGAGGGAAGATATTTAGGAAGAGAGAGTTGAATGTATTGAGGCCCCAGAAGGCCTTGTGGATGATGCAGAGGGTTTTGAACTTAATCCTCACAGCCACTGGGAGTCCAGTGCAGAGATTTCAGTCCTGGAGAGATACGATCCCAGGGCTTGAGGCCAAGGACAAGTCTCGCAGAATTGTTCTGGATGAGTTGCAGAGGGCGGAGAGTGGAAGCGGGAAGATTTAGAAAGAGGCTGTTGCAATAGTCCAGCCTAGAGAGAACCAGAGCTCTGAAGACAGTGAGCTTCTGGGGGAAGGAGAGGAAGGGAAGAATACCTCTGAGGAGGTGCAGCTGGTAGTGTGACTTCTTGGAGACGTCAGATATGTGAGGAGAGAAAGAGAGTGTGGAGTCGAAGATGACACTGAGGTTTTTTGCATTGCAGGTGGGAGCAGGAAGAGGGCCAAGAGAGGCCGGCCAGGGAGCTACTGGAAAGGAGGGAGTGGGTGTGCCGATAAGGAGTATCTCAGTCTTACTGGCATTAAGGCAAAGGTCATTGATGGCACACTACTCCTGGATAGCAGACAGACAGTCAGAGATGAGGGACGGAGAAGAGGTGGCCGAAGGTAGCCTGAAAACGAGCTGAGTGTCATCCGCATAGCACTGGAAGTTGGGGCAGAGAACGGCAATGCGGTGTGCAAGGAGTGCCAGGTAATGGTTGAACAGCCAGGGAGAGAGGTTAGATCCCTGGGGGACACCACAGGTAGAAAAAAAGATAGCAGAGAGGAAGGACCCAAGTTGGACCTGGAAGGTCAGAGAGGAAGGAAGTCAGCCACGCCAGGGCCTGACCAATGATACCTAAGTTATCACGGAGACAATTTAGCAGGATGGCATAGTTGACAGTGTAAAAGGCAGAAGAGAGATCAAGCAAGATGAGGACACAGGGGGTGTTAGAGTCAAGGTTGGAGAGCAGGTCTTCACAGATGTTCAGGAGAGCAGTTTCCATGCTTCTGGCAGCTCTGAAGCCAGACTGATGGTCATGAAGACACCCAACAGATTCAGTGTGGAGATTAAGCTGGGAGATGGCCAGTTTCTCCAGGAGCTTGCCCAGGAAGGGAGTGATGGAGATTGGGCGATAGTTAGCCAGGCAGGAGGGATCGGCAGAGGGTTTCTTAAGAAGAGGGTGCACAAGGGAGTGCTTCAGGGGAGATGGGTAGACTCCAGTGGCGAAGGAGTGGTTTCAGAAGTCAGCCAGGGCAGGAGCCAGGGTGTCAATGTGGTCCTTGATGGTTTCAGAGGAACAGGGGTGAACCTGTTTTGACAAGACTTTCATAGATCAGACATGTCTAGAAACCTTGTCTGAGGAGAACAGGGGAAAGGCAGAGAAGGAGGGAGGAGAGGTGGCTGCAGAAGAGCCAGAGGAAGAGCAGGGAGTAGAGGGAGGGAGGGGAGAGGAGGAGAGTGACACAGGATGTCCTGGGTTTTAGAGATGAAGTGAGAAGCCAGTGCTGTGCAGAGGGCCTGGGAAGGGACAGGAGAGGTAGAGACTGCAGCACTTTGAAGGGAATTGTGAGTATCTATGGAATGACTGACATAGGTTATTTAGATATGCATGAGATTAATGGGATTCTTGTTTTTTTAAAACATTGTGAGGTTTTTTGTGTTGAAAAGTTGTCATATTTGTATAACTATTTAACACGTTAAATAATAATATTATAGTCTCTGACACTTACTTATGTGGGGCATCCTGCTCACATTGAATTGATTACCTCCCAAGGGAGAGGCACAATATGAGCTACAGACTAGCTTCAAGATGGTGCTCAGTTCCATTTGAGTCAGTACTACTACACATGAATGAGGAGTGCGATAGAGAAGAGACCAGGGCCTCCACGTCCTGCAATCACAACTATTGTGCGGGGTCAATGTGACCTTCAGCTCAGAAAATGATGTATTTCATTGCTTTCCGTTTGCGGGATGATTAATACTCAGGATGCACAGGGATGTACTAGATGTGGCGTACACCCATTTAGGATCGAATGTCCTTTCCACTTCCAATATGGCACTCACGCTGCTTTGGCGTTCAGGCGAGTGACGTGCCATGTGACAACGCGGGCAGTGTGTTACGTGGGCTGGTATAATTACAGGGACATACCATTCCCTCAGGAACAACAGAGTGAGAAGTGTCGGGACCCACAGAGTCCCCATACGGGTATGTGGATGTTTAATCTCCCCGGATACACGCTTAATGTGAGCTGCACTTTAGCCCGTGTCCATGTGGTTTCAGGTGCAAAAGGTATTGAATACCCCTTGAAAGCTACAAGATATCCAGAATACAAATTCATGGGAAACTAACATTGGGTGAGTTCTCTTTCTCACTTCAACAAAAGTAGTTGTGATAAACGATTCTTTGACTGTTTTAGTCCCATGGCAAAATTACAAGAGAAAAACTTTGGTTTCTATGTTTTGTGTTTATGTCTTCCCTAGAGAGGATTGAAGTCACATGCTTAATTGTGTCTGTGACATAGAAAACGGACACTCCGTAGAAGCACTGAGAGGCTCGCCACACCAGTGGTCTTTATTCCTGAAGAAGGCAGTGGAATTACCTAATACCGCTGAAACCGGTGGACAGTTGTGTGGAAATGGGGATACAATCTAATTTTAATTACCCCTATGAATGATTATTGGCTGCCAGAGACAGCATTTTTAAGTACATAACACCTTTCTGGTGTTCACTATGCCCACCTTGTGTCTAGGTACCCAGGTTGTCATATTTTAACTTCAGTACATAGATGTGTCAAGAATAAAGTCGTTAGACCCATCTAGATACTATTTTAGCAGGGGATCTAAATGTATTTTGTTTGGATAAATCCAAATTGTCCTCTGATGAACGATTGTTATGTTGGAACACTTATATCCATTAAAAAAATATGATTATGGTAAACGGTGCGTTCTCTGAGGATTGTCCATCCCATTCCACCTGGAAGAGAGGAAACTCTACGGCGATCATTGATTTTATCGATGTTAGTCAGCAGTTGTTTCCATCTCTAAAAGGTTTTCATGTTTCTGTTACTACTGACAGCGATCATAACATGCTGAGTCTTTATTGGTTGTGCAGCACCAATGGGCTTAATTATAAACCAACCACAATGGCAGGTGTTACACAGGTTAACTGTGGTCGGAATAGACTTCATTGGTCTGAATCTAATTATTTCATTTTACGGAGACCTTAAAACCATATGTATAGAGTCTCGATATACCAATGAATGTCACTTTGATTATTCGAAACTAATGCACCAGTTTGCTACAGTATCTATGCCAACAAGACCTTGATCCTCAGCTCATTGTTTTGATTTAGATATGTAGAGTAGAAAAGCACAATATCGAAGAGAAAGGAAACGAGCACTGTCCCTACCAGTTGACCTACGTTGGGCCTCCTTAAAATCCATCAAGACCCAATATAGGAACTGACGAAGATCTTATCGATCTACACTATTTCAGCGAGATGGTGAGTCCATGCTCACCAAGGTCCTAGCGAAACATTCTGCTGGATGCTGGGCCCTAATTACTGAAACATATAATAACTCTCAGTGCTTAATGCAGATCAATGATGTTGCGCCCTCTTTATGGCAAACTCACTTTTCTCGTTTATATGCTGCCCCTTTCTCTGATCTGAGACTAGCTCCATTGAATCTTGAAGGCATATTCACTATCTCTTTCACTGTTGAGGATATTCTTTATTATATCCATAAAGCCAGCAGATCGAGAGCCCCGGGCCCGGACGGGCTTTGCAACTTTATGCTAAAGCAGTTTCCAGAGCTATGGGCAACGATCTTGTTTGAAATATTCTCACATATTTTACTTGTCAAAAAGATTCCTAGTTCTTGGTGCAGCTCCCTGATCGTACCCATTTACAAAAAGGGCGATAGGCATGATCCCATCAATTACAGACCCATCGCCCTTTTGGACGCTTTGGGGAAATTCTTTGCCTCTTTAATTCTTCGAGATTTGCAACAGTGGATTGCATCAACAAACATGCGGGATTGGTTTCAGACGGGATTTGTCACTGGTAAAGGCACGGTCATTAATATTGTTGCCCTTTCATCAATCAAGGCCCTTTGTCGTCAACGGAAGCAATCTCTCTACATTGCTTTCGTTGACTTCAAAGAAGCATTTGACTCCATTGACAGACACTTGATGCTGCACAAACTGTTGCTAATGGGTTGTCCTTTTTCAGTGGTTAAACTGATTTCCCTTCTACATGAAAATACGTAGTTTCGCGTCCGTTTAACCCTTGATGGTCGACTGACACCTCCTCTTCTTACATTCCGAGGCTTAAAGCAAGGATGTATTTTAGCGGCCACAATATTTAACCTGTTTATTTTAGATATAGGCGATAAATTCAAAAACATCAATTCTGACGCCCCCAAATTAGGCTTGGAGCAGATCCCTTGGATCCTCTATGCCGATGATCTTATTTTACTCTCAAAAACTCAGGCAGGTTTGCAAAGAATGATCAGTGGCCTGGCTGTTTATGCATCTGAAAATGCAATGACCATCAACTTAACCAAAACACAAATTATGGTATGTCATAATTTTAAATCTTCCAAACATGCTCAATTTAGTTGGATGATGGGTCATGATCGTATATCTATTACTCCCTCATACATATATTTGGGAGTTTTGATTAATTGTACTGGGAATGATACCTTATTTTATCTGATAATACCTCGAAATTACAGGCCTTGATATCCCAATCGAAGGCCATACTTTATAAGTTTGGTAAATTTACGTGTAATTATTTATTGTCTTTTTACTCTATGAAAGTTAAACCTATCATTACATATGGCTCCGAATCTGTTATAATGCAATCTCACACTTTTTGGGATCGTTTAGAGGGCAAGTACTGGCGTACAGTTTTTAATTTACCTAATTGTGTATCTGTTGCACTACTTCGGATTGAGTTGGGACTGCTACCACTATTTAGTGCTGTTGCCTAGAAACTGATTGCATTTTTGAGAAAATGTATATTATCATTGCAATATAAGGATATTTTGTGCATTCTGGGCCAATACTTACTATATTCAGAACATTATTATCCAAAAAACTGGCTAATTGCAACCCTAAACATTTTGACTGATGCCGACATTTCAATAGACACTCTCCTTAATTATCCAAATCAGGCCAAAATTAAATTGTATCGAAAAGATTGGATCCATACCCTTGAAACATGTCATCGCCTAAAAGATTGGAACGCAGCCCAATTTGGACATAAGAGGTTTAGAATTACAGAAACCTCATCAAATATCCGTCTCCAAAATTTAGAGACGACTATATGCGATTCCGTTTTAATCTTTGGCCCACTAAAGATATATTATGCAGGCGAAAATTACTAGATCTCAGTCAGAATGTTTGTAGGTTTTGTAAAATTCGTGACATTAGGGAAACCCTAAAACATATTATCGCATATTGTCCAGTACTGTACGCTCTACGTTGCAAATACTTTGCACATTATTTTAACGATTGTACAAAAATTGATAGTGAGGAATTATGGCTGCAAATCTTTGGTGCAAGACGTATGGTGCTTAGATTAGCAACAATTGGTTTCTTAAATGAATTAGATATTAAGCAGAATTAGATTCGTTTAATTAATTTTAATATCAGACTGTATTTTACTGTTTTATAATTCAATATATATGATGAAATGCTATTATGTATATTTTTTGTATTATCTTATCTACTTTTGCAATCTGAACGCTAAAAACTGTTTTTTGTATTTTTTTTTATTTTTTTGTATCATTGAAAGGTTGTTTCTACAGCCAAACAATATTTTTTTTTTAAAAGATACTATTTTAAAATACAGGATCAGTTCAACCATGTAGGGGTCTTTTTATCTCCAAACCAAGTCTTGGAAGTAGACAGAGCTAATCTCTCTGGCTATCCCTTTTTCTTATACAGGCGGTTCGCCACCATCTTCTAGGGAAAGGGGGACCCTATGAGAGACGGTAAAACAGTGACTTATAGGGCACTTCTATAATTCAAAGGATTCTTTCTTATATGTGTTAGGGATCAGTATACGTGTATGAAAGAATCAAGGAACCCATTGGGCCCCCTTGTATTGTATATTTAGATGTTTAACATATAGCAGCATATCATCTGTATATTAGGAGGCAAATTAATTCCCCTGTTTCCCCTATTCTTTAGCTTTATTTGTTTATCTTTTAAATTTCCAACAGACATGTGATGCTCTACTGATGAGACGGGAATCTACTTGACCGGATGATTAGCCCGTCTGATTTTAATGTAGAAGTTATTGTCCAGAAGGTTGATTGGCATGACCATATTATGATTCTATTCTCATTATCAGTCCAACAATTGGCCTTATAAGGTCAAATAAAGAAACACACTGTTTTGAAAAGAAATTTCCATTCATTGGATGGATTGGCGCTGGCATCAGCTATGAACAAGTTAATATCAAGAGTGATTATAATCTTTCAGTGGGCATTACTTTTAGCAGTTATTTAAATGACCTGACGCTTGCTATTGATGTTGTCTCTCTCTTACAAAAGAAATCTATATGTTCAAAGGTGTCAGCCACTTTGTTTTCAGTAGTATTACATGGTCAACATCAGAGTGTTAGGCATCTCAAATGAGTTTGGCATGCCCTACCTTGGAGCGTAAACACTGAAAATTCAACAATGCTCAGACGCTGCTGGAATAATGATATTGTAAAAGCAAAACATATATGTTTTATCATGAATCAATAGTATCAGCATCCAACCAACCTAAAGCTCTTTTTGCCCTCTTGAAAGTTATGAAAAATGATTTGCCTCAGACACAATCATTTGTATCGGCTATTAAATGCCAAGATTTTGTTAGTACTTTTCTGACAAGATAAGAGATATTCAGAAAGCTATCCCTTCCACATCTAAAGACAATAGACCACTACCTTACAAAACCTCATATACAACGTGGGATTCTTTCTTACTTCCTGATGCAACTCAACTCATTATATTAATGCATAAGACTAAAGCTACTTATTTCTCAGATGACCCTTGGCCAGCCTCTATTTGTAAAAGCGCACTTCCTCATTTTTCTTCCTGGCTTTTTCATTTTTTAAAATTATAAGTGTATTTGGTTACAAATAAACCTTTACACTATTCACAAAAATATCCGGTATACCATAAAATATTCAGAGATACATATAAAACTTGCAAGTTAAAATACAATAATGAAAATACAATATACAAAATGCACACTCATGAATACTCCATTACACTATAGAACTGAAGCATGAAACATTTCTCCAAACCTTTTATTGCACCCAATACTTAAGGCTCAATGTAACGTACTTCCACACCAGTTAAGCAGCAGTACTAAGGACCCTTGATTGCGCACCTACTACCGAGGCCCATAATTGATCTGCAGCAATATCCAGGAGCCAACTGATGACTTTCTGATAATGGTGCTTTTATAATGCAGTTAACTCAGGACGTTGTGTAAGAAGGTTTCTGGTAGATTCTAAATGCTGGTCACACATCCGACATTTCTCCAGCATTGGTTCTTTCATCGATTCACATGCTGCGAATAATCCCTGTCATCAGGCTGGGAATCCCCAGTTACTTTGACTTAGTAATTTTCCTATGGAAAAACTTGACACCTTGAGTGTCACATTGACATCGTTGTGGGTGCTTTTGGTCCCCACCAATGGGACGTCAAGTCTATAGCTCCACCCCAGCAGCTTCCCCTCAGATTTCAACCGTCTCCCGAGCTGTTTCACATTTCACCATCCAGAGCAACCGACATCTGCATACATGCAATTCCAGTTCCAAACATGGAAGCCTCAGGACCGAAGAAGTCTTTATTTAGGCAGTGCGACACTTGCGGCCTAAAAAATGTGTATGAGGGGGACAGACACACGGAATGTCTTTACTGCCTCTACCGAACCATTCCGCTGACAGCTGTGACATCTGCCAGGGTTTCTCGCAAAAAACTCTTAAGGACAGGATCCGTTTTATAATCTGCTGGCTCAATGAAGGAGCCTATCGGGCGTCTGAGGTTGGCTTGTCACAGAGTGGGAGAGCAACCACTCCCTCTGACAAGAGGTCACCATCAAGACAGAGATCCAGATCTGAGGAGCCGGTGCAAAAAAACAAAAGACAGGTGAGGCAAAATCATCCTCGGGGCACAATAAGGCCAAATACTCTTTCCCTGTAATGAAACCACCAGCTAGTGGTGAAGGGTCCCATACTGGGTCTAAACACTCTTCCAAGGGCCCGTTGATGAAAGCATCATCGGAGAAACCGAGGGAGAAAGACTCACACTCATCGTCAAAATCCGAAGACCCGTCCAGGAGATCTCCTCCGTTGACGGACAAGCACAGAGCCAAATCGGCTACGAAACCCTCCTTGTCGCCATCTTCGACAAAGAAACACTACTCGTCATCGGAATCTTAAAGATCCTCCTCCGGCCATGAGTTGTCATCGAGACAACTGTCGACAGCCAAATCATTGTCGAAGTCTACTCCGATGACAGCACCATTGACGACGGCATTGATGACGATGACAACTTCGTCAGGGTCTACGGTTCGTCTCTCGTTGACGACCACTTCGATGATGACCACCTCATTGACGACCACCTCGTAAAAAGAAATCATCTGCAGAAAAGCTTACGTGCCTGTCGACCACCACTACGACAGAGATTTCGGAATTACCGACAGGAGGCAATATATTGTACCCTAAGGGTATTTTGAAAAGCACGACCAGGCTCCCCAAGGAATGTCTACCATAGAGTACCCAGATATCATGCCAGAAGACATTTTGCAGCATGAGATTACATCAGATTTTGAGCCTCTGCCAGAGCAATGTCCAAGTGTCTTTGAATCTGATCCTGTAGAGGGAACTTCCGATGCTCCTATCCAAGGACCATCTACAGAGGAAGAGACACCTCCAAGGTTTCAGACACCTGCTTTGCCATCAACACCTGCAGGAATAGACGGTATGCATCCACAAATACCCCCTTATAAGCCCACAATCCCTGCTTTCGCTGCAAGTGCTTACAACACTACAGTCTCTTTTGGGACAGCTTGATGCCAGGCTTCCACTCCCTCAAGATCAGACAATTCAGCCTTACGGAGAAGATCAAGTTACCCCACAACATCGAAGGGATCCAACTCATCGCTGTAGAGAACAGGGCATACTACCTAGGATTCAAACACCTCCTAGACCTCCACCTCCACATACATTGAGTCCACGTGGGAGAGAGAAGGAAGAGGGGGAATTGACTGACACAAATCAGGACACTAGTCCGAGGAATACAAGTTCCACCGCCTCCTTGTCTCCATGCAGAGCCGACATGTGGGACACAGATCCTGACTAAGATGCGCAGGGTAGCCCGGCTCATCCTTCACCTCCAGATGACATCAGGGTGTTTCACTCCACGATGTCTAAGCCATGCCCGGAGTTTGGTCTGATTCCTGATGAGTAAAAGAAAGATTGTTTCCTCTTCGACCATATGGGTAAACGCAGGAAGGCAATGTTTTTGTTACGCTCGCCTGGTCTCTGCGGGAACGTTGGGGCACGGTTGGAGCCCTCCCTGGACTTGGCTCCCCTGGATCGGTTCTCTCTCCCAGCTGCTGCAATGTTGACTGCTCCGGTTGCTGGTACTGCCGCTGAGGGAATACGAGAGGCAATGAGAATGGTGTGGTGGTATTGCGATTCCCCCCTGAACCATTTGTTCCAAAACGAGATGAGCAAGCGTTTGCCCATGTACGCTTACCTGATTTCTTGTAAGGATGAGCTCTCCATCCTGCTTCTCATTAGCAGGGGTGCCTTGGATGGACCTAGTTGCTTCACTGGTCCGTGGATGTGGCGGCCCATACCAGCTGCAACCGACCACTTGGAAGGTAAGAGTCTTTTAACAATGATTATTGTCCGTGTTCTAATGCAATGTTGTTTTTGCCATGATTATAGTTCGTAATTATTGCAATGTCTTTTCTACCCTGATTATTGTTCGTAATTCTTGCAATGTCTTTTCTCTCCCCTATAGGTGTGAAGATGACTGCATGGAGTCGCTATGTTTAGAGCGAGCCCCAATGAAGCCCAAGAGAATGGCGAAGCTCCCAAGTAGGTATTAAGTTGGCTTTCAGGGTAGAACGCAAGACTCAGGTGTTGCGTGGCCATGCGTAAGTTATTTATGCAGTTTCTAACCTTGTGTGTTCTTTTCTCTTGCAGGGATGGCCTGGCGACGTCAAGTGAGAAGCGGCTGTCCAAAGGCCTGTCCGCGGTTGCAGGATGGAAGACTCCGTGAAGAGGATGGATGGAAGAAGCTCCCGTGTAGCTGGATGTCTGGAACATGTAAGGATGCGCTCCAACTCCAATGACTATGGAACCAGGTAAGATGCGATGCGCTGCACTAGGTAAGATGTGCTTTCAGCGATGGTGTAGCTGGAACCGGGTAAGATGCGCTTCGAGGTGAGGAGCTGGAAAACAGGTAAGGACTCTACAGGCAGCGGTAAGCGTTACGCTGCAGAAAGCAGACTAACACGAAGCGCCAGGATGCGGGCGGGTTGGCCTTAAATAGGCTGGCACCGACACCTCCCTTTGGCCCCGCCTTGTGGCTCCACCTTGCCACTCCCAGAGGTTCTTGTACGTGCTCCCCAATGTTCTCCTATGGCCACGCCCAGCCTGGATGCACGTGCCTTAGGAATAAAGTTGCAAAGCACACTTTTGCATGAGCCTGGTGCCAGAGGCGCCAGGACTGGGTCCATTTGGACGCTGTAGGTGGTTGAAACATGGGCCCTTGTCGAGTGGCCATGACGGTTTTCCATACCCATTGTGTGTCACGTTTGGCAGAAGGGCCTCCTTACTCTGAAGTATCCTTTTACAGAGACGGTGGTTAAAGGTAAGCTGGAGAAGAAGTTTAAGGCTTCATACCCAACACCAAAATGCCTCACCTTGCAACCGGCTCCAAAGTCGTTTCAGTGGCAGCAAGACGCAAGGCTCGAATGCAGCCTAAGTGCACCACTCCGCCAGACAATGAAGACCAGAAAAATGTATGCCTTTGGAAAAAAGGTTCTCACCAGTGGGGAACCAACGGTTAAAACAGTGAATGCCCTGGCAAAAATTGCTCGCTATGATCGAGAGATGTGGCACCATCTGGCTCCTATGTTGGAACATTTGCCGGAACAGCAGAGAAAAGAGGCCATGATGCTGGTGCGTGAATGGGAGGAAGCCTCGCCTCACAGCATGACTCGGACACGGCTAGGTCTCTTACAGCCTTTCAGGGCCTGCGGTCCTTTCGCTTCTTATAAGGAGCCTCAGGTAATTGAAGATTCTCAGCCTCTAGACAACAAGAACTATGGTAGACCTGGATACTGTTCTCAGGGCTACAAGCGGAATTACCAATCCTCCCAGCGCAACAGAGAATACCATCACGGGCAACGAAAGCACAGATCTGCCAATTCCCAGAGAGGTAGGCAAAATAAGGCACAACAATGACTGCCTCAGGGGCAGACAGGTGGGGGAAATGTAGCGTTTTACCTCAATGAGTGGCAAACAATAATGAAGGACAGGTGGGTGCTAGATGCAATCCATACGGCCAGTTGTTGGAGTTCAAGCACGCACAAATCCCCATACCTCCCATAAAGGTATCTCACCCGTACCGTCAGTTTTTACAGCACAAGATACGTCAAATGCTCAGAAAACGGGCCATGGAAAGAGTTCCTCTTTCAGCAAGAGGAAAGGGAGTATACTCCAGGTACTTTGTCGTCAAAAAACTAGACGGGAAGTGGCGCCTTATTCTGGATCTACGAAGACTAAACAAGAACATCGAAAAAGCAAAAATTCAAAATGGTAACGCTCCAGGAGGTCATAAAAGCCGTCCAGCTCCAGGAATACCTTGCAGCCTTAAATCTCAAGGATGCATACTTCCACGTGCCAATACATCCAAGGCATCGAAATTACCTCAGATTTGTGGTCGGTGAAAGCCATTATCAGTTTCGGGCACTGCCGTTCGGCCTGAAATCGGCACCCGAACATTCCCGAAGTGCCTGGCACCGGTAGCAGCCTTCCTCCGAAAATAGAGTCACCACGTCTATCCGTACTTGGATGATTGGTTGGTTTGAGGTTTAACGTATCAACAAGCTTTATCTTCTCTCAACCAAACAGGAACGCTGCTCCAACAATTGGGCTACACAATAAATTATGCAAAATCCTGCACAATTCCCTCATGGGCTTTGGTTATCCCGAGGGGTCAATTCCTTACAGGCCAGAGTCTGGTCAGACCCTCTCTGGAAAGAATCAAGAAATTGATAACACTAGCGAACACATTCACGCCAAACACGCTAGTCACAGTCCGCGCATACATGGCGCTCCTTGGGACCATGTCCCCTTGCATTCCTCTTATTCCCCACTGCTGGCTGCACACGCGGCCAGTGCAAACGTTTCTGGCTACCAGATGGTCCCAAACCCGGGGTTCCTGGTCAGACAAAGTAACCATCTCTCAGGCTCTGATACTGATATTTTATTTCTATCGTACACAAGTGTTTCAGAGCACGACAAGGCAAGGCAGAGGAACAGGGGAGAACAAAACAACGATCTTACTAGGCCCAGTGACATTGAGAATGCGCAAGTGCATGGGACAGGGGGAGGGGAAAAGTGCATGGAAGGGGGAGAAGTGGAGAGTGCGGAGCAAAGGAGAAACAGATAAATAATAATAAATAAATAAATAAATAATAAAGGCAACAAACAGCGGTAGTGCAGCCAGCAATTGGCAAGTGCTGGGTTTAAGGCAGCAGATAGGGTAGGTCTGATAAGTGCAGGAAGAAAAAAGGGGGGGCTGTATGGGTACAGATACATACCCCAGTGCAAGGGGTGGCCCGGAGGCAGTGCAGGAGGGTGGCAGGGTGAGCAGGTACCTGGGCCCAAAGGACAGAGGGTGGTCAGGAGCACAGTGCCAAGAGAGAACAGATCAGCAGGGTAGAGGGCGACCGAAGGCAGAAGCAAAGAGGAAGGCCTTGAGGTGCACCCAGAACCGGAGAAGGTTCTCCTCAAGTTTTAGAGTGGCAGGGAGGCTGTTCCAGAGGGACTCCCCAGCCGAAGACAGAGATCTACCCCTAGCTCGTTTCTTTGAAAAACGATTGACCCTAAGGGAGTTAGAGGTAGAGGAGCGAAGAGCTCGAGAGGGGAGATATTTGAGGAGGGATAGCTGAAGGTATTTTGGACCCAGGCCCCAGAAAGCCTTGTGGACAATGCAGAGGGTTTTGAATTTAATCCTTGCATCCACTGGGAGCCAATGGACATATTTCAGAGCTGGAGAGATACGATCCCAGGGCTTGAGGCCAAGGACAAATTTCGCAGTCCTGTTCTGGATTAGTTGCAGAGGGCGGAGAGTAGAGGCAGGTATATTTAGAAAGAGGCTGTTAAAATAGTCCAACCTAGAGAGAACCAGAGCTTGGGAAACCATGAGCTTCTGGGGGATGGAGAGGAAAGGCAGAGTACCTCTGAGGAGGTGCAGTAGGAAGTTTGACTTTTTAGAGACATCAGAGATGTGGGTGGAGAAGGAAAGTGTGGAGTCAAAGATGACCCTGAGGTTCTTAGCTTCGCAGGTGGGGGTAGGAGGAGGGCCAAGTGAGGGGAAAGGATGTTGAAGGTGTGCCGATGAGGAGGATCTCCATCTTGCTGGCATTCAGACAAAGATCATTGGCGGCACACCAATCTTGAATGGCAGTTAGGCAATCAGAGATGAGAGAGGGAGAGGAGGTGGCCGAGGGCAGTCTGAAAATGAGTTGAGTGTCCTCAGCGTAGCACTGGAAGTTTGAGCAGAAAATGGCAATGCAGTGGGCGAGAGTTGCCAGGTATTGGTTGAAAAGCCAGGGCGAGAGGTTAGACCCCTGGGGAACACCACAGATAGAGAGGAAGATAGATAATAGGAAGGACCCAAGTTGGACCTGGGAGGGTCGATCAGAGAGGAAAGAGGTTAGCCAGGCCATTGTGATCGATGCCTCCCAGGCGGGATGGGGCGCTCATTTGGACAAGCACCAAGTCAAAGGCCTCTGGACCCCTGAGGAAGCCGTCCTCCACATCAGTGTGCTGGAGTTACGGGCAGTGCATTGGGCTCTAAAATCCTTTCTCCTTCTAATCGAGAATTCTGTGGTTTGTGTCCTCACAGACAACACGACTGTTAGGAAAGATTTCTTAATTGTGGGTAATTTTTCTTCCATGTGGCAACCCCTAAACTTTTTGCTGTTGTTTTCACCGTGATCTAGACTTTTGCCGGAGAAGTGCAGCCTTCTGCCGCACTCCTCTTGGCTTTCGCTCCATTCTTACGGGGAAACTGACATGCCCTTAAGACAGTCAGTACCGGGAAACGTTGTTTTCCATAGTTTCTTTATCATGTTGCAGCTTTCGCACAACATGGCACAAGAGGGCCCTGCAAGCTAAGTTACTGCTCTCTTGGGTCTCTAGTCTTCTACAGGCCCTAGATTCTCTCTTTGGATTGTTAATGAACGGTGCAAGTGAATCACGGATGGGACTGGTGGCAGCGATCGTTTCTTTGTGTTTTGAGCTCCTTTTGGCTGTTTAAGCGCGTTTCTCGCGCTTTGCCCAAATTGGTGGCCTAGCACCCAAAGTGTCCAGACAACGAGGCTCTTTGTCCTGTCCGCTGACCGTCTTGCCCCCTTCACCTTCCCCAGGTCGAGCCGACCCGGGGCCTTCCTTATTTGGGCATGTACTTTCCCGCGAAACACAGATGCTTTTGCGGGCTTCTACAGGCCTTGTGTGTACCTCCAGGATGTGGGCTGGGATGTCTGGTCCCAATACACATCCTGGGTGCCAGAGAGTCTAGTGTGTCGTGAATGCCTGGGACCACTGTGGTCCGTGATAGGTCCACGTATGGTGTGAGTGTTTTGTGAGCAGATCTCCCATTGGGTCCCCTCCGTTTTGGCGCGAAGGGAACCGTGGATAAGAGGAGGCTGGAAACACCACTACCATGTCGATCTCCTGAGTTCTCACGAACGAAGGAATACAGGAGCCAAGTATCCTGCAACTATGAGGCTGAACCGAGGAATCGCTGGTGACCCGCTGAAAGACTGCTCCTCTGCACTGCTGTCGCTTGGTGAAACCCTTTCTACCTCTGATCGAACGAGAAGGCCTGTACTGGTACTTCGACCACTTGGAATAGGGGGAACAACTATTCTCGGCATCTTCACCATCTCCTGCACGTAAGCCTTCGGAAGTGTCTCTGGGCCATCCAGCAGACTGACCAGCCTACCCAGGAGTCTTGCTCTGTAACCGCCGTCAGGTTGTGTTGTATTACGAGTCCTTGCCACTCTCACATGATTCGTACACTTGGCATTCCCAGGTCGGAAGTAAGTAGTGTACATTGGGCTGAAATACACACGGCCACTCCGTTGCCCTGCTGTGGTAACAAACTGTGCGGATTCTCTGCCTTTGGGACATCCTCAACTCTAACTTCTGCTGCTGCGGAATCTACACAACGCCGAGACGTCCCATGCTCGTATCTGAACCTGCCAGCACTGAAACTGACACGGAGAAGCCTGGGTCTGCCTGCATCGGAGACCGGTGAGTAGCATTGCTAGGAACTAGTCGCCCTCCTGCAGTAGCCCATAGCTTTTCCCCGCTGTGTCTAACAGCACGCCTTTCCGTACTTGCGCTCTGCTTCTGCCCACAGTGGAGGCTGCGCTTGAGTCGCGGAGCTCTGTTCATCTTCATTCGTTCATCGAACTAAACTGCCTGATTCCCTCAAAGAGACTCCCCTTTGCCCGTTGGCACCAGCGTGTGCAGGTACTTTTGAGCACAAGGCTCCACTCTTCGTAGGGCTTGGACTTCCTTTTAGTTAGGTGCCTCTGAAGGCGGACTGGGTCTAACTATTATTCGCACTGCCGGTTTTCCTCCCCATCTAGGTGGTCTTCATATTTCGTGCGTCTAACTCGTTAG
Source organism: Ambystoma mexicanum (assembly GCF_040938575.1). Taxonomy (NCBI): domain Eukaryota; kingdom Metazoa; phylum Chordata; class Amphibia; order Caudata; family Ambystomatidae; genus Ambystoma; species Ambystoma mexicanum. Next base: position 1,476,550,820 of record NC_090923.1, on the reverse strand, counting down.
ACTCATTGCTAATTGTAGATATATTGTATTTGATTGTGATGTGTTGGTTTACTTGAGTTTTGTTGTGATTTATCGCTACGGTCAATGTTACAAAGGCCTTGTAATAAATGTGTCTATATTTTTAATATAACACCTGCTTGGAGTAATTTGTAAGTGTCCTTGCTTTGTGTGCTCATTGCGGGCTTTCAGTCACCCTCACCCCTCTTGAGACCTAGTCTTGACCGCTGCGATCGCTACCCTGATCGGTCTGGCTTGTCCAGAGGTTACCCTGTTCCAAGAAACTAGGCTGGCCTTCTGAACCTCTGCCCCTCCAGGACAGAGTTCATAAATCCATCTTAACAAATTGGTGTACAGCGGTGGGATACGACTGAAGGTATCCAGTGTTGCACACGAGCGAAGCATTTCAAGTTATTCCTACCAGGACACGTAGTGAATTGCCGTAGTATAACTTTTAAAAGGCCATAGTCCTATCTAACGGTATGGAAACAAATACCTTGTTAACTTTAAATGCTTCTAAATCCGAAACATTGAAAAAGATGTGTGCAGAGAGAGGTGTCTCCTCTCAAGGCACCAAATTGGATATGAGCCTAAGAATCGTGGCGTGGCAAGAAGCGCAGCTTGACGCTATAACTTCTTCGGACAGTGCGGAAGGAGGTGGGGCTGCCCTCACTGGTATAACCGACAGTTCTGCCGCTGCACTGCTCCACCACGACCACGAGGACAGGGAGGATGAGATGTCTAACGTTTCCTCTGCCAGTGTTGATGGGGAGGCCATGCTTGAATTCAAGAAGCAAGAACTGCTGTTTAGGCAGAAGGAGCTTGATGTCAACATGACCAAACTGAAAATCGAACAGGCCGAAAAACAGAAAGACAGGCATCACCAGTTGGAACTGGCCAAGCTTCAGGTTGCAAATGGATCCAAGGGTCCTGGACATGGGTCTGGGGCTTCCTCTCATCCACGGTTTCCAAAAGATCTGCTCAGTGTGTATGAGGAAAAGAATAACATTACGGACTAGCTGAATAAGTTTGAGTATGCATGTGAAGTTCAACAAGTTGACAATGCTGATAAGATTGCCTGGTTACTCAGCAGACTGCCCCATTCTGGCTGTGGTGCCATTATGGAAATGTCAAAGGCTGAGCGAGTGGATTTCGCAATGTTAAAGCAAACTCTCATTTTAAAGTTTGGAAAGACTCCTGCCCAATATTTAAAACGATTCTGAGACTGTAAGAAAAAAGAAGGTGGTACTTGGGTATCTTATGTAACCGAATCCTTAAAAAACTTAACTAGCTGGGTCGAAGGTTATAAGGTTTCTACCTTTGAAGGCATGATAAGTCTTGTCATGCTGGAACATATTTTTGCATCTTCTTCCCCAGAGCTTAAGCAGCATTTGGCCGTTTCAAAGGAGATAGATCCTAAGAAGCTGGCATTGCAGCAGACTTATGGGTGCCACATCGAGTGTCCCATAAGGACAAAACTCATCCTGGTAAGCAGGAGGAAGGGAAAAAGTCCAAAGATAAGGAGGGTGGAGAATCTGATAAATCTTCTTCTCAAAAAGGCCACAAAAAGAAAAATAAGGGTAAGACACAAGAGAACTCACAGGGTAGTGGAGGTCAGCCTCCGAAACAGAACTCTGGTTACAATAAGCCTCCCTATGTAAACAGACCCAATGGATCTTGTTTTGCTTGTGGAGCAACTGACCACGTGAAGGGGGATCCCCGGTGTAAGGTTAAACCTTTGGGGGTCCACTCCGCTAATCTGGCCTTCTCCTCCTATGAGGAAGAAGAGATTACAGGAGCATCCTTCTCCTCAGACTCCTTCCCCAGCGGGATAGAAGCTGAGGTAGTTTTAGTTTCCCTGGGTTCCTGGGAGCCTAAAGTCGCAGAGGCTTATGCTAGGATTCCAGATAATACCAAGCACTACTTTAAAGACGGTGTGTTGATCAATGGAGTGGATACTCCAGCTCTTAGGGATAGTGGGTGCAGTCGAACTGTAGTGGATTCTACCTTGGTAGACTCAGAGGAAGTTGCCATAGCTACTATGATGCCCACTAAGTTGGCTGACGGCCCACCTCGCATGTTTCCAGTAATACCTGTAAATCTTACTTTAAATGGTACAGCAGTCGGGATTCCAGTGAGCATTCAGAGAAACGTCCCAGGAAAGGTCTTATTAGGCAATGATCTCAGAGCTTTAGGGCTCGTAGGAGGCATGGCCCACAGACCCTGCACACGGTCTCAAACACGGGCAGCATTGGCCAAGACCAATACGCCACCCCAGCCAAAGTGGAAACCCAAGGCGAAAGGAGTAAGAAAGTCAAGACGAGGGAAAGAGAACATTCCCCCGAACTCGCCTACCACTGCGGTGGAGGAAGTTGGTCAATCGCCCGGGCCTGACGAGGAGGTGGCGATGCCTGAAGTATTTGACCCCAACGACCATCCTGAACTAAAAGACTTGTTAGTAGAATGTGGTCCTGACAGGGAAGAATTCAGTAAAGGCCAACGTGAGTGCCCATCTCTGGAAGGCCTAAGGAGACAGGCCTGCTCCCAGCTTGAGGGTGAACCTCCTGGGACGCATTGGATTTATTGGGAAGGTGGACTCCTGTATAGTAAGCCCACAGAGTCTACAGAAGGAGACCATAGGAGGTTGGTGGTTCCCCTTGCTGCAAAACCCTTCCTTCTGAAGTTGGCACATGAAGTGCCCCTTGCTGGTCACCTTGGTATTAAGAGGACCAAGCAAAGGTTATCCATGCACTTCTATTGGCCCAAGATGGGGGTGCAAGTAGAAAGTCACTGCAGGAGTTGTGCCTCCTGCCAGTTATCTGGTAAGAGGGGCTCAACAATCCAAGCTCCATTGGTACCACTCCCAGTTGTGGGAATACCATTCGAAAGGTTAGGGATCGACATTGTTGGTCCCCTTGACCCGCAGACATCCTCAGGCAATAGGTTTATCTTGGTGCTAGTCGACTATGCTACCAGATATCCTGAGGCCATCCCATTGAAAACTGTAACTGCCAAGTCGGTTGCAAAAGCGTTACTTGGCATCTTTACTAGGGTTGGCTTCCCTAAAGAAGTTGTGTCTGACAGAGGCAGCAACTTTATGTCAAAGTATATGCATGCTATGTGGAAAGAACGTGGGGTCACCTACAAGTTCTCTTCTGCATACCACCCCCAGACCAATGGCCTGGTGGAACGTTTCAACAGAACGTTAAAGAGCATGATTGGGGCTCTGGAAGAACCTCAGAGAAGAAAATGGGATCTTCATTTACCATGCTTACTGTTTGCCTACCGAGAGGTACCACAGGAGGGTGTTGGCTTCAGCCCCTTCGAACTTCTGTTCGGTCATCCTGTACGGGGACCCTTAGCCATAGTCAAAGAGGGATGGGAGATGCCCACTCCCCCTGTCACTACCAACGTAGTAGATTATGTGCTGGGGCTCAGAAAACAGATGGTACTTCTGATGGGCTTGGCTAGTGATAAATTGAAGGCAGGACAAGCGCTGGTGAAACATTGGTACGACCAGAAAGCTTCCCTCATCAACTTTACACCTGGTCAGCAAGTCCTGATCATGAATCCCATAAGGCCTCGAGGTTTACAGGACAAATGGTCAGGCCCTTACACATTGGTGGAGCCCCTGGGTGAGGTCAACTATTTAGTGGACCTTGGAAGTCCTGGACAGGCTCCAAAAGTGTTCCACGTAAATAGGCTGAAGGCTTTCGTCCCAAGAGTCGAAATCGCAGCACTGCTACTGGCTTCAGATGTTGAGGAAGAGGAGTCTGCACCTCTCCCCGACCTGTTCCAAAGCGGTCCTTCAGATAGCTCCTTTGAGGGTGTCCGAGTGGCCCCTCACCTGACTTCTGATCAGCAGGCTGAGGTGAAAAGTTTGCTTAGGCAGTTTCCCCCCTGTTTTCACAGTCGCCTGGTTTGACACCTTGGTGCAAACATAACATAGACACAGGAGACAGTGTACCTACCAAAAGTAGGGGATACATGATGTCAGACAAAGTACGGTCTTACATTAAGACCGAGGTCAACAAGATGTCAGACCTTGGGGTGATTGAACCCTCTAGTAGTCCTTGGTCCAGCCCTGTGGTTTTGGTTCCAAAGGCAGGCACTTCTGAATTGAGGTTCTGCGTGGATTACAGGGCTCTGAATGCTGTCACCAAGACAGATGCCCACCCCTTGTCTCGAACAGATGAGCTGGTGGATACTTTGGGTGCCTCCAAGTACCTCAGCACGTTTGACTTCACTGCTGGCCATTGGCAAATAGCTTTAGCAGAACATGCCAAGGAGAAGACAGCGTTTTCTACTCCAGATGGCCTTTACCAATTCAGAGTAAAGCCGTTCGGGTTGAAGAATGCACCTGCCACTTTCCAGAGGCTTGTGAATCATGTGTTGAATGGGTTGGATGAATTCTGTCTTGCATATCTGGATGATATAGCAGTTTTCAGTGCCACCTGGGAAGACCATGTGAAACACCTTGGGATTGTGCTCCAGACTCTTCAGAAAGCACACTTGACCATAAAGGCTAGTAAATGCCAGACTGGACAAGGCTCAGTGGTTTACCTTGGACATGAAGTAGGTGGAGGGAGGATACAGCCTCTTCCCAGTAAAGTACAAGCAGTACAAGACTGCCGTACCCCCACTACACAGACCCAAGTGAGAGCCTTCTTAGGACTCGCGGGGTATTACCGAAACTTCATGGCAGACTATGGCACCATAGCTGCCCCTCCGAGTGCCCTCACTTCTCCGAAGAAACCCAAGAAGGTAACTTGGACCGACGGTTGGGAGAAGGCCTTCAACGGCTTAAAAGACTCCTTGTGCCAGGCCCATGTCCTCAGGGCCCCTGATTATCAAAGACCTTTTCTTGTGCAGACGGACACCTCTGACACTGGGATAGGAGCTGTACTATCGCAAGTAGATGAGAAGGGTAAGGAACACCCTATTGGTTTTATTAGCCGCCAGCTTAAGGACAGAGAGCTCAGATGGTCCACAGTAGAGAAATAATGTTTCTCTGTTGTGTGGGCCCTACGGAAGCTGAGGCCCTACCTCTATGGGACCCACTTCACTGTGCAAACTGACCATAAGCCCTTAAAGTGGCTAATGAACATGAAGGGAGAGAATCCAAAGTTGCTTAGGTGGTCCATAAGCCTACAAGGCTTCGACTTCACTATTGAGCATAGGCCAGGTGTCCAACATATCAATGCTGATGGGTTGTCCAGAATGTTTAACCGACCTGAACAAGAGACTCATCCAGGGGTGGATTAGTTCCCCCTGTCCATAGTCTGGGAGGGGCGAGTGTTAGGAAAGATTTCTTAATTGTGGGTAATTTTCCTTCCATGTGGCAACCCCTTAACTTTTTGCTGTTGTTTTCACCGTGATCTAGACTTTGCCAGAGAAGTGCAGCCTTCTGCCGCACTCCTCTGGGCTTTCGCTCCATTCTTACGGGGAAACTGACATGCCCTTAAGACAGTCAGTACCGGGAAACGTTGTTTTTCGTAGTTTCTTTATCATGTTGCAGCTTTCGCGCAACATGGCACAAGAGGGCACTGTAAGCTAAGTTACTGCTCTCTTGGGTCTCTAGTCTTCTACAGGCCCTAGATACTCTCTTTGGATTGTTAATGAACGGTGCAAGTGAATCACGGACGGGACTGGTGGCAGCGATCGTTTCTTTGTGTTTTGAGGTCCTTTTGGCTGTTTAAGCGCGTTTCTCGTGCTTAGCCCAAAATGGTGGTCTAGCTCCCAAAATGGCCAGACCACGAGGCTCTTTGTCCTGTCCGCTGACCGTCTTGCCCCCTTCACCTTCCCCAGGTTGAGCCGACCCGGGGCCTTCCTTATTTGGGCATGTACTTTCCCGCAAAACACAGATGCTTTCGCGGGCTTCTACAGGCCTTGTGTGTGCCTCCAGGATGTGGGCTGGGATGTCTGGTCCCAATACACATCCTGGGTGCCAGAGAGTCTAGTGTGTCGTGAATGTCTGGGACCACCGTGGTCCGTGATAGGTTCACGTATGGTGTGAGTGTTTTGTGAGCAGATCTCCCATTGGGTCCCCTCCGTTTTGGCGCAAAGGGAACCATGGATAAGAGGAGGCTGGAAACACCACTACCATGTCGATCTGCTGAGTTCTCACGAACGAAGGAATACAGGAGCCAAGTATCCTGCAACTCTGAGGCTGAACCGAGGAATCGCTGGTGACCCGCTGAAGGACTGCTCCTCTGCACTGCTGTTGCTTGGTGAAACCTTTTCTACCTCTGATCGAACGAGAAGGCCTGTACTGGTACTTCGACCCCTTGGAATAGTGGGAACAACTATTCTCGGCATCTTCACCATCTCCTGCACGTAAGCCTTCGGAAGTGTCTCTGGGCCATCCAGCAGACTGACCAGCCTACCCAGGAGTCTTGCTCTGTAACCGCCGTCAGATTGTGTTGTATTACGAGTCCTTGCCACTCTCACACGATTCGTACACTTGGCATTCCCAGGTCTGAAGTGAGTAGTGTACATTGGGCTGAAATACACACGGCCACTCCGTTGCCCTGCTGTGGTAACAAACTGTGCGGGTTCACTGCGTTTGGGACATCCTCAACTCTAACTTTTGCTGCTGCGGAATCTACACGACGCCGAGACGTCCCCTGCTCGTATCTGAACCTGCCAGCACTGAAACTGACGCGTAGAAGCCTGGGTCTGCCTGCATCGGGGACCGGTGAGTAGCATCGCTAGGAACTAGTCGCCCTTCTGCAGTAGCCCATAGCTTTTCCCCGCTGTGTCTAACGGCACGCCTTTCCGTACTCGCGCTCTGCTTCTGCCCACAGTGGAGGATGCGCTTGAGTCGCGGAGCTCTGTTCATCTTCATTTGTTCATCGAACTAAACTGCCTGATTCCCTCGAAGAGACTCCCCTTTGCCCGTTGGCACCAGCGTGTGCAGGTACTTTTGAGCACAAGGCTCCACTCTTCGTAGGGCTCGGACTTCCTTTTAGTTAGGTGCCTCTGAAGGCGGACTGGGTCTAACTATTATTCGCACTGCCGGTTTTCCTCCCCATCTAGGCGGTCTTCACATTTCGTGCATCTAACTTGTTAGACTCGTTGGTAATTGTATATATATTGTATTTGATTGTGATGTGTTGGTTTACTTAAGTTTTATTGTGATTTTTCGCTACGGTCAATGTTACAAAGGCCTTGTAATAAATGTGTCTATATTTTTAATATAACTCCTGCTTGGAGGATTTTGTAAGTGTCCTTGCTTTGTGTGCTCATTGCGGGCTTTCAGTCACCCTCACCCCTCTTGAGACCTAGTCTTGACTGCCGCGATCGCTACCCTGATTGGTCTGACTTGTCCAGAGGTTACCCTGTTCCAAGAAACTAGGCTGGCCTTCTGAACCTTTACCCCTCCAGGACAGAGTTCAGAAATCCATCTTAACAACGACCACAATGTTTTATCTACGGAAGCAAGGCGGAACGCGATCAAACACCCTGTCCCAGTAAGCACAGACCACCTGGCATTGGGCCAACTGGCACAACATCCTCCTTCAGATCTTCCACTTGCTGAGGATGCAGAACAAGCAAGCAGACACCCTCAGCAGGGATTCCTCACAGACACACCAGTGGCAACTGCACGACATCCAGATAGCCAAGATTTTCTCAAGGTGGGGTCATCCCCCTCTAGACCTGTTCACCCGTCCTGACAACAAGCAGTGGCAGAAGTTTGCCAGCAAGACTCTGCATCCCGACTCTTAGGGGGATGCATTTCCGTTCCCTTGGAATGGCGTGTTCGCTTATGCGTACCATCCATTTCCTCTCATCAGGAAAACTTTACAGATCATACGCAAAGGTTGTTGCAGAATAATCTTGGTAGCTCTGTACTGGACCAGGCAGACCTGGTTCTCCGACCTCCTACAACTGGCAGCAGACGATCCAATCCATCTAGGATCTCATGGCAATCTTCTATCCCAGAACAACGGGATGATCTTTCATCACAACCCGTGGCTCCTGACCACTCTGAATTCGGTCATTTGAATTTCCCTCAAGACTGTCGGCACATTCTAGCGGCAGCTAGAGCTCCTTCTACCAACATTTCCTGTAACTGAAAATGGAAAGGATTCTGTGCAGGGTGTGCCGCTAGCTATAACACCTCATCAGATCCTTCCTTATCTGCTAAAGTTAGCTACAGAAGGTCTAGTGATCTCTTCCATCGAAGTTCACTTATCGGCACTCTCTAGGTTTACACAGAAAAAAAGATATTCCCCTCTCTACAGTGACAGGCGAATCAAACACTTCTTAAAAGGGCTTTTTCGTACCTTTCCACCAAAAAAAAAGGATTCCACCTGTATGGAGCCTGAACCTGGTCCGGGCAGTGCTTATGAAGCCTCCATTCGAACCTTTGTCGACCGCACACATCAAATTTCTAACGTGGAAGGTAGTTTCTTTAGTGCCCATTACTTCCTCTAGACGTGTTTTGAAGCTGCAAGCTTTGGTTGTAGACCCTCCTTATCTACGGTTCATGAGAGACAAGGTGGTACTTTCCACTAATCCTCATTTCATCCCTAAAGTACCTTTAGAGTTTCTTAAAAATTGCAACCATAACTCTGCCCACATTCTTTCAAAATGCCACTTCACCAGCGGAGAAGGCCCTGCACACTGTGGATGTTAAAATGGCATTGAAATATTATTTGGATTGCACAAAATCTTTCAGATCAACTAAGCGGGTGTTTGTCACCTTTGGTCCATCCAACATGGGAAAATCTATATCAAAACAGGCTATTTGAAGATGGGTTTAATCTACAATCTCCTCCTGCCACTCTAAGGTCAATAGGCTGTTGCAAACGGTGCCCAGAGCGCGCTCCACTAGAGCCACGGCTGCCTCGGTGGCTTCTATGGTCTGGAGTACCCATCAGAGACATTTACCAAGCTGCAACATGTGCAGTGCCCCACACATTTACCAGGCACTACTGCTTACATCAGTGTTGGGGGCGGGTCGGAGCCCCCACGCGATGCCGCAAGCCCCCGACACATGAAGGAACCACCAGACACCAGTCCTTCGTGTTCGGGCTTCCCGGTCGCTCTATCGCGGCCGGGAACGCCACCTTTATTTATACTAAGCGCGGCGGCGTGAAACGTCACGCCGCCGCGTAGGCCCGTCATCGGGCAGCGCCACACTCCTCCTTTTCCGGGAGGAACACGAACATAGATTAACAGTAACTTTATTAGCCAGGAAAACCACACATCTAACATAAACACTACTGCACACCCAAAACAAAAACCCCTTTAATGTCATCCACCCAGATCTTATCACCCCAGTTCACTAATCAATCGTCCCACAACATATTCGCTGAGGTAGGCAGGTTTCCCTCGCCCAGCCCTCTGGGGGTACCTCCGGCCTACCTCCGGCACGTGATGTCCTTCCGCCGCGTCTCCCCGGACTGGGGATTTGGGTCCTTCGCCCCAGAGACCTCCGTCAGCAGGCATGTCTGGTGGATCAGGTTCAGGGGGGGTCTCAGTTCGTGAATCACCCAGTTTCTTGAAGAAACTCACGTTTCTATTGGTTTTATTAGTCGCCAGCTTAAGGACAGAGAGCTCAGATGGTCCACAGTGGAGAAATAATGTTTCTCTGTTGTGTGGGCCCTACGGAAGCTGAGGCCCTACCTCTATGGGACCCACTTCACTGTGCAAACTGACCATAAGCCCTTAAAGTGGCTAATGAACATGAAGGGAGAGAATCCAAAGTTGCTTAGGTGGTCCATAAGCCTACAAGGCTTCGACTTCACTATTGAGCATAGGCCAGGTGTCCAACATATCAATGCTGATGGGTTGTCCAGAATGTTTAACCGACCTGAACAAGAGACTCATCCAGGGGTGGATTAGTTCCCCCTGTCCATAGTCTGGGAGGGGCGAGTGTTAGGAAAGATTTCTTAATTGTGGGTAATTTTCCTTCCATGTGGCAACCCCTTAACTTTTTGCTGTTGTTTTCACCGTGATCTAGACTTTGCCAGAGAAGTGCAGCCTTCTGCCGCACTCCTCTGGGCTTTCGCTCCATTCTTACGGGGAAACTGACATGCCCTTAAAACAGTCAGTACCGGGAAACGTTGTTTTCCGTAGTTTCTTTATCATGTTGCAGCTTTCGCGCAACATGGCACAAGAGGGCACTGTAAGCTAAGTTACTGCTCTCTTGGGTCTCTAGTCTTCTACAGGCCCTAGATACTCTCTTTGGATTGTTAATGAACGGTGCAAGTGAATCACGGACGGGACTGGTGGCAGCGATCGTTTCTTTGTGTTTTGAGGTCCTTTTGGCTGTTTAAGCGCGTTTCTCGTGCTTAGCCCAAAATGGTGGTCTAGCTCCCAAAATGGCCAGACCACGAGGCTCTTTGTCCTGTCCGCTGACCGTCTTGCCCCCTTCACCTTCCCCAGGTTGAGCCGACCCGGGGCCTTCCTTATTTGGGCATGTACTTTCCCGCAAAACACAGATGCTTTCGCGGGCTTCTACAGGCCTTGTGTGTGCCTCCAGGATGTGGGCTGGGATGTCTGGTCCCAATACACATCCTGGGTGCCAGAGAGTCTAGTGTGTCGTGAATGTCTGGGACCACCGTGGTCCGTGATAGGTTCACGTATGGTGTGAGTGTTTTGTGAGCAGATCTCCCATTGGGTCCCCTCCGTTTTGGCGCAAAGGGAACCGTGGATAAGAGGAGGCTGGCAACACCACTACCATGTCGATCTGCTGAGTTCTCACGAACGAAGGAATACAGGAGCCAAGTATCCTGCAACTCTGAGGCTGAACCGAGGAATCGCTGGTGACCCGCTGAAGGACTGCTCCTCTGCACTGCTGTTGCTTGGTGAAACCTTTTCTACCTCTGATCGAACGAGAAGGCCTGTACTGGTACTTCGACCCCTTGGAATAGTGGGAACAACTATTCTCGGCATCTTCACCATCTCCTGCACGTAAGCCTTCGGAAGTGTCTCTGGGCCATCCAGCAGACTGACCAGCCTACCCAGGAGTCTTGCTCTGTAACCGCCGTCAGGTTGTGTTGTATTACGAGTCCTTGCCACTCTCACACGATTCGTACACTTGGCATTCCCAGGTCTGAAGTGAGTAGTGTACATTGGGCTGAAATACACACGGCCACTCCGTTGCCCTGCTGTGGTAACAAACTGTGCGGGTTCACTGCGTTTGGGACATCCTCAACTCTAACTTTTGCTGCTGCGGAATCTACACGACGCCGAGACGTCCCCTGCTCGTATCTGAACCTGCCAGCACTGAAACTGACGCGTAGAAGCCTGGGTCTGCCTGCATCGGGGACCGGTGAGTAGCATCGCTAGGAACTAGTCGCCCTTCTGCAGTAGCCCATAGCTTTTCCCCGCTGTGTCTAACGGCACGCCTTTCCGTACTCGCGCTCTGCTTCTGCCCACAGTGGAGGATGCGCTTGAGTCGCGGAGCTCTGTTCATCTTCATTTGTTCATCGAACTAAACTGCCTGATTCCCTTGAAGAGACTCCCCTTTGCCCGTTGGCACCAGCGTGTGCAGGTACTTTTGAGCACAAGGCTCCACTCTTCGTAGGGCTCGGACTTCCTTTTAGTTAGGTGCCTCTGAAGGCGGACTGGGTCTAACTATTATTCGCACTGCCTGTTTTCCTCCCCATCTAGGTGGTCTTCACATTTCGTGCATCTAACTTGTTAGACTCGTTGGTAATTGTATATATATTGTATTTGATTGTGATGTGTTGGTTTACTTAAGTTTTATTGTGATTTTTCGCTACGGTCAATGTTACAAAGGCCTTGTAATAAATGTGTCTATATTTTTAATATAACACCTGCTTGGAGGATTTTGTAAGTGTCCTTGCTTTGTGTGCTCATTGCGGGCTTTCAGTCACCCTCACCCCTCTTGAGACCTAGTCTTGACTGCCGCGATCGCTACCCTGATTGGTCTGACTTGTCCAGAGGTTACCCTGTTCCAAGAAACTAGGCTGGCCTTCTGAACCTTTACCCCTCCAGGACAGAGTTCAGAAATCCATCTTAACAACGACCACAATGTTTTATCTACGGAAGCAAGGCGGAACACGATCAAACACCCTGTCCCAGTAAGCACAGACCATCTGGCATTGGGCCAACTGGCACAACATCCTCCTTCAGATCTTCCACTTGCTGAGGATGCAGAACAAGCAAGCAGACACCCTCAGCAGGGATTCCTCACAGACACACCAGTGGCAACTGCATGACATCCAGATAGCCAAGATTTTCTCAAGGTGGGGTCATCCCCCTCTAGACCTGTTCACCCGTCCTGACAACAAGCAGTGGCAGAAGTTTGCCAGCAAGACTCTGCATCCCGACTCTTAGGGGGATGCATTTCCGTTCCCTTGGAATGGCGTGTTCGCTTATGCGTACCATCCATTTCCTCTCATCAGGAAAACTTTACAGATCATACGCAAAGGTTGTTGCAGAATAATCTTGGTAGCTCTGTACTGGACCAGGCAGACCTGGTTCTCCGACCTCCTACAACTGGCAGCAGACGATCCAATCCATCTAGGATCTCAGGGCAATCTTCTATCCCAGAACAACGGGATGATCTTTCATCACAACCTGTGGCTCCTGACCACTCTGAATTCGGTCATTTGAATTTCCCTCAAGACTGTCGGCACATTCTAGCGGCAGCTAGAGCTCCTTCTACCAACATTTCCTGTAACTGAAAATGGAAAGGATTCTGTGCAGGGTGTGCCGCTAGCTATAACACCTCATCAGATCCTTCCTTATCTGCTAAAGTTAGCTACAGAAGGTCTAGTGATCTCTTCCATCGAAGTTCACTTATCGGCACTCTCTAGGTTTACACAGAAAAAAAGATATTCCCCTCTCTACAGTGACAGGCGAATCAAACACTTCTTAAAAGGGCTTTTTCGTACCTTTCCACCAAAATAAAAGGATTCCACCTGTATGGAGCCTGAACCTGGTCCGGGCAGTGCTTATGAAGCCTCCATTCGAACCTTTGTCGACCGCACACATCAAATTTCTAACGTGGAAGGTAGTTTCTTTAGTGCCCATTACTTCCTCTAGATGTGTTTTGAAGCTGCAAGCTTTGGTTGTAGACCCTCCTTATCTATGGTTCATGAGAGACAAGGTGGTACTTTCCACTAATCCTCATTTCATCCCTAAAGTACCTTTAGAGTTTCTTAAAAATTGCAACCATAACTCTGCCCACATTCTTTCAAAATGCCACTTCACCAGCGGAGAAGGCCCTGCACACTGTGGATGTTAAAAGGGCATTGAAATATTATTTGGATTGCACAAAATCTTTCAGATCAACTAAGCGGGTGTTTGTCGCCTTTGGTCCATCCAACATGGGAAAATCTATATCAAAACAGGCTATTTGAAGATGGGTTTAATCTACAATCTCCTCCTGCCACTCTAAGGTCAATAGGCTGTTGCAAACGGTGCCCAGAGCGCGCTCCACTAGAGCCACGGCTGCCTCGGTGGCTTCTATGGTCTGGAGTACCCATCAGAGACATTTACCAAGCTGCAACATGTGCAGTGCCCCACACATTTACCAGGCACTACTGCTTACATCAGTGTTGGGGGCGGGTCGGAGCCCCCACGCGATGCCGCAAGCCCCCGACACATGAAGGAACCACCAGACACCAGTCCTTCGTGTTCGGGCTTCCCGGTCGCTCTATCGCGGCCGGGAACGCCCCCTTTATTTATACTTAGCGCGGCGGCGTGAAACGTCACGCCGCCGCGTAGGCCCGTCATCGGGCAGCACCACACTCCTCCTTTTCCGGGAGGAACACGAACATAGATTAACAGTAACTTTATTAGCCAGGAAAACCACACATCTAACATAAACACTACTGCACACCCAAAACAAAAACCCCTTTAATGTCATCCACCCAGATCTTATCACCCCAGTTCACTAATCAATCGTCCCACAACATATTCGCTGAGGTAGGCAGGTTTCCCTCGCCCAGCCCTCTGGGGGTACCTCCGGCCTACCTCCGGCACGTGATGTCCTTCCGCCGCGTCTCCCCGGACTGGGGATTCGGGTCCTTCGCCCCAGAGACCTCCGTCAGCAGGCATGTCTGGTGGATCAGGTTCAGGCGGGGTCTCAGTTCGTGAATCACCCAGTTTCTTGAAGAAATTCACGTTTCTATTGGTTTTATTAGTCGCCAGCTTAAGGACAGAGAGCTCAGATGGTCCACAGTGGAGAAATAATGTTTCTCTGTTGTGTGGGCCCTACGGAAGCTGAGGCCCTACCTCTATCGGACCCACTTCACTGTGCAAACTGACCATAAGCCCTTAAAGTGGCTAATGAACATGAAGGGAGAGAATCCAAAGTTGCTTAGGTGGTCCATAAGCCTACAAGGCTTCGACTTCACTATTGAGCATAGGCCAGGTGTCCAACATATCAATGCTGATGGGTTGTCCAGAATGTTTAACCGACCTGAACAAGAGACTCATCCAGGGGTGGATTAGTTCCCCCTGTCCATAGTCTGGGAGGGGCGAGTGTTAGGAAAGATTTCTTAATTGTGGGTAATTTTCCTTCCATGTGGCAACCCCTTAACTTTTTGCTGTTGTTTTCACCGTGATCTAGACTTTGCCAGAGAAGTGCAGCCTTCTGCCGCACTCCTCTGGGCTTTCGCTCCATTCTTACGGGGAAACTGACATGCCCTTAAGACAGTCAGTACCGGGAAACGTTGTTTTCCGTAGTTTCTTTATCATGTTGCAGCTTTCGCGCAACATGGCACAAGAGGGCACTGTAAGCTAAGTTACTGCTCTCTTGGGTCTCTAGTCTTCTACAGGCCCTAGATACTCTCTTTGGATTGTTAATGAACGGTGCAAATGAATCACGGACGGGACTGGTGGCAGCGATCGTTTCTTTGTGTTTTGAGGTCCTTTTGGCTGTTTAAGCGCGTTTCTCGTGCTTAGCCCAAAATGGTGGTCTAGCTCCCAAAATGGCCAGACCACGAGGCTCTTTGTCCTGTCCGCTGACCGTCTTGCCCCCTTCACCTTCCCCAGGTTGAGCCGACCCGGGGCCTTCCTTATTTGGGCATGTACTTTCCCACAAAACACAGATGCTTTCACGGGCTTCTACAGGCCTTGTGTGTGCCTCCAGGATGTGGGCTGGGATGTCTGGTCCCAATACACATCCTGGGTGCCAGAGAGTCTAGTGTGTCGTGAATGTCTGGGACCACCGTGGTCCGTGATCGGTTCACGTATGGTGTGAGTGTTTTGTGAGCAGATCTCCCATTGGGTCCCCTCCGTTTTGGCGCAAAGGGAACCGTGGATAAGAGGAGGCTGGAAACACCACTACCATGTCGATCTGCTGAGTTCTCACGAACAAAGGAATACAGGAGCCAAGTATCCTGCAACTCTGTGGCTGAACCGAGGAATCGCTGGTGACCCGCTGAAGGACTGCTCCTCTGCACTGCTGTTGCTTGGTGAAACCTTTTCTACCTCTGATCGAACGAGAAGGCCTGTACTGGTACTTCGACCCCTTGGAATAGTGGGAACAACTATTCTCGGCATCTTCACCATCTCCTGCACGTAAGCCTTCGGAAGTGTCTCTGGGCCATCCAGCAGACTGACTAGCCTACCCAGGAGTCTTGCTCTGTAACCGCCGTCAGGTTGTGTTGTATTACGAGTCCTTGCCACTCTCACACGATTCGTACACTTGGCATTCCCAGGTCTGAAGTGAGTAGTGTACATTGGGCTGAAATACACACGGCCATTCCGTTGCCCTGCTGTGGTAACAAACTGTGCGGGTTCACTGCGTTTGGGACATCCTCAACTCTAACTTTTGCTGCTGCGGAATCTACACGACGCCGAGACGTCCCCTGCTCGTATCTGAACCTGCCAGCACTGAAACTGACGCGTAGAAGCCTGGGTCTGCCTGCATCGGGGACCGGTGAGTAGCATCGCTAGGAACTAGTCGCCCTTCTGCAGTAGCCTATAGCTTTTCCCCGCTGTGTCTAACGGCACGCCTTTCCGTACTCGCGCTCTGCTTCTGCCCACAGTGGAGGATGCGCTTGAGTCGCAGAGCTCTGTTCATCTTCATTTGTTCATCGAACTAAACTGCCTGATTCCCTCGAAGAGACTCCCCTTTGCCCGTTGGCACCAGCGTGTGCAGGTACTTTTGAGCACAAGGCTCCACTCTTCGTAGGGCTCTGACTTCCTTTTAGTTAGGTGCCTCTGAAGGCGGACTGGGTCTAACTATTATTCGCACTGCCTGTTTTCCTCCCCATCTAGGTGGTCTTCACATTTCGTGCATCTAACTTGTTAGACTCGTTGGTAATTGTATATATATTGTATTTGATTGTGATGTGTTGGTTTACTTAAGTTTTATTGTGATTTTTCGCTACGGTCAATGTTACAAAGGCCTTGTAATAAATGTGTCTATATTTTAATATAACACCTGCTTGGAGGATTTTGTAAGTGTCCTTGCTTTGTGTGCTCATTCCGGGCTTTCAGTCACCCTCACCCCTCTTGAGACCTAGTCTTGACTGCCGCGATCGCTACCCTGATTGGTCTGACTTGTCCAGAGGTTACCCTGTTCCAAGAAACTAGGCTGGCCTTCTGAACCTTTACCCCTCCAGGACAGAGTTCAGAAATCCATCTTAACAACGACCACAATGTTTTATCTATGGAAGCAAGGCGGAACACGATCAAACACCCTGTCCCAGTAAGCACAGACCATCTGGCATTGGGCCAACTGGCACAACATCCTCCTTCAGATCTTCCACTTGCTGAGGATGCAGAACAAGCAAGCAGACACCCTCAGCAGGGATTCCTCACAGACACACCAGTGGCAACTGCACGACATCCAGATAGCCAAGATTTTCTCAAGTTGGGGTCATCCCCCTCTAGACCTGTTCACCCGTCCTGACAACAAGCAGTGGCAGAAGTTTGCCAGCAAGACTCTGCATCCCGACTCTTAGGGGGATGCATTTCCGTTCCCTTGGAATTGCGTGTTCGCTTATGCGTACCATCCATTTCCTCTCATCAGGAAAACTTTACAGATCATACGCAAAGGTTGTTGCAGAATAATCTTGGTAGCTCTGTACTGGACCAGGCAGACCTGGTTCTCCGACCTCCTACAACTGGCAGCAGACGATCCAATCCATCTAGGATCTCATGGCAATCTTCTATCCCAGAACAACGGGATGATCTTTCATCACAACCCGTGGCTCCTGACCACTCTGAATTCGGTCATTTGAATTTCCCTCAAGACTGTCGGCACATTCTAGCGGCAGCTAGAGCTCCTTCTACCAACATTTCCTGTAACTGAAAATGGAAAGGATTCTGTGCAGGGTGTGCCGCTAGCTATAACACCTCATCAGATCCTTCCTTATCTGCTAAAGTTAGCTACAGAAGGTCTAGTGATCTCTTCCATCGAAGTTCACTTATCGGCACTCTCTAGGTTTACACAGAAAAAAAGATATTCCCCTCTCTACAGTGACAGGCGAATCAAACACTTCTTAAAAGGGCTTTTTCGTACCTTTCCACCAAAAAAAAAGGATTCCACCTGTATGGAGCCTGAACCTGGTCCGGGCAGTGCTTATGAAGCCTCCATTCGAACCTTTGTCGACCGCACACATCAAATTTCTAACGTGGAAGGTAGTTTCTTTAGTGCCCATTACTTCCTCTAGACGTGTTTTGAAGCTGCAAGCTTTGGTTGTAGACCCTCCTTATCTACGGTTCATGAGAGACAAGGTGGTACTTTCCACTAATCCTCATTTCATCCCTAAAGTACCTTTAGAGTTTCTTAAAAATTGCAACCATAACTCTGCCCACATTCTTTCAAAATGCCACTTCACCAGCGGAGAAGGCCCTGCACACTGTGGATGTTAAAAGGGCATTGAAATATTATTTGGATTGCACAAAATCTTTCAGATCAACTAAGCGGGTGTTTGTCGCCTTTGGTCCATCCAACATGGGAAAATCTATATCAGAACAGGCTATTTGAAGATGGGTTTAATCTACAATCTCCTCCTGCCACTCTAAGGTCAATAGGCTGTTGCAAACGGTGCCCAGAGCGCGCTCCACTAGAGCCACGGCTGCCTCGGTGGCTTCTATGGTCTGGAGTACCCATCAGAGACATTTACCAAGCTGCAACATGTGCAGTGCCCCACACATTTACCAGGCACTACTGCTTACATCAGTGTTGGGGGCGGGTCGGAGCCCCCACGCGATGCCGCAAGCCCCCGACACATGAAGGAACCACCAGACACCAGTCCTTCGTGTTCGGGCTTCCCGGTCGCTCTATCGCGGCCGGGAACGCCACCTTTATTTATACTTAGCGCGGTGGCGTGAAACGTCACGCCGCCGCGTAGGCCCGTCATCGGGCAGCGCCACACTCCTCCTTTTCCGGGAGGAACACGAACATAGATTAACAGTAACTTTATTAGCCAGGAAAACCACACATCTAACATAAACACTACTGCACACCCAAAACAAAAACCCCTTTAATGTCATCCACCCAGATCTTATCACCCCAGTTCACTAATCAATCGTCCCACAACATATTCGCTGAGGTAGGCAGGTTTCCCTCACCCAGCCCTCTGGGGGTACCTCCGGCCTACCTCCGGCACGTGATGTCCTTCCGCCGCGTCTCCCCGGACTGGGGATTCGGGTCCTTCGCCCCAGAGACCTCCGTCAGCAGGCATGTCTGGTGGATCAGGTTCAGGCGGGGTCTCAGTTCGTGAATCACCCAGTTTCTTGAAGAAACTCACGTTTCGGGTGACAGCCGACCGTCCATCCGAGGCCGTCACCATGGATCCTTTCACTGCCACTACATCCAAAGGCTCCGGTTCATAGGGGAGCGATAGCTTCCCGTGAGGGTGTCGATTCCGGATCAGGACCTCATCTCCCGGTTCAAGTCTTTGAGGTCGGAGACCCCTGCGCAGGTTCTCCTGTTCCGTTCGGACTCGTCTTTCAGCCTCCACCCGCGGACTATCGATGACCCCTGGTTCTTTCTCCCCCACTTCCGGCAGCAGTCCCCTGGGGCACCTCTTGAATAATGCCTCGGCGGGTGCCACTCCCGTGGCGGCATGTGGGGTGGTGCGGTACACCCGCAGAAACTGATAGAGGGCGCGTTGTAAGGATTGCCCCTGCCCCTGAGCAATTCAGAACGTTTTATTCAGGGTCCTCATCAGTCTCTCGGCGTCCCCGTTTGCTCGGGGCCACAGGGGGGAGATCTTCCTGTGTTGTATTCCGCAGCTCTCCATCAACTCGGAGAACCGCTCACTTTGGAAGGGCGATCCGTTATCAGAGCATAGAGTGTGGGGGAAACCATGGGCCGCAAATATCTTCTCCATGGCCACCACCACATGCTCAAAAGCCACCGACTCGACGAACTCAACCTCCGGGTATCTCGAGTGTTCATCTACTATCACCAGGAAGTGAGTGCCCACTGATGTTGAACCAAAGTCAGCGTGGACGATCTCCCAGGGCCTCGTGCCACGGGGCATTGCCTCAATTGCAGGTTCTCGTTGCAGCGGAGAGGCCGCCTGACACCATACACAGGCCGCCACAAAGTCGTCCACCCTTTTTTCCAACTCCCGAAACCAGACTTTCGAGCGGAGCCGCGCCTTGGTCTTAGCGGCGCCCTGATGTCCATGATGGGCGAGACTGATCACGTCGCTCACCTTCGACCGTGGAATGACGATCCGGTCACCCCGGAGTAACAGCCCTGAGTCGGAGAACGACAACTCCTCCTTCACCTTCCACAACTGCTCCAGCGCTGTTTTGGCTTCCTGGGTGCGCCCGGACACGGCTCCGAGGACGGACTTCCAGGACCCACTGTGCATTGTGTCCTTCAAGATCCGAAAACACTCGTCCTCAGCCGCAGCAGCCTCCAACTCCTCTAGGGACATCGCATTTGGCGTTGCCGCCTCCACCACCATTCGTACATAACTGTCCGCCTCTTCTCCGCAAGTGTCATGTCCATCTCTCCCACCTACTCCCGGATGACGAGACAGGTAGTCCGCGGCATTGTTGGCCCCCGGCCTATATACCAGGGTGACTGAATACTCGAGGAGGGCGAGCATCCACCTCTCAATTCTAGCTGGTGGCTTTGACGATGATCCCACTAGAATCGGAAGCAGCGGTTTGTGATCAGTCACCACCGTCACTGGACGTCCCAAGACATAGAGCCGGAAATGCTTGCAGCCCCACAGCACTGCCAGGGCCTCCCGCTCGATCTGGGAGTACCTCTGTTCCGTTTCGGTGAGTGCTTTGCTTGCATATGCCACAGGTCGAATAGTCCCGCTGCGGTCCACTTGAGTCAACACTGCCCCCAGCCCGAAAGGACTCGCATCCACCACAATCTCCGATTCCAAGGCGGGGTCGAAAAACGCCATAGTATCTCCCGTTGTGAGGGCACCCTTAATGTCCTCAAAGGCGGCCTGTTCGAGAGGGCCCCAATGCCATGGTGACTCCTTCTTGGTCAGCGCCCGGAGTGGTTCGGATCTTGAGGCTAAGTTCGGGATGAACCGCCCGCAATACGTTACCATCCCCAGGAAGCTCCTCACGTCCGTCACAGACTCGGGGGCCTTCGCCGCTTTGATGTCCTGCACCTTCTTCGGGTCTGGCGACACCCCCCCCCTCCTTGAATATGAAGCCAAAAAATTCAATCGAGGGGCGCATGAATTCACACTTCTCCCTGTGCAGGGTGAGGCCCAACGATTGAAGTCGTTTCAGAGTGTCCTCGAGCCTCTTCATGTGATCCACTTCGGTTTTGGCAAACACCAGAATATCATCGCTGATGTTGAGGACGCCCTCTAGATCTGCTAGGGCGCCCCTGATGATGTTTTGGAACACTTCAGCGGCAGACGACACTCCAAAACTCAACCGCTTGTATCGATATAGTCCCCGGTGGGTGGTAAACGTTGTTATGTACCGGGACTCTGGATGAAGGACGACCTGGTGATATCCGGCTCGGAGGTCCAGCTTCGAGAACACTCGAGCCCCTTGAACATCAGCAATGATATCATCGATCGTTGGAGTAAGATGGTGTTCCCTTTTGATCGCTTTGTTGGGGAGCCTCATGTCCATGCAAATGCGTACCGAGTCGGGTTGCTTGGGCTTTCTGGCCACCACGATCGGGGACACCCAGGGGGTTGGGCCCTCAACCTTTTCGATGATGTCCAAGCTCACCAAATTGTCCAGCTCCTTATCGACCTGCTCCCTTAAATGAAAAGGCACTCGTCGGTGTTTCAATGCGATGGGCTGTACTGACTCATCGATGTGTAATCAAACTGGTTCCCCGATCATCTTTCCGATCCCACTGAAGAGTGCAGCATATTTGTCGAGGAGATCATTAATGTCCTCCAGGTGGACGGAGTATGCAAAGCTGACGATACCTAAGGCCTCCGCAGCTGCGCAACTGAGCAGGGTATTGTTGCTCACCGGGGTCACATAAAATCGGGCCCTGATTTGCGAGCCATCATGTTCCACGTCTGCCACGAAGGCACCGTCGAGCGGTAGCGGTTCCTGACCCCCAAACGCAAATATGCGGGCCTTCGGTGTGACCAGACCCGGGAGGGGTTTGAGGGAGTCATAATGCCCTCTGGCCATCACATTGACAGGGGCGCCGGTGTCAACGAGCACTGGGACTGGGGAGTGATTGATCTCGACCATACATCTCGGCTGTCTCCGGCTTCCTCCTTTAAGTACTCCGACGCTTGAGACGAAAAAGATGTTTTCCTCGTCTTCCTCCTCGGCTCCTTCCGGATGGGACTCAACTTCCCCTTGTTCCACCTGGGCAATACTGGGCTGTTGGCTCTGGCGCAGAGCCCATGTCCGTGCCTGACCTCTCGGCACCATCACCGGCGTGGCTGCCCGACACACTCTCGAGAAGTGATCGGCCAGTCCACACCTCCCACAGGTTTTTCCAGCCGCCGGGCATTCTGCCATATGAGGGAGGTCGTATCCACACTTCTGGCACGACTCCCCGGCTCTCCCAGCCCTGTCTCGGGGTCCTCCACCCGGGCGTCTCACTCCTCGGCCACCCCGCCACACGACACACACCTCCTCCGACCTCACCGACCGAGACCCAGCTTCCATCTTGTTGGCTCGCGCCTCTGCTACCTCGTGGCACCTGCCCAGCTCCAAAATACGGGGCAGCGTGAGGCCCGGCTCTCTCAGGACTTGCCTCCTGAGCTTGCCGGAGGAGCATGCCTGGATTAGCATGGTGCGAATCATGTCGTCTGCATCCCCCCATGCACAACCGAGGGAGAGGCGGCGTAAGCAACCATAAAAAGTGTCCAGCGTCTCCTCCTCCTTCTGCTTCGCCGAGAGCATGACGAACCTCTCATAGTCCACGTTCGCAAGGGGAAGGAAGTGTGCGAGGAGGGCCGCCTTGGCCGCATCATAAGAGTTGTTGACAGGAGCAAGCGATTCAAATATCTCCTGGACTGTCGGCCCTGCCGAATACAGCATGGTGGCAATTCTGCTGTCATCATCCGTCACCTGAGCAGCCCTGAAATACATGTCGAGGCGACTCACCCATCTTCTCCATTGGGGCCCCATGCTCGAGGGTGGGCCTGACGCATCGAATTCCGGAATCGGCTGCAAGGCGGCATGGGCCGCGGGTGCTCTTGCATGGGCCATAATGGGAAAACCCGGTTGTCCAGGTGGCGGTCCTGCAAGGACTTGGATCACGGGAGGTAGGGCGGCCTGTTGTTGAGCCGCTGCCTGGCCACGATCGCGGGGGAGGGACGCTGCTGCACCACCACTGTCCGAATCCTCAGAGTCGCCCATGGGCTTGAGCGCACAGGCACCCCCACCTACTGTCCTGAGGGCCGCAACTCAGACACCCACCGACACAGTGCAACTCACCCCTCCTTCCCGGGTACACAACAGTTCCAACACGGGGAGGTATCCGGATAAAGCACCAGTGGATGTCCAAAAACACAGTTATCCAGAGCAGCCAGGCTTGATGATGAAGAGGACAAAGAAGCAAAACCCACGGCACTCTGATGATGAAGGGGGCAAAGAATACCGTGGATCCACGTTGCCACTTTCCAAATGGACTTAGAAGTTCCAAAAATTGAGCCAAAGATGGTGGATTGGCCCTGTCACATCAGTCCTCTCCTGGCTTTCACACGACGTAAAAGACCCAAAAACAGGTTAAAATCCACAAATCAGACATGGGCATGCAGGGTAGGCCTCCTGCTACTAATGTGTCCAAAAATTAGGCCTGTCGTAACTCCACGCTCCAAACCGGAGCCTCGTGAAGTTTCACGGCCTCTGAACAAAATGGCCGCCGGCCGCGTGTGCGTCCCGCGACCCGGCATGAGAAGAAACGAAAATCCGATCCGCTTCGTTTAGAAAAATTAATCTCCCAGATATTTCACCACCGGGCCCGGGTCTCCCTCACCGCTTCGTCGCCACTGTTGGGGGCGGGTCGGAGCCCCCACGCGATGCCGCAAGCCCCCGACACATGAAGGAACCACCAGACACCAGTCCTTCGTGTTCGGGCTTCCCGGTCGCTCTATCGCGGCCGGGAACGCCCCCTTTATTTATACTTAGCGCGGCGGCGTGAAACGTCACGCCGCCGCGTAGGCCCGTCATCGGGCAGCGCCACAATCAGCAACACTCTGAAGACGTACAGATGGGTTGAGCAGTTCCTTAATGGCTGTTCCAGTAAAGTAAGCCCGGCAGCTTCCGGGGGTTGTTTCCTTTCTCTACTTGCGTATGTATTATTCTCGCATTAACGTAGACAATCTTTAAAGTGCTTCTTCCCTGGTTTATCTCCTCCTAACATGTATTCTGCTACAAAATCTATTCACAGCATGTGAATCCATGAAAGATCCAATCCTGGAGAAGGGAGTAGTTTCTTACCTGTAACTCCATTTCGCCAGATTTGGTATCTTTCATGGATTCACATGCGCCCTCCAGCCTCCCCCTACAGGCAAACATCCGCTTCCGGGGGATATCCTCCAGCTGGAGTGGTTAAAATCTGAGGAGAAGCTGCTGGGGCAGAGCTATACACTCAACGTCCCATTGGTGGGGACCAAAAGCACCCACAACGACGATAATGGGACACTCAAGGTGTCAAGTTTTTCAAAGTCAAAAAGACCCGGGATTCCCAGCCTGACGACTGGTAATATTCACAGCATGTGAATCCATGAAAGATACCAACACTGGAGAAATGGAGTTACAGGAAAGAAAGTACTCCCTTCCTATCTTCTACCATAATATTTTCCCAGTCACCTGTAACCATCCTAGAAGAGAGCAGATTAAAGCATAATAAAACGATGCAGCCCCTGGTCAACAGTGAATTTTACATAGTTTACAGATTCTAAATAAGGGACTAACTCACTGGCATATTCTTTCAGTGCCATTTTTCAATGTTTTGCTCTATCCGAGCAATTTGCCTTATCGATCAAAGTTCTTCTGGCAATAGTATAGTTAGCAAAAGCGTCATCCCTAGACCAGCCAATCTGATTTTGAAAGGCATCACAAGCTCCCTATAATTACCTGTGAGGGATCAGAAATGCGAGACGGACACAAAGGTAAAGATTTCTCAAGTTTAGCCATTTATAAAATGAAAACGCATAGGATAAATGCCTACATCCAAACAAAGAGGTTCCTGCCTAGCAAACTAAAATTAAAGAACAGTGACTTAGTGTCCAAAAGATCTCTGACCCTCACACTAATACACACAATAAAATTATACAAGGAATGTATGACTAACTCTGATCAAACAAAACAATGTATCACTTCAAACTTAGAGAGGTCTGAATGCACTCCTTGTGACCAGGGCTGGGTTCCCTTCCCCTGGATCAAAGGAATACTTCACCACCTGGACTCAAACTCTCCCTCTGTTCTGATCCTCCTTGATCTTTCTTCTGCCTTTGACACGGTCAAACATGACATCCTCATTAATCACTTCTGTGATACCCTTGGCATCACGGACCGGACACTGGCATGGCTGACCTCGTTCCTTTCAAAGCGACCCTCCCAAGTGCAACTGAGCCCTTTCCTATCCTCCACCTGACTCTCTACCTATGGCGTCCCTCAGGGCTCTAATATATCGCCATGGCTCTTCAACATCTAGCTTGCCCATCTGGCCCACTTGTTCTCCACCTTCTCTCCTCACTTACACTGCTATACTGACGACACATAGCTCTCCTTTAAGCTTCCATCCTCTCCTACCTCTCTCATACTTAAATGCCTACCTGCCATTCAGGCGTGGTGCTCTGATAATGATCTCTGCCTTAATGCCAGTAAGACAGAGATCCTTCTCATTGGGATGCCTGCTCTCTGCCCACCCTCCCCCACTCTCTGGCCACCCTCCTTGGGTGCCCCGCCCCTCACCCTCTTGTGAGGCTAAAAACCTTGGGGTCATCTTTGACTCCTCTCTCTCCTTCTCCCCGCACATTCCAGACCTCGTCAAGAAGTCCAACTTTCAGCTTCACCTCCTCAGAGGCATTCTCCTTTTCCTAACCTTCCCCCAGAAGCTCATTGTCTCCAGAGCCCAGGTTCTCTCTAGGCTGGACTACTGCAACATCCTCCTCCTCAATCTACCTCTTTCCTCCCTTCGCCCTCCGCAATTAATGCAGTATAGGACTGCAAGACTTATCCTTGGCCTCAAGCCCAGTCACCACAAAGCTCCAGCCCCAAAATTTCTCTACTGGCTCCCGGTGACCGCAAGGATCAAATTCAAGACCCTTTGCATCATTCACAGGGCTGTCTGGGGCCTGGGACCTCTCTACATCCAGCTTTTTCTCTGTATTCATTCATTCATGCATTCATTCAAATAAATGTATTCGCCTGTTGGTCCATCAAAGTACATCCTGGAAAAACATATACTTACATTTCCATTACACATCATATAATCGAAAACAAAGCAAGAGAAAAAAGCGATTGACTAAATACCCACAAATAGGGCACAATAAATCAACAGATGGATAGGTCCCATAGTTTATGAACATGGCAGAATTCTCAACTCCATATGCCCAGTGCCACAAGCATACCCATTTAACCTGAGCCCAGGGGGCACGAGATTCACGCCAGATAAGGGGTACTTGACTGAGGTGATTCCAGATGAAACTACGTGACCTGGGTAGGGATACGGGCTAATTGTAATACCACTGTTAAATGTCCAGCAATAGTGACTGGATCTACCAAGGACACCTGTGGCCACCCCTTGGTCCCAAAATAACAATTTAACAGAGTCAAATGGATTTTCGCCTTCACTAGGCATTCTGTAACAGCCCGCCATGGCCGCCCTGGGCACAAAGGGACAGCCCCAACAGTACATAGCCAATGGAGGCATTTATTTATTAAAGCATCCCTTGGTTCTCGATTTCCAGCCGACAGTTTGAGTACCCGCTTTTTTCCCCACCATAGTTGTGCGCTTGGTCAAGTTCCCCTTCAAGCAATGTCAGCGACCTCTAGTTTTCTTCACAGAGAAATAGTGGCGACCCATTATGGTTGGCTCAGAACCCTCCAACACGATGGACCTTACATAAGGGGCAGGGGCCTTGCCAGGGTCCCTGATCATGTTCTAGTGAAGTGGGCACTCAGCTTGGGGCTGCCTCATAGTTAAGTAAACATTGGGCTCAATGGGGGCACAAGGGGCAATGACTATAGGAGGCCTCAAAAGGTCAGGAGTGGAGCAGTCGTCTTCCTCTTCAATAATTGATGGGCCAGAGATATCTAATTTAGTGTAGCATTCTAATGGTGAATTATAGTGTCCAATGGCATGAAATTGAGTTTGTGGGTGCTCCCCATATGGTCCTGCTCCTCTCCTCCCCTGAGAGTCTATCAGATCTACCAGCAGTTTTTTTTATGACTGCAAGTTTTGTGAGCACCCGTTCACAACTACATCCCAATCAGTACAGTCTCCCATTGTTGATGGATCAAGGGGGGCTGAGTTACTTGTGTTGTTGGCTTTGGTGCCCTGAATGGAGTTAGGCGGAGGAAGGAGCTCATCCCCGAAAGCGTGGATAGAATATTATCACTCCAGGTACTACAAGAGAAATTAGATGAGGGGATCTCTCCTATGATGCCAGCAATTACTCTGTCCTTTAAGTTCAGGGTAATAGCGCAGTCATAGGCAGGGGTAGGTCATGATAGAATCAGGTATGGGCAAGGGGTCGGATGCCAAGCAAGTGATCACAGGAGTGGGCTTAATGAACAGCCCTTTTGGCAAAGATGGCCCGCGTAGGGGGCTGATGTTACGTCATCTGTTACTGGTGTTAACAGTTTCTGGATCTGCAAGTTGGTCACAGAGTTGGTCAGATCGATCAAATCGTACATGCAAGAAGTAGTGGGCACAGAGGGGGTTGGGGGGAGGAGTCACAAACCAGAGAGGTTTCCACAGAAGATGAAGCCAAGAAGTCAATCCCACCAACAGATGCTTCGGCAGTATCAGTGACCATGCTTACCGGACCCCCGCAGGTGATGACCAAGCTCTCTTTGTTAACCAGCCCCCCCCCCTCCCCATGTTCTAGCTGGGGGGTTTCCTTTGTATCTTAAAGTGGACAATGTGCTAGGTGCCTCGCTCCCATGGGAGACTCAAAAAAACAGCTGCTACTTCACCAGGGACATCTTGGGTAGTCCCCAGTGATGTGTTTTTTAGGTGCTTGGACTCCCCGGAGAAGTTGAAGGTGTGGCTGAGTTCCCCCCTAAGGCTTCCTCCCCAAAACAGAATTACTAGGGATGGCGCAGCCCCAGTCATGTCGCTGTATATATTCCCCCTGATTTCTTCTCACCACTAGGATCTTACGGTCCGACTTGAGGTCTGAGTGGTCTTGGGATGCAAGCTGTAGGACAGACTGTTTACAGAAGAGGAGGGGGGACCAGAGGGAAATAGGTGAGGACTCCAGCGCCTCCATTAGGGATATTTCCAGGATATTATGAAGTAACAGCAGTGTGCAATTCGGGCGGCTAATGAAATGCCCACCAGGACGGACCACAGCCCCAACTCTGACCTTACTACCAGTGGGGGCAATCCTTGCAGACAGAATAGTGCAGAATAATCCAGCTCCTGTGCTCAGGGCCTCACTCCCTGCTTGCGTGGAACACCCCTGCAGTGTAAAACACCCCGCACCCTTGCACCCTCGTGAGCTTCAGCCCTGGCGGGCCCGGGTGCTCAGTATGTGTTAGAGGGGGCGGGGGTTAGCACTCCAGCACAGCAGGCTACAGCATCCCTCCATGCCCTTGCAACCTCGCAGGCTTTCCTGCTGGAGTCCTTCGGTCCTCTAGCTCCAACTCTCTGCGGTTGTATACGAATTGTTCGTATTACAACTGTTCGAATGACAATTGACCTTTTGACAATTGACCGAATTGTGAAGGTCAATTGTAACATATATGCGGGGGGAAACCCCCGGCAACCCCCCACCCAACCCAAACTCGCCCAAAACCCCATATATATATATATATATATATATATATATATATATATATATATATATATATATATATATATATGTATACATATATATATATATGCGGTCAATTGTGAAAAGGTCAATTGTGACCCTATAAATTCGGTCAATTGTTCATTCGAACAATTGTAAACAAACAATTTGGGTAATACCACTCTCTGCAGGTCAAATGTTTCTCCAAGCACAGTGTGCGAGATATATCCCTCTCCTCAGCAGCAGCTTCTCTCTGGAATGGCCTCCCTGCCCCCTCAGACTCGAGCTGGATCTTCTAAAGTTCCAGAAACTTCTCAAGGCTTTCCCTTTCTCCTCCTCCTTCCCTCTCCCCTGCTAATGTCCCACTGATGTTGAGATGTTGCCTGGTCCGTTATGAGTCTTTGGGGGCCAGGCCCTCCTTTGACCAGTCTCCCCCAACATCTCTAACCAGCACTTGCCTGCGGGCACACTTCCTGGACTAGCCTAAATGTGGTCCACCACGTCCACTGCACTTTGTCTCCCCTCTCCCACTTATCCTCCAGCACTTGCCCTCTGTGGCTCCCCGCTGCGCTTGCTCAGCCCCCTCCCCTCTGGCCTCCCTACCCCTGCACTTCACCCCCTGGTCCCCTTCCCCTATCCCCGCCCTTCCTCCTTCTTGCACCCCCGCCCTCCCCTACACTTTTTTGTCTCTGTAGTTGCACGGTAAGAATGTTGCAAGGCCTAGTACGACCGTTACTGCTGTTTTATTTTCCTATGTACCGACCCACCGCTTTTTGCATTGTGGTGCCTGGAAACACTTGAGTAGGTGCCATACAAACGTCCAATAAAGAAATAGTAATTAAAAAATATTCAAGCACAGTTCAACAAAGTTCTGTTTAAGGTAACACAAAACGTTTCTTCCAACCACTGTGTCATTCCCTGTGTCACAGCAAATATCTTTTCTACAAATGTTTCTCCACAATTCAAACAACTGGTGCTGTCCAAAATATCCTTCTTGAAAAAGTAAATGTCTTTCTCTCATAACACAAGTTCAAAACCAAAGCAATTGTTGTTTTCAAAATGTACAACATGTCTTCAAATGAACTACTTCTGTCACGGTACCACAATAACTTCTCTTGGTGATGCCACAGATTGTTTAAGCAAATGATAAAGCTAAGGAGTTCTTTTCATTCAACAAAGGTCTTTACACCACACCTTTTGCCATACCTATATTTCAGCAAATCATATTCTTCTTTCCTGGTATACTTGCTTGCCAGGACTAACTACTATGATCCTTTTCCTGGTACACTCACCTGCCAGGAAGAAAACTCCTACAACTACATTCCAACTTGATGGCAATATTGAGTCCAAGATTCTCCACACCAATCTCTCCTGGAAGGAGGGTTGAGTAACAACTGGCTTTTCTTGAAGTCTCTGGATTGTTGTCAGTTTGGGTTGCAAGTTTCCCCCAGTTAATATCCCAAAAAGGGGAAGTTGCCCTTATCGCCTCTGTATGGTTTCACAGTCTCTTGGCTGTTGGCAATGCAGGATAAAAGCTTTCCCCAATGTATACTTCCTGAAAGGGGATTTACGCGTTTGTGGTTCTATTGCGGTTTTCTCGCAACCACTTGTTTGTTGGCAATGCTAGTTGTAAGCTTTCCCCAATTGTAGTCCCCTATGAGGGAATTTACGTTCTTGCCACTTCTGCTCTGTTTCTTTAATTATTCTGTATT
This sequence comes from Ambystoma mexicanum, assembly GCF_040938575.1. Lineage (NCBI taxonomy): Eukaryota > Metazoa > Chordata > Amphibia > Caudata > Ambystomatidae > Ambystoma > Ambystoma mexicanum. The sequence goes on along the minus strand of NC_090923.1, from coordinate 1,476,520,774 downwards.
CACAATTATGTAGCTTCTGCTTTCTTTCATTCATTTTTAGGTCTTCAAAATCATTACATTTCAACAACTTTCTTATGTGGAGTGCTCCAGGGTTAGCATTCACATCTAGCCAACTCATCTGCTTTCTTTGGCAGCTCCTTCTAGCGGTCAGGTGTTGCAGCGGACCTCAGGTGTCCTGCCCGCTCTCTCGCCTGCTTCTGCATATGTTTGGTGAGCTGCCTGGGAGCTCTAACAGCTCAGTTGATCTTTTGCAGCTTTTCTCTCACCGACACGCTTTGTGCAGAACTGAGAGTACCTCTCCTTATCAGCTGAGCATCTGCTTGACACACTGCTTCCTGCTGCACGTACTCTGCACTTCTGCTCACCTTCACCCTTTGTGATGGCTTCCACTAGAGTTCTTTTTTCCATGGCTGCTCCTGCACCTTGGATAACGTCTGCTTCAACAGCTACGCCCACAGCCAGCCTTCGAGGTCTCGTCTGCCTCCTTCTTCCTGCAGCTGTGCCTCATTTTGAGTTTTAATTGTCCCGCTCAAGTGCCTTGGTCTGTAACAACTAGACCGCACATTTGGAAAACAGCACTCTGAATCCTCTTTGCCTCTGAGTCCTTCTTCCTCATCTCACTACCATATGAATTATGGGTACTGAACTCCATAGGGGATTGTGTAACATTAGTTTGTTCTATTTTACAATAAACCATGAGTATTTTTGGAAGGATAGGGGAATCATGAGATAAGGTGGTCACCAATTTTCCCTGGCATGAGTCCCCTCCCATGTGATCCTCCCACATGATACCACCCCAGGGGTCAGGAGCCGGTAGCTGCTACCTACCTTCTTCTGCCACACGAGATGAGCCCATACCGGGGTCCTACTGATGATCTCACTAGATTCATGCTCTGATGATCTCTTTTTACTCTCTGTTCCCCCACCTCCTTGTGCCTCTTCTCGTTTCCGCTCCTTTCAGCTCCTTGCCCTCCTACATTGGAATTCCCTTCCTTTCACTATCCATTCCATGTCCACTTATTCATCCTTCCGTTCCTCCTTAAAATCACTCCTTCTTCACCCCCCTCCCTGATTCCTCTCCCCTTCCTCCTCTTCTTTCTCCTCCCATCACCATCTTCCTGTTCCTTTATCTTTCCCTGTCTCCCCTATGATCTCCACCCTCCCTACTACTCCCTTTACTCCCTTTTCCCTTTCCCTTTTCTCCTTCCCATACCTCTCCTTTTCTCTTTCTTCTCAAATGCAAATTGTTACACATGCTGTTTTTCTGGTTTCATTCATGTATATTATTATTGCTTCTATGTTCCATGTTTGATGTTTTCTTGTTGTTAAACTGTAAAGCGCTTTGGAGTAAAGCACTATATAAACAATAAAATACAAATACAAACTTCACAGAATGACTGGTGAGAAATGATGGCTCCCACCGTTCAAGATGCCATCTAAGTAGGGGTTGCACCCTTATCCATCTCCCTTTTCATAAGCAGAATAGATCTTTTAATTTTGAACTGCATTATTAGGGAAACTAGGCCAAGCTCCAAGTGTATAGCTTTACCTGGGAAAGAACGACGAAGCCCCAAGATTTGCCACCATAATTTCCCTTCTAAGGCATTAAGCCAGTATAATTGCTTATCTGTATAACTCTCCAGCCGTATAGAATTTCTGGTAGTATGCTGGTTTTCTACACAGTCAGCATACCTCCAATGGAGTGTCCATCATTAGACCGAACACATTTTTTGACAATCGTAAACTTACTGAGTGCCTTGGGTGCCACATAAGATTATAATAGCTTGGGAGATAGCGTAGGTGTAAGAAGAGCTCCTAGGTATACATATGACTCTACTTCATCAATTTGCTGTTCACTAATTGTCCATACAAATTTGTCATTGAGGTGTTTACCACCTATGGTCATGATCTTAGTCTTGGCTCCATTTATTATCTCTTTCGAATAACCATGTAATACTGTTAGACTGCGGTAAAAAAACAGGTGCTTTATCGGATAGCACAATTTACAAAAGTGGTTTTCATAGCAGCGATATATAGATTGACTAGTAATGGAGCCCGCACGCAGCCCTATTTTAACCCATCCGCTGTTAATATAGGTCGACTTAAACACCCCTCCCGGTTGAGTCTGATCGTTACTGCTGTGCCAGAATAGAATTGTTTCACTAGTTTAAGAAAGGCTGCGCTGATGCCCCATCTAGGCAATTTAATCCATAGCCTGTCCCGTATTACCCTGTTGAATGGGCTAGAGTAGTCCACAAACTCAACGTAAAGGGGGATCTTAGCAGCAAGTGAATTGTGTATGCGTTGTTTTACCATCCACATGTTGTAAATTGTGCACATGAATTTCCAGAAACCAGTCTGCTGAAAGCAAAGGAGGTGTCCATCCCTAACCCATAGAGAAGTTAGTCCAAGATGACATTTAAAAAAGAGCTTTCCAGGCGCGTCCAGTATAGCTATTAAGCTGTAGTTGGCCGGATCGCCATCTGTCAGAGGACGTAGAGTACTTGTGAATCTGTAACCAGTTCCTATACCTGGTACAGAAAAGGGCAGTATTTGCTTTACCACATGACTCTGTCATATTACCCTTCTTAACCTTCTTCCTGGCTTTTTACAACTAATTCATCATTCTCTTAGGTCTGGTTGTTTTCCGATTATCCAAGAGTTTTTACCCATGGGCATGTTTTGATCGTAGATCCAGATAAGATAAAGTGACTATATCTATGACATAATTTGGACAGTCGCCGGCTGGAGCCCACTAGCATGAGCTCTGTCTTACTGCTGTTTAAAGCAAGAGAGTCATTGTTCATCCATTTTTGGATGATGTCATAGACAGATGTAATGGTGAATGAGTGCCTGTTATAATCCCCACTTAACGTGATGACCACCTGAATGTCGTCAGCATTATTGGTGTATTTCATACCACGCTCATCCTTGAGGTCAAAACAGTGTTGGCGACAGAGAGTCACCCTGCGGAACACAGCAGGTAAGTGTCTTGGGGAGAATTAAAAACCGTCTACAGTCACCCTGGCTAATCTAGGTCCCAAAAAGGAAGCAAGCTAATCCAATGCAGGTACCGCACAGTTAGCGATGCTGTTCAATCCCTCGCAAAGTAACACGTGATCAATAAGATCAAACGCGGCCAAGAGATCGAGCAAAATAAGGATGGCCACACGCCCTGAGTCCACAATACTTGTCAGGTTAGCTCTTAAATCAAGCATACCGGTCTTCATGCCATGCTTGGCACGGAAGCCAGATTGTGAGGAACTCAGTAAGTTGCCAGTTTCAATGTGTTTTTAAAACTGTAGATATGCCACTCTATCCAAAATTGTAAGCAAGAAGGGAAGATTGTTAACATGAATTATTCACATCCAAAGTATCCAAGCATTCCTTTTTTAAATTGAAGTGATCCATACATGTTTCAAACATGGTGCTACTGTAGAATTGAGAACAGAGGAGTTGATGATGTTAGTAATAAGGGGAGCAAGACAAATGAGGCCTTTCTTAACAACACTGGCTGGGCATACATCACTGGGGCAGGATTTGGGTTTAAGGCCACTAACAATTTATATCAAATCCTCTTCAGTTGTTTCACAGAAACGGATTTCACTCGTAGGATTAGCAATTGATATACTTTTATCATTCTTTGTATTCAAATTTAGGAGCATGGTTTCCGTTTTAATAGCCTCACTGTTAACTTTGCTGCCATTCTGGGGTACTTTTTGAAGAAGGTTTTATTCAATCGAATGATTAGATACTGAAATGGAATCTTATTGCACCATTTCAGTCTGGAGTTAGAGCAGGCCTTTAGCACAGAAACTGTTACCATGCATATTTTAGATGATATCTACCAGATGTAAGATGAAGGAGGTTCTTGTTTGTTTGTGCTACTAGACTTGTTGGCAGCATTCAACAAGATTGACCATGAGATCTTCATTGAGATTTTATCTTGTTGAATGGGGAGTGGTTTTGCTCCTTCTTGTTAAGCAGAAAACAAACTGTTGTGAAACCTTACATTCTGAATCATTTTTACTTTTCCATGTTGTCCCTCGGGGCAATTCTTATTCCCTTGTTGTTCAATGTATATATGGAGCTGCTAGGTAATCTAACAGGGAATATGAAGTTGATATTCATCAATATGCTGATGACACTCAGGTTTATTTTAGAATCTCATCTGAATATGATTTACAACAACTATGTAATTGTTTAATAGAGATTGAATCTTGGATGTCTTTGCATTTTGTAAAGCTAAATCTGTCCAAGACATTTATTCTCCATCTCTTATAAACAAATATTACTTTTGAGCTGGTTTCTGAATCCTAGGGTTGTTGAATCTTCTACCAAATGTGCCTCTTCAGCTATATCATTAGGTGTTTATATTGCTAATAAAATGTATTTTACCTCTCATATTAATATGTTGGTAAAATCCTCCAATTTTGATCTTTTTGCGCTCAGAGCTGTTGATCATTTTGGGACCTTAGTTCAATAATTGGTTTTGTCAAGAATTGATTATGGAAACTCTATTCAAATTGGAATATCACAAACATCCCTGGCACCTTTAAAAGCTGTACTTCATGCAGCTGCACGTTTGGTCGCGGGAGTCAGAAAAACTGATTGCATTAATCCGGTACTTATTTCCCTGCATTGGCTACATCTAGAAGATAGGATTATTTTTAGACTGTTTTTTGTATAACCTACAAAGTGATTTTCAGACTCCAACATATCTAGCAGCTAAATAAAAAATGTCAGGAGGGTTGAGAGGTCTCCGCAGTCAAGACTCTTTACTGCTTAAAGAACCAATGTTCCAATGTAAAGCCGCTGCTAAAAGATCTTTTTCAGGCGCTGCTGTACAATTTTGGTACCTGGTACTAATGAATTGACATAAAATCTCAGAGTATTTGAGGTTTTGGAAGATTCTGCTAGCCTGGCTTTGGAAATCCAAAATGAAATAATCTTGGGGGGCGTGGCTAACCGCGGGATGTGGTAGACGTGTGTCTGCTCGGCTCCCGCGGCCGCATTCAATATCCTGATTTAAAAGCCTGATTCCCGACATAACAAGAGCTAGAAATACCCTTGTGAGACGGCGAACACCCTTGGGCACACACGGGGTGAAGAACGAAGAAAACCACGGTCGGATTCACCGGAGAAGACCGTGAGAAGTTTGGCGCCGAGCAGCATCCAGCCTACCTTCAAAATGGCCACGGGTGCGCAAAACTGAACGTCCTGTGCCTATGCAGCGAGGCCGTGCTGAGGCGGAGTCCAGCCCGCAATAGACCCGTTGACTGCGGCGGAAGAAAGGTGCGGACCCGGTGGGGGCCCGGAGAGGTCCCGAGCAGCGGGCACGCTCTCGCAGGCCAGTACAGACGAGAGAGCGGCGAGAGAACCCGCTGAAGAGTGGAGTCCGGGCTCCCCCTCGCCGGCACCCGCCCCCTGGGAAGTCTGGCGAGAGCATCGGACCAGAATGTTGGCGGCTGGGAAGCCGAGAGGGCCGACAACTGCGGCGAGCGGGGCAGCCCCGTAGAAGGGCGAGGAGCCGTGGGAGAGCCGCTGAGACCAATGCGGCCTTCTGCCTTTCCGGTCCCACCGGTGCCGCTGTTCCAGTGACTTACACGCAGACCCGTGGGCCAGTGCAGGGACCTATGTGCCGTGGCGGGGGAGACGCCTTGCCCTGGAGGAGTGCTGCGGCCTGGCAACGGGCGGCTGCGACGGCGAGGAGCACGAACGGAGGCTCCCTGGAGGCACAGAGATGCATGGGCCCAGGAGTGGAAGCATAGCAAAACATACCTCGGGAGTGCGGCAACAATGAAGGGTCTGGCTACCCAACGAGGTAAAAGTGACAAGAGGCACACTGGGAGACGTAGTACCCAGGCAAAAGTTGGCTGGGCCGGCACCCACATCGGCCCTTGTAGCGCGAGTGGCAGTTGGAGCTAGGTGGACTGTGGCACCCTCAGTCGGCTGGCCGTCCCGAAGTGGGGTATAGTCAGGGGTGGACCCGGCGGGACAGGACAATTGGCTTACCAGCAGGCCCCCCGATAGCAGGACACACTGGCTTGCCTTCAGTTGGCTCCACTGTAGGCGAACTGGACCCAGAGTACTCCATATCAGTGTACATACTTGCAGCCCCCACGCCCACGGTGTGCGCTGGGCGGTTGCTCATAAACACATAGTGAAGCATCCTTTATAAAGGGGTCAACACACGGAAACGCAAATATCCAACGTGAGTGGCATCATGGGGAAGGACAAGCCGAGGAGGCTTCCCACACAGAGCAAAATGGACCAATATACCATTCCTTCACTCCAGCCCACTGACCACCACCTGCAATCCTCGGATGAGATGGAGACGGACCAGGGAATTTCGCTGAAAGACATTATGGCTGCCATAGCCGACTCCTGCACGTCCATGGAGCAGAAAATGGATGGTATAAGCATGGATGTTTCCCTCCTCAGGCATGACCTCCAAAAGCTAACGGCACGCACCGGGGAGGATGAGCAGCGCATATCCAACACGGAGGACAGGATGAACAGCATGCAATAGCAACTCCATAATGCGACATCCAAATTGAAGGTGGAGGAAGACAGAATTGAAGAGGGAGAGGGTAGGTCCAGACGCAACAATGTGCGCATCCTCGGCATACCCGAAAAGGCAGAGGACGCCTGCATGGAACTTTTTCTAGAACAATGGCTTTCCGACCTGTACGAGCCTGACGCCTTCTCCAAGTTTTTCTCCATAGAGAGAGCACACAGGGTACCCACGAGCAGACCACCGCCTGGCGCCCCCCCTACGAACTGTGATAGCAAGATTTTTAAACTACAGAGACCGTGACGCCCTACTGCAACATGCGCGTGCCAAAGGAGCTGTCATGTTCAATGGCTCCAAAATCGCCTTCTTCCCCGATTACACAAGAGAAGTGCAAAGGGCAAGGCAATCCTTCGTCCCCTGAAAAGACAATTGCACACGATGGGAGTGAAGTATGGCCTGCTCTTCCCTGCACAACTCAAGATTTACCACAAAGGCACAACGGTCCATTTTAGTGATCCTAAGGAGGCTTGGCGCTGGGCCGAGCAAAACATAGATGGAGATTGGTCGGCCCTCTCCGCCAAAATAGGGGGAGAAATTGAAGACCTCCGCTAGACCAACAGCGAGAACCCCGCCGACCACCAGCGCAGGACTAGAAATTCTACTCATAACATCACGGAAGATCCCACCACCATGCTGGCGCCTGAATAGTTATTATCTGGGAGACCCTGAGCTGGTGGACAGATTACAGGAGACCACCACCACATATTTTGAGTTTAACAGACAGACGGCAACGAACCCGAAATGCTGTGGGAGGCCTATAAAACGGTGCTAAGAGGCGAACTAATATCATGGACGGCGGCCAGAAAGAGGCAGCACATGAGCAAGATTCTTGAAGCAGAGCGTCATGTCAAACAGGCAGAGGAGGGGCACATAAACAAAAACACGCCGACCTCTAATCGGACGTTGCTACTGGCACAAAAAAGACTGCAAAGCATAGCGATGGACAATGCTAAACAAGCGCACACTGCAATGAGAGCAAGAGTCTATGAAACAGGTGACAAAGCCGGCAAGATGCTGGCTTAGCTGGAAAGGAAGGAGCAGGGACGCAGTCATGTCCGGAGACTCGAAGCAAAAGGATCAAACGCAGGGGTGACGGATCAGGAAATAACTCAAGGCTTTGCGGAATACTACGCTGAGTTATACAGTGAACCCACAACCCCGATAGACACCACGATTATGGACCAAATTGAAACCCCTACCTTGAATGAATCACAACAGCAACAGCTGGAGCAGGAGATCACAGAAGATGAGATCCTAAACGCCATCTCTGGTCTCCAGACCGGTAAGACCCCTGGTCCAAATGGCTTCCCGGTAGAGCTGTGGCGAAAGGTGGGCACCAATGTGATAGCCCCCCAATTACTTCAAATATACCTGCATGCACGAGAAAAGGGCATTCTACCTCCAGATCTCTGAGAAGCAACGATTGTAGTAATACCCAAGCCGGACAAGCCCCCGGAAAGATGCAGCTCGTACATGCCCATTTCACTCATCAACTCTGAGACTAAAATACTGGCAAAACTACTAGCGGACCGCCTACAACAGGTAATTCCCTCCCTGATACATCCAGACCAGTGCGGCTTCATGCCACAAAGAGCAACCCGCATGAACCACCACAGGCTATATTCAGCTCTGGAAAGGGCCAAGAGCATACAGGGGCCACTAGCCCTGTTAGCAATCGACTTTGAAAAGGCATTTGATTCTGTGAGATGGCAGGCTGTCTGGATCATAATGCGCTGCATGGGTTTCGGTGAGAACTTCATGAGCTGGGTGCGGCTGCTCTATGAATCCCCGGTTGCTAGGACCAGGGTCAACGGCTGGCGATCAGAACTGTTTGGGCTGGAAAGGGGTACACGGTAGGGCTGCCCACTATCGGCCATGATTTTCGCCATCGCTATCGAACCCCTGGCGATCCTGCGGCGAAACACTCCAACCTGGGAGGGCTTGCGGTGGTCCGAGACCTGGGAAGACAGAATATCCCTCTATGCGGATGACCTGCTCATCTACCTGAAGGACCAGAACACTTCTTGCCCCAGAGTTATGCAACTGCTGGGGCAATATGAGGCATTCTGCGGACTACGCGTGAACTGGCCCAAATCCATTCTCTTCCCTATAGGGGACACCTCGTTGGCGGGTCTGGCGACTGGTCTACCGGATCGAGAAGAAACAGTTCAAATACCTGGGGATACACATCACGACGCATCTTACTGAATACACAACCTTGAACCTCTCCCCCTTGGTAACAAGATTAGCAGACGACACTCGCCACTGGATCTCCTTGCCACTGACGCTGATGGGTAGGGCAGCTTTGTTCAAAATGATTGCCCTTCCTAAATTCCTATACATCCTGCAAAACGCACCATTGTACATTCACCATCGGGACTTCCACAAAATCGAATACATCCTCCGGAAACTGCTATGGAAAGGAGGACACCCAAGAATTGCTCTTGCTACTCTCCAGAGATCCATCTGGGAAGGGGGGATCGGGCTGCCCAGGATGCAATCATATTACTGGGCCAGCCAGATGGAGGTGGTGAATGATATGCTTCACAGCGACCGGAGCCTCCCACACATCAAGGGTTTCAACTACAACACCACGACTAGGCCAATAGAGCTCCTCTACAGAGACCTGGGTCGCCCTCTGAAACCTGACATGACATCACACATAATGAGAGTTTGGAGGGAAGCGCTTCGATACTTAGGGAGGGAAAATAACACTGGCCCAACCACTGTGGAACAACTGCAACCTACCCGAAATACAAAAACTGCCAAGATGGCCCGAATGGACCCAGCATGGAATCTCCAACATTGGAGATGTGGTATATGAAGATAATCTGGCAACATTCGAGACAATGCAAGAGAGGTTCTCCCTGCCGGACACAGAGAGGTTCCACCACATGCAGCTGAATCATGCTTGGACGGCCCATCGACAGACCACACAAGATCTGCCGGAAAGCTCCCTGCTAGAACGAAACATAGTCCTGGATCGTGTAGAACGGAAGGTCACCTCTACCATGTACAATGTGATAACTTCCTTCGCGACACCGGAACTATCCAGTCTGAAATCAAAGTAGGAAAGGGACGTGGGTCCACTTCTACCAGAGGAATGGGTGGAGGCACTGATGTACCCGCAAGAAACAACCATCTCCTCAAGGCTCCGACTGGTCCAGCTGAATTCCTGCATCGCACCTACTACTCGAGAGTGTCCCTTTTCCGCTGGGGCAGGGCCGCAGACGCAAAATGCCTACGCTGCAAGCGAGAGGAAGGTACCTTTTTTCATATCCTGTGGGAATGTAGTAATATTCAGCTGCTCTGGCAGAAATGTTGTGACAAACTGGCTAGCGTTCTGGGTAAACCGATACAGAGGTGCCCAAAACAATTGCTTTTGGGGATCTCCGGTGAATCTGACTTAGCCCGCTATGAGAAACTGCTGTGGTCAACTGCATTGGAAGTTCTCAGGCGGAACATTGCACAACTGTGGAGCTCAGAACGTACGCCCAGCTACGACCAGTGGGTCACAGATGTGGACATATGTGCTGTAATGGAGCACCGGATGTACAAAGCAAGAGGTTGCCCGCAGAAAGCCGGGAAAATATGGAGAAGGTGGGAGGAGGATGGCTGAGAGCCAAGGGCGACCCTGTAGCCGCTGAGACTGTGAGAGGCCCGCCGAAGGGGAAATATTGACTCTGTTAAGAACACCCTGTGCCACGAGGTCATCCTATGTAAAATCTGACAGTTTGTCGGATTATGGTCTCTGAAGCTGAGTTTGTTAATGTTATTGTTTCTTGCCTGTTTCGTTCTCTCCCCACCATTACCTTCCCCCGGAATTTTGCCTGCCCTGTTTCACCCCTCCGCCCCCTTCTCTCCCTCCCCGTCTCCCCCTTTCTCTCCTTCTCCTTTTCCCTCTCCCCCTCCCATGTCCCCTCCCTGGAACGTAGAGAGTTGAATGTAATGTTGTTTTAACCTTGAAAATCAATAAAATCTTTGATCAAAAAACAAAATGAAATAATCTTGAGTGTTGAGTATCGATTTTTAATCCATTAATTTGCCTTTTAAATTTTAATGAGTTTGATCTTAATTTGATGGTTTGTATTTACTGATTATATATGAACTTATTGTGAAGCGACCAGGCACATTCATGCCATTTTCGCGCTATACAAAAATTGTAATAACTAAATAAATGTGCATGCCACATGCTTTATAGCCAGGCTAAACAGGAGAGGAGACAGCAGGCATCCCTCCCGTGTGCCTCATGTAGGAAAACACACCTCTGAATGCATCCCATTAGTAAAGAGAAGATTGTAATAACCAGATCCATGCTATATATCGATCGCCCATTCCTGAGTGTTGAGCATCTCGGACAGAAAAGGCCACTGTCCCCATTCAAATGCCTTCTCTGCATTGAGGGAAGCAACCACTGCTGGGCTCTCTGAATCAATGGTATGAAGCAATGCATATAATCAGTTTAGATTATGTTTAGTGGAGCAGCCCAGCACAAACAACAATTGGAAGGGGCATCAAAGGGAGAAGATGACTTGTGATGAGTTTGGCAAGTATGTATTGTCTATGTAGAGAGAGAGGCCTGTACAATATACAATTAACCAGAGATTTATTGGGATTAAGTAGAAAATATAAACAGAGCTGTGCGGGTGGATACTGGTAAAAATACCCTCCGAAAGAAGGTGGCACACATTTTCAATACGTAAGGGGCTATTTCATCTGCCAATGTTTATACATGTCTAAGGTTAGCGATCCATACAAACAGCCTTTTTATAAGGTAGTATCTTGATCACTTGTTTAATCTCTTCTACTGTAACTGGTTCATTTAAGCTCCACAACCTGCTATCCTAATTCTATATGGTCAGGGAAATGAGCTTGCTTATTGCTTGGCATACAAAAAAAAAAAAAAAAGAGATCTGTCCAGGATGCATATGTGCTCCATGTCCTTAATAATAGAGGCATGTGAGATATTTTTGTATGGTTGTTAGGAATCCATGTATTCCCGATATATGAAAATCTAATATACACTTTAAAGTCTCCCAAAATGTACCCTCATCTGCAACCAAACCCAAGTTTCTTTAGAAAAGTGAGATATTGCTTGCACGATTGTAGCTCGAAGCTAAAGGGCCAGTGATGGAAGCATTGTTCAACTGCCAAGGATGATTTCATACAGTGGGCTTTGTGAAAACATCATGAAGCAAGACACATGCAACAGATTCAAAGTTCAAAATAAAAAGGATTTATTAACTCAAATGTCAGCATGGTTGAAGGCCTAACATGCCCTATACTAAGGTGGGATTTCCTTACCTGAACAAAACTAACGAAAGTCTGAGTCTAAAGGTTCAAATTACAAGTCTGTCTGTCCAAAACATAGCCTTACTATTAATTGTCATTTTATTTTCACCATTTGCCTGAACTGAACATATACTGATTCCTCAATCAAATGACCCCAACCCGGATCTTTGGTATGGTTTTTTGGTTTTCGTTTTGGTTTTTGCACTGCTGAGTTTATGCATTTATTACCTTTCATCAATTCTTGACTACAAAATGCATCATTTTCTTTTCTTTTCTAAACCATGTACGGAATCTGCATTTGATGATTGTTTTCCTTTATGATATCGATTTGACAATTTTGTTGTATGTTTGTTTATGTCATTTATGACCATGATTGTTTCAATGTCTCTTCATCAATGTGGTAATTTATAGCCTTGAAAACGACCAGTGTGTCGAAACACGTGTCAGCTGTCCATTACTTAAATTAAATCATCCTTTGATACACACAAATGGACTCAAAATCACTGAATGATATTTGTACTCTGTTTGATTCTGCTGATACCAATCAACAGTGATTGAGCGGGTATGTGCGGTCGCTGCCATAATTTCTGGTTACTAATTTTATTTCCTTCTCAAATTGATGAGTGATTAACAGTGCACAATCTCTTTTAATCGAATCCACCAACCTATGATCTTTCATTTAGTAGTTATTTCACTCCGTTACCACCTTACCATTATGCTCCCTTGCAATCTTCTATTCTTACTTTCCTGCCTGTTGGGGAGAATTCTCTTATAAGGCTAATTTCCCAAACCTAGTGAGTCCCCCAGCAGCTTTGCTGAATTTTTGGGGTTTGTTTTTTTCTCCTGCTAAGAGTGAGACTCTTTTCCTCCCACTCTTAGGCATGATTTGAGGTATGTCTCTGACTTTATGTATGCTTATGGGCTATGGGATCTTTTACTCCATAGGGTATCATCCGTTTTTTTGTGTATGTGTTACACAGCACCCTCAGTTCAGCAACACAGGGGTGTCATAGTGTTCCCCAAAATAGACTCCATATCCTGGGACTGACTACTGTCTCCCAGGGCATGTAAAGTCACCATTGACTTTACTAGTCCAAAATTGTGAACAGAACCAGTACAAACCATCATATTGTGGAAGTACTGGAAGGGGTTAATTTGATTGCCCCTGGGTCTGTTTTGAAGGGGGCACTGTCCAGTCCCCCCCTGTCGAGTTTCTGACTGGTGGCAGTGGTTAAAACGTAAAATATTCCACCGGAATATTTCCTATGGGATTTTACCATTGAGTTTAAACGCACCACTTTTTGGTGCAATGTTAAAGATACCGCCGATTTATTTATTTAATGTTAAATCAACGGTTGGGTTTTTTTGCCAGAACTCTTTTCTAAAATGGCGTTTGTGTCCGTCTCTGTAACCCCAACCAAGGTCGGGCCCTTTGTTCCACTTTTTGGCGGGCTTCTCCACAGAAGCCCTCCAAATGGTGCCACTCTGTCTGGGTTCCACAGGATGTGTGGGGAGGGGAATTGGCACCCTGGACTGCGTTGCCTTAGCAACCCAAGTCGCACTCTATTCTGATTGGCCCAGTGGTGAGCCGCCCGGCTCACCACTTAGCATGTGTGAGTGACAGCTAGGCCGTTGAATGGGGGTTTTTCTGCATTAAAGCAGGGCTTTTGGGACTGGAACTTCAGAAGTCGCCACAGGACCTAAGAATCCGAAGAGGGAAGAAGCTGAGCCATCTGCAACGATGACACCACCGGTGGAGCCCTGCTGCAACAAACTCACCACTTTCCCAACGACAAGAGAAGATCTCTGCTGGACGAGTCTTCTTCCTTTGTGCTGATGGGATCAACCAGTTCGCCCCTTTTGCCTTCCAAAGACGTCTCTTTGTCGAATCGCCCGTGCCAAGCACCCCGGCGGCCGGATAGCCAAGCTTCACCACTTTGACCACGAATAACAGGAACGCACCTTTTAACCGACGAACTCTGCGACTGGTTTCATCCCTGTGCAGTGCATCGACTCTAAGTTTCCTCCTCGACGAGATCCTCTCTTCCCCTGGTCGAAACAATGAACTGCAACCACTGCCAGGAACAACTGCCACCGCTGGAGCTTCCTCTCTCGTTAAGGTACTGTGTTCTGCCTGGCCCCCCTTTCCACGGATTGCTAAAGGTGACCCTTAAATCCTTGGCTTTCCAACTGGGTTAGCCCCAGACATTCTAAATTTACTTCTTGAATCACCCCAACCTCTTTTGAACATTCTGCAAAGACTTTTAGTGCATTTTAAACTGTGTGATCTTGGGCACATTTTGCTTTGCTCCATTTAAAGTGGGTCTGGCCTATGAACTTTGGCTCTACAGTGTATACTGCCTTTACTCCCTTGATTTGAACTTCTAAAAGTGTTGGGAACTGTTTTATTTTTATGCCCTGCCTTTTTCTCTCCCTTTAACTTAACTATTGGAGTGCCATCTAGGTTACGCGCTCATATCAGTTTTAACAAATAGTGGTGTTTTAACTCTGACTTGTCTAATATTTATCAAGGGAGGTGTTTATACTTTACCTGAATGTGTTTTAACTTGCTTTTGATTTAGAGTGCTAGTGTATTGCCTAAAGTGTGTTTTAAATAAATAATTACATACTTTTGATACAAAGCTCTGGTCAGTGTTTGTTTGCTCTACTGTGTTTTTGGCCCTATTGTGTATACTCTATATACTGCCCTACTCTTCTTGAGAGAGGTCTGACTGCTCAGCCACAGCTACCAGGTAAATCTGGGTGGTGCAGACTGCTACCAATTGGGTTTACTGCTTACTCCTGTAGTCTTAATCTTCTTGCAGTGGTCCCCAAGGGAACTGCACAGGATTCTGCCTAACACTGATGTACAGCGGTGGGATTTGTATTGAGTATACATTTTAGAGTGCTTCTGATACTTTAGTGCAACTAACCACAAAGCGTAGCACTGTAAAAGCTATTTTCTAACAAGTCAACTATGGAAAGTTACAGCCAGGAGTGCCTTTCTGCAAAAACTGCTGATTGTTTAAGAGTTCTTTGTAGACATAAGGATCTTCCTGTAAAAGGCAAGAAAATGGAATTGATAGAAAGATTGTTAGAAAACCAAAGTCTGGGTAGTGGTTCAGATGGGCCTACCTCCCCAGTAAATGTAGATAACAGTGATTAAGTTAATATGGATCAAAGTGTTGATAATATTGTAGTTGAGTCAGATGAGGACAGTGAGGCCAATGAAACTGCCCCTACTGGCCCTCTGCCTGCTCTAGCACCTCAAGCTATGGCTACTGGACCTTTGTCAGGTCCCACCCTAAGTCCGGCATTCATTGAACTAGAAAACATGAGATTTGAAATAGAATTCAAAAGAATTAGTGCCCAATCTGAACAAAAGCATCAAGAACTAAGGCTCAGAGAAATGGAGCACAAGCATGAGCTAGAGATGAAGAAATTGTCTGTTGAAAATACTTCTCTCCCTGGATCCTCTAGGAGTTCCAGTCCCAAAAGACCCCAGATGCCTAAAGAGATTGTGAGTATGTATGAACCTAAGTTGGATGTGTTAGATTTGTTGGCTATGTTTGAGTATAATCATGGGCTCCAGGACATCACAGGGAATCAGTTGCTTACTTGGTTGTTCTCTAGGCTCCCCCCTGTTGCATCTGATGTGGTAATGGAGTTGGGGGAGGTGGATAGGATGGACTATGAATGTGTGAAGCTAGCTTTAATAGCTAGATGACCCTTTCCCAGTACCTTAAGGGGTTTAGGACCCTCAAAAAGCAAGATGGTACCCCTTGGGCTACCTGGGTGAGTGAATGTTTGAAGAACTTAGAGGGGTGGATTAGGGTTACAGAGTGAACACTTAGGAAGGAATGAAAAATCTTGTTATGTTGGAGTCAATTAAGATGCCTGTTCTTCTGAGCTCAGACAGCACTTGGCTGATTCAAAGGAAATAGATTCCAAGAAGCTAGCTAAGGCTGCTGACTTGTGGGTTGCCAACAGGGCTACTCACAAGGATTCTGGGGTAACTCAGAAAACGGATGAGGGAAAACAGCCCAAAAAGGACTCCATAGAGAATTCCAATAATTCCAATCCCAAGGAGGGCCCCAAACAGCACCATAAGGGTAAACCACATGGGAAACCAAATCAGGCTAGTGTACCTTCTGGTCCCAGACCAGAAGGAGGTCAGAGCAAGCCACCATTCGTGAAGGTATTTGGTAAATGCTATGTTTGTGGCTCTACTGACCATGTGAAAGGGGATCCTAGATGTAAGTGTAAACCTTCAGGGGTCCACACTGTCTCCCTAGCCTTCGCTCCAGAGGAGGAAGTACCAATGACAAGTGGAAACTTTCTACTACTGGCTGATGATCCCATTGGAGTCTCAGCCAGTGTTTCTTTAGTGTCCCTGGGGTTGTGGGAACAACAGACCTTTGATGTATATAATTCTATCCCAGATAATACTAAAGAGTATTATAAGGACAGTGTCCAGGTGAATGGTCAGGAGACTCCTGCCATTAGGGACACTGGGGCCAGCATAACCGTGGTGGATGAATCTTTTTTCAAGGCAGTGGAGGTTGCTAGGGCACCCAAATGCCTCACCAAGTTAGCTGGAGGGCCTGTGCAGATGTGTCCCCAGTTACCAATTCTCATCCAGTGCAATGATATGACTGTGAAGATACCTGTCAGTGTACAATGTGAGGTACCAGGAAGGGTTCTGTTGGGAAATGACCTGAAAACTCTTGGAGTTGTGTCACACCCCCCCAGACCTCCTAGTAAAAGGTTACAGGAACTAACCAGACCTGCAAGGGAGAGAACCTTGAGAGGTTCTCCTAAGGAGATGATGGAAGAAGAAATCACTCCTACTCCACTGGAGCTACTTACTGATATAGCTGAACAACCAGAAGCAAAGGGGAAACCCAAGACTCCTAGAAGGAAACCCGCAGCAAGCACTCCAGTGCTTCCAACAAGGACTTCCCCTAGGTTGTCCAAAGTTACACCTGTAACTCCACCTCCAGCTGAGGCTGAGAGGGAGGTACAACCCTGTGTGGTTGAACTAGACTCTGAAGAAGAGCTAGTAGGAGGCCAAGAACTTATTGGAGATCTGGATCCTGCTGACCATCCTGAGCTGCAGTCTTTACTAGCAGAAGGTGGACCCAGCAGGGCAGCTTTTCGTAAGGGACAAAGAGAATGTCCAACTCTGGAAGGTCTTCGCCACCAGGCAGCTTCTCAGGCTGATGGGCAAGAGCCTGGGAAGTATAGGTTTCACTGGGAAGATGGCCTCTTCTACAGTGAACCGACTGAGTATGTACCTGGAGACTACAAACGACTTGTAGTCCCTCAAGAAAACAGACTTCAGTACTTGCAACTAGCCCATGAGATTCCTTTGGCCGGTCACTTGAGTTCACAAGAAGACCAAGGAAAGGCTCTCACTCTACTTTTATTGGCCAAAGATGGGGGCTGAGGTAGATAAGTTCTGCAAGATCTGTCACACCTGCCAAACTTCTGGTAAGAGTGGTTCCAAGAATGTGGCACCTTGAGTGCCTCTCCCAGCGGTGGGAGTCCCATTTGAGAGGGTAGGGATTGACATTGTTGGTCCCCTTGATCCTCCAACCTCCTCAGGCAACAGGTTTATCCTAGTTGTAGTAGACCATGCTACTAGATACCCTGAGGCAATTCCTATGAGGACTGTTACAGCTCAGGCTGTGGCTAAGGCCCTCCTTGGTATTTTTACCAGGGTTGGGTTTCCTAAGGAGGTAATCTCTGACAGGGGGTCAAATTTTATGTCCCACTACATGAAAGCCATGTGGAAAACTGTGGAGATACCTACAAGTTCTCGACTGCCTACCACCCTCAGACAAATGGATTGGTAGAAAGGATTAATAGGACCATGAAGAGCATGATAGGTGCTTTAGAAGAACCCCTTAAGAGAAAGTGGGATCTTCTACTGCCATGCCTTCTCTTTGCTTATAGAGAAGTCCCTCAGGAGGGAGTAGGTTATAGTCCCTTTGAACTTCTTTATGGCCATCCAGTCAAAGGTCCATTGGCCCTGATTAAGGAGGGGTTGGAGAGTGCTCCTTCCCCCAAGCCAGTCAGAGTGACTGACTACGTGATAGGACTCCGGAGGAGAATGTCACAGATGATGGCTAAAGCTAGTGATAATTTGAAGGCTGGTCAAGCTTTGGTCAAGCATTGGCATGATCAAAAGTCTAACATGGTTGAGTTCACTCAAGACCAGCTAGTTCTTGTTATGATTCCAACAAGGCAGAGGGCCTTGCAAGACAAATGGATGGGACCCTTCAAGCTTGTGGGAAAACTTGGAGAGGTGAACCATCTGGTGGACTTGGGAAATCCCAAGGAGGCTCCCAGAGTCTTCCACACCAACAGACTTAAAGCGTATGTCTCTAGACCTGAAGTAGGAGCCTTGCTTCTAGCTTCAGCAGAAGAGGAAGAAGAAGAGAGTGAACCTCTCCCTGATATCCTCAGAGGCTTACCTTTGGATGAAAAGATTGAAGGAGTTAATCTCTCTTCAAATCTGACCCCTGAGGAACAAGAGGAGTGCAAATCTATGTTAAATCAGTTTGCCTCCCTGTTCTCACTTTCACCAGGCGTGACCCCTTGGGGCCAGCATGATATACTCACTGGTGACTGTCTGCCAGTAAAAAGCAGAGGGTACAGAATGTCAGAGAATGTAAGAACCCACATAAAAGGAGAGGTCAGCAAGATGCTTGACCTCGGGGTAATAGAGCCCTCTACTAGTCCATGGTCTAGCCCAGTTGCGTTAGTACCAAAGTCAGGATCCAAAGAATTGAGATTCTGTGTGGACACAGAGCTCTTAATGCAGTCACCAGGACTGATGCCCATCCTTTGCCAAGGACAGATGAGCTGGTGGATAGACTTGGTTCAGCCAAGTTCCTCAGCACATTTGATCTGATGTCAGGCTTTTGGCAAATAGCCCTGACAGACCATGCCAAGGAGAAAACTGCATTTTCTACCCCAGTTGGCTTATACCAATTTAAGGTTATGCCTTTTGGACTGAAAAATGCACCTGCTACATTCCAAAGGATGGTAAATAAGGTTCTGACTGGGATGGAGGACTTCTGCATGGCATACTTGGATGACATTGCAGTGTTCAGCCACACCTGGGAAGAGCATGTTGACCCCCTAGGACATGTTTTGCAGGCTCTAAAGCAGGCCAATCTGACCATAAAGGCAAGTAAATGCCAGATAGAACAGAGTAAAGTGGTCTACCTTGGACATGAGGTAGGAGGTGGAGAAATAAGGCCTTTGCCCAGTAAGATTGAAGCTGTTCAAAATTGGACAACACCTACTACTCAGACCCAGGTGAGAGCCTTCTTAGGCCTCACTGGGTACTACAGGAATTTCATGGAGAACTATGGGACCATAGCTTCTCCACTGAATGTGATCTCCTCTCCTAAATTCCCTAAAAAGGTCAGATGGAATGAGGAGTGCAATCAGGCTTTTGAAAACCTGAAGAAAGCCCTTTGTCAAGCTCCAGTGCTAAGAGCTCCTGACTACCACCAAACTTTCATTGTGCAGACAGATGCTTCTAATGCAGGTATAGGTGCAGTCATTAGTCAACTGGATGGGAAAGGTAGGGAACACCTCATTTGCTTCATCAGTAGAAAACTGAAGGATCCTGAGACAAGGTGGGCAACTATTGAAAGAGAATGTTTTGCCATTGTGTGGGCTCTGAAGAAGTTTAGGCCATACTTGTATGGTTCTACATTTGTTATTCAGATTGACCACCAACCCTTGAGATGGTTAATGCAAATGAAAGGGGAGAACCCAAAACTATTGAGATGGTCAATCTGCCTCCAGGAGTTTGATTTCACCATTGAGCACAGGTCTTGGTGTCACCACCAAAATGCTAATGGTCTCTCTAGGATGTTTATAACCGACTAGAGGTATGAGATTCATCCAGGAGTGGATTCAATCCTCCTGTCCCTTAGTCTGTGGGTGGGGGGGGCGAGTGTTAGGGAGAATTCTCTTATAAGGCTAATTTCCCAAACCTAGTGAGTCCCCCAGCAGCTTTGCTGGATTTTTGGGGTTTGTTTTTTTCTCCTGCTAAGAGTGAGACTCTTTTCCTCCCACTCTTAGGCATGATTTGAGGTATGTCTTTGACTTTTTGTGTGTTTATGGGCTATGGGGTCTTTTCCTCCAAAGGGTATCATCTGTTTTTTTGTGTATGTGTTACACAGCACCCTCAGTGTAGTAACACAGGGGTGTCATAGTGACCCCCAAAAATAGACTCCATACCCTGGGACTGACTACTGTCTCCCAGGGCATGTAAAGTCACCATTGACTTTACTAGTCCAAAATTGTGAACAGAACCAGTACAAACCATCATATTGTGGAAGTACTGGAAGGGGTTAATTCGATTGCCCTGGGTCTGTTTTCAAGGGGGCACTGTCCAGTCTTTCTGGCTGGTGGCAGTGGTTACCACGCAAAATATTCCAGCAGAATATTTCCTATGGGATTTTCCCATTGATTTTAAACGCACCACTTTTTGGAGCAATGTTAAAGATACCGCCGATTTATTTATTTAATATTAAATCAACGGTTGGGTCTTTTTGCCAGAACTCTTTTCTAAAATGGCGTTCGTGTCCGTCTCTGTAACTCCAACCAAGGTCGGGCCCTTTGTTCCACTTTTTGGCGGGCTTCTCCACAGAAGCCCTCCAAATGGTGCCACTCTGTCTGGGTTCCACAGGATGTGTGGGGAGGGGAATTGGCACCCTGGACTGCGTTGCCTTAGCAACCCAAGTCGCACTCTATTCTGATTGGCCCAGTGGTGAGCCGCCCGGCTCACCACTTAGCATGTGTGAGTGACAGCTAGGCTGTTGAATGGGGGTTTTTCTGCATAAAAGCAGGGCTTTGGGACTGGAACTTCAGAAGTCGCCACAGGACCTAAGAATCCGAAGAGGGAAGAAGCTGAGCCATCTGCAACGATGACACCACCGGTGGAGCCCTGCTGCAACAAACTCACCACTTTCCCAACGACAAGAGAAGATCTCTGCTGGACGAGTCTTCTTCCTTTGAGCTGGTGGGATCAACCAGTTCGCCCCTTTGGCCTTCCAAAAATGTCTCTTTGTCGAATCGCCCGTGCCAAGCACCCCGGCGGCCGGATAGCCAAGCTTCACCACTTTGACCACGAATAACAGGAACGCACCTTTTAACCGACGAACTCTGCGACTGGTTTCATCCCTGTGCAGTGCATCGACTCTAAGTTTCCTCCTCGACGAGATCCTCTCTTCCCCTGGTCGAAACAATGAACTGCAACCACTGCCAGGAACAACTGACACCGCTGGAGCTTCCTCTCTCTTTAAGGTACTGTGTTCTGCCTGGCCTCCCTTTCCGCGGATTGCTAAAGGTGACCCTTAAATCCTTGGCTTTCCAACTGGGTTGGCCCCAGACCTTCTAACTTTACTTCTTGAATCACCCCAACCTCTTTTGAACATTCTGCAAAGACTTTTAGTTCATTTTAAACTGTGTGATCTTGGGCACATTTCGCTTTGCTCCATTTAAAGTGGGCCTGGTCCATGAACTTTGGCTCTACAGTGTATACTGCCTTTACTCCCTTGCTTTAAACTTCTAAAAGTGTTGGGAACTGTTTTATTTTTATGCCCTGCCTTTTTCTCTCCCTTTAACTTAACTATTGGAGTGCCATCTAGGTTACGCTCTCACATCAGTTTTAACAAATAGTGGTGTTTTAACTCTGACTGGTCTAATATTTATCAAGGGAGGTGTTTATACTTTACCTGAATGTGTTTTAACTTGCTTTTGATTTAGAGTGCTAGTGTATTGCCTAAAGTGTGTTTTAAATAAATAATTATATACTTTTGATACAAAGCTATGGTCAGTGTTTATTTGCTCTACTGTGTTTTTGGCCCTTTTGTGTATACTCTATATACTGCCCTATTCTTCTTGAGAGAGGTCTGACTGCTCAGCCACAGCTACCAGGTAAATCTGGGTGGTGCAGACTGCTACCAATTGGGTTTACTGCTTACACCTGTAGTCTTAATCTTCTTGCAGTGGTCCTCAAGGGAACTGCACAGGATTCTGCCTAACACTGCCGCTTACTTGGCTTTCATAAAACAAAAGTTGTAGTTCATATGCTTTTCTTATTTGTTATAACTTTGCTCAAAAACGTTTCATTTAGTGCGGTATTCAATAATTGTTCTATTTGCTTTGCCATTTCTAGTTCCCCCAACCCGCGGCCTTGGGTTTGTTTCAGCAATTTCATACGATTTCACTTGTTCAGTGCTTGCCTCTCATTTGCCACAGCCCCAGGAGAGCCCCAGTCCGAGTGACTTGCTTTCTTCACTCACCAGTCTCGTGAGTTCCTTCTGGATGGCTGCACTTGCCTGTATTCAGCCTCACTTGCTGATTTCCCTTTGATCGCGAGCTCCACTCACTCTACTGTGGCTCTCCGGTTCTCACTGTCAGCTCCGCTCGGCTTTCACGGATGTTGGCAGCTTTCCTCCTTCCTCTTCTCCTCTCGTTGTTCCGGCGGCATGTCCACAGAGGCTCCCAAACTTGCGGTTCCTTCACGGCCCGGCTACTCACAGGTACCACAAGTCCTTTGGGTCTTCTGCCGGAATCCTGGCTGTGCCGCAGGACCCACCACAGCTGCCTCCTTCCAAACTGGACTCCCTGCTGGACTCTTCCACATGGGTCTCCCTGTCTGTCCATGTGTTGCTGGTTTCCTCCCTTTTTATACACCTGCAACCACTTGACAGGTTGCCGGTGTGAGTCTTTAATTAGAATTTCCTGGCTACGTAAATATAATCAAAAGTGGAGTCCACTGATCGAATACCTTAATGCCTCCTCAGCAGTGTCCTTTTAATTTGTTGCCTCAGTTTGTTTTGTCTGTTCTTCCTTCTCCTCTTGTGTCTTGTCCTGTTTGTTTTGTTCTTCTTTTGTGTTTTTGTAGTCCTTTCAGATATATATTTCTCATATATTGCCTCAATGAATTGCAAGGAACTTTTAGTGCTTCTCTACATTTATTGTAACCCTGATACACTACGTTGTGCCTTTTAATTGTTAACCCAACTTAAATTTGTATCTTGGACTATTGGTCAGCAAGTATTATAATGTTTAATTGTTTATGATTATATCCTGTATTTATCCATTACAAAGCCTAATAAAAATTGCTGAACAAAAAAAAAAAGAATTGCCTGACTGCAAGAAGAACGACATGCCTGACCTTCACAATGCTCTGTAGGCATCTTCTTCGTCCCAGCAGTAGAGTGGTGAAATAGGTTACTAGTGTTGACTACTCCTAGTCACCTCTTCCTCGTAACAGTACTAGAGTGGTGAAATAAATTAATAATGTTCACTACTACTAGTCGCTTCTTCCTCATCCCTGTACTGTAGTAGTTTTAATGAAGAAAATTGAGGGGAATAGCCCATAAGGGCTGGGGAAGGGTTAGGTTGGTCTCCAATAGGTAAAGGGGGATACCATGTTTGCCTGCCTCACCCTTAACCCCTCTCTTCTGTACCCTCTTTGTGATGCTTCTGGTTGAATAATATCTCCTGACATGTTCTTGGTCAGTGGGATAGGGATAGCAATATCCCATAGCTGCCTCTGGGATAGACGGTTCTTCGCAAAAGGTAAATACCCAATCCCATGTTTCACTGCCGAACAACTCATCCCCAATCCCCAAGGACCTTCCACCCAGGTGATCCTCCCTCACTTCTCCACCCCCAAGGTCAGGATCTATAAGCGACGGCCTTTCCCGGGCCACCTGAGAAGAGGACCCAAGGGGATTAGATGTGGGAACAACCTTCAATTTCTCCTAGCATGGAGAAGAATATAGTCAGTAACACTGAGAAGTGGTCTGATAGGATTCTGGTGCAAGTGTATTCCAGCTCTCTGCCGCCCTCGATGTATACACTGTGCTGAGTGAAGCCTGCCCTACCAAAGAGAGAGTACAGTCAAAATTGCCTTCCCAGAAAATGTCACACCGTAAATATTTGTGCAAATGAGCAAAGCATTCTTCAAAGAACTTTAGTGAGTCAAAATTAGGGATGTATATGTTGACAAGTAATACCTTTGTGCTTAAGATTTCCCCAACCAAGAATACAAATCTTCCTGCACTATCTGTGATTGCATTATGTCGTTTTAACTGCAATGAGTGGTGAAAGTAAGTAGCTATGCCTCTGGCGTTAGGAGCTTAGAATTAAATATTTAGTCGAAGCCCCCCCTGATGCCACAGGGAGATGAGCATCAACCGGAATATGTTTTTTTTGCAGCATAATTATAATTATCTGATGGCACTTAACATATAGTATGATCTGTTTGAACGTGTTAGGGCACCATATGCCCCTGACATTCCATGTGAGAACACTCAGCATAATTGCAACAAGTTATACAACAGATTGGAATATTCAATTGATGGTTCATTACCAATGAGACATTCTATTATATATTCTGAATTGGCAAGCAGGACCTCACAATCATTCTTCAGTATCCATCATCCAGACTACAATGCATTTAAGGTAATTTGAGCAGAACAAACATAAACAATAAAAAAAACATATTCACCCTCCTTCACCCACCTTCTCCGGGAAACCCAACTGACTGGCAACTCCAAGGTTCTATCAAATAACATAACCAAACTTAAGTTTGAAATACACGCTCAGGGAGAAACCGGGAGCACAAAGAGGCCAATTCTACTCCTGTAGCGATCTTCATGTCACAGGTATTCAAACATATATGATCCCATTTAGTTCAGGTCTATTAATCAACAGTTAGCCCATCCTGAAGAATGCGTTATTTATGATTTGACAGGTGGACGTTGCATAGATGCTGAACCTCACACTTTATGTTTCTCTTTCACAAGGTCAACAGCAAGTGTAGGGGCCATGAAGAATGTAGCTGTGCTATTATTGCATATCACTTTAAGTCTCATTGGGTATGTAACATGGCATATGGGATTCCCGGCTTACTTAGGGGTGACTTCACTCTCTTGAAAGCCTTTTCTGGATTGTTGCACCAGTGGAGTATAGTCTGTGACGAGTGAAAGTGTGCAGGGGCAATATCTCAAGTCTCCTTTCTCCTTAGAAGCCTAAAGGAAGACGTCTTGGTTCAAGTAACTAAAGATGTGGGCTAGTATAGGCCTGGGGGGAGAAACCAGGAAGAGGTCTGGGCTCTGGAGAAAGATAAACACGCTCAGCAATGAAATGCTGTCACACATGTGTGTTACCAAGGATCTACGTGATATTACCGCGGCGGCATTTCCCGCGACGGAATCGCATGGGAAATGCACGAACATTAAATACTGTGGAGTATAGTGAGCGGGATGTTGCGGGGGACAACCCGCAAGCCCCCGTTAAAAAAAAATGTTTTTTAATGTTCTGTTGGGAGAGCTCGGGGGTGTCCACTTTAGTGAGTGGGGTGTTGCGGGGAACACCCCCGACCCTCTGCTGCCTTATTGAAAATATGTTTTTTCATACTGACTCCACCAAAACACCTAAACACATACCACGAAAAGTTTGAACTTTTGGTAGTTAGAACTGTTCGTGGTGTGTGTTTTAGGTCTTTTGGTGGGGCTGGTAATTTTTAAACAGACATTTCGTCCTATTCTTGTTACCGAGTAACTCAAGCAGAAGCTACTCAATGGGCAACTTCTTCATGGGAGGTATATTATTTACAAACGAACAACATACACAAAAATAGGGTACTTCATGACATATGCCAGGGTGGTAAGAAGAATGGTGGATCTACAGTGGAACCAGAAACTACCCCGCTGTTGCAGGTATTTCTTTATGTGGGTGTAGGAAAGGGAGTATTATCTCAGATTGTGAGTCAGAAGCCCTCTCTGCTCCTCAAAGTAAAGGATAAATGGGAAAAGGACATATAGGGTACGCAATATCAGATCGGGAATGGATTAAGATCTGGCAACATGTGAAAAAGGTGTCTAGGAATACTTGATTTAAATTGATTCAGTTAAACTTCCTGCACAGTGTACATATCATCCTGGCGAAACTGCATGCTCTGAATTTGGAGTTGCCCCATAATTGCCCGAGATTTGTGGGCAGAGTTCAGCTGGGGGAGCGCTTGATAATCCAGAAGTATTGGAGGGAGATGGTGGATAGGATTAACACCCTACTTCAGAGCTCATACGAGTGTACGCCTTCCGCTTGCCTATTCTGGAAACTGCTGGGGCGTGAGAAGGATAAAAACAGGAAAAAAAGGATTGTAATATCAGGAAAGTGTTCCAAGGGCCCTCTTCCCCAGCAATAGCTGATGGATATTAAACAGTGGGGTTTAGCTGAAATGGCGATACTATGCAGGAACATGGAACTGGAATCGGAGGCGGGAATTGTGATTGATTGGGGACAATTGTTAAATGTTCTTACTACTTCTCCTGACTTGCAGTCACCATGAGAGGGGGGAACTCTCCTGAGATTATGTAGAGTGATAATTACTGGCTCATGTTACACAGGAAATATGATGAAAATGGTAGGCCTTTGGATATGCTGAGAGGAGACATATGATGGAATGGTGAATCCTTAAAACAGTAAAGTCTTATGAGAAGCCAGGACATGATGGCAGGTACAATGTGAAAATGTTAATGAAGGTTAAAATCAAAGAACGGGGAAGGTTATTTTATGGAATGTACTATCTCTCCCTGTATCTAGAATGCACAAGTTGCAGACATTGTTAAGTTATTTGTCTATATGATAAGTTAATCAAACATTTTTTTTAAAAAAGTTTAAGCTTTTCAATAAAAGGCTCCATCCTAACTATCCACACATTACTCAGCTGAGAACGACCCTCAAAATGTTTGTTCTTACCGTCACCTTTTTCAAGTCAGCTTGAAGACATGAGAAGCATAGTACTTGATTTTCAGTGTCCTCTATGCGCTTTTCAGCCTCTGTCATATAGCCACTCAATTGTTCCATTTGTGCAGAGTATATTTCAACCCTGCATGGGAAGTAATATATGTTCTGGCTCATTTCATCAATTCTTTCTCTCTGCCTCTCATCAGCTAGCATGAGTTCTGACAAGTGACAGCCAATGTGCTTGTGTGAGGGGTAGAACTGCTTGCCGCTGACCTTTCTACACTTTGTAGCATGAAATGGCTCTTCTAACTTACTTTCTGTGGTTACCCATCCAACAACTTGTAAGTGCAAATGTAGGATTATTTTCTGGGTAGAACAGGTATGACCATCGATTTAATAAAGACATTGAACAGACGTTTGCACTAAGGAGACCATGTCTCATTCACTGAACTGATTCTTAACCTCAAACTTTCACAAAATCTATCCCTCCATATGGGACCCACTCTTCCTCCAACCTCCTCCACACTCTCCTCCAACCTCCAACTCTCTCATGTCCTCCTCTTAGTACTCTCTCTTTTGCCACTCTCTGCCAAACTCTTTGCTTCAAATCCTACTCAAACTGCCCACACTACCAGACTGAACTGTCCACTTTTTATAATATGGTCTCTCCTTGTCTTGACTGGTGCTTAAGGAGATGGGAGAACCAAGGGTGCTTTTGTGGAAAATTAGAGCTCTTTGATTGGGCCATGTGTTGGTGGTCAAGTGGGTTGGGACGGGGCTATTTACATTAAGGACTGCTGCCATCTTGGATTTCTGTAAGGCCATTGGCATGTGTGAGATCACTCTTCCTCCCCCTGAAGCCTATGATGCCCGGCCTTCTTGAAGCTGAGTCCATCTGTTTTCTCCGCTTGTTGATCTGATGTCAGAAAATCTACTGGGAAGCATGTGAAGCTGTTACATTATAATACCGTTGTTGCAGGGATTTTGCAACTTTGTAACTCCCACAACTCTGGTGCCAGAAGAGTGGGGTTTATTTTCTCCCTGACATTGTCCCTGCAAGTAAATGTACAATTGAAGCACATCTTTCCGTTCATGGGGCACAACGGGAAAGGTTCCCTTTGTCATTGGTGCAAATTGAGAAAGTGTATTTCTTTACTTCCCAATGACAGTGAGATGTTGCAACATTCTTTCCTTAAAGGGAAAGGCTTCATTTCCTACGTTGGGCATTTAGATCCGGTTAGGGAGCTCAAATGGCCCTCTGAAAGTGTCAATGCTATGTCAAGGAGTATTTGTGAGAGGTTTAGGCATCCCATCTTCCTGTAGGGGTCACTGGTGGGGGTGTGAGGGCCCCTGCGACTACCTCTGCCTCTGATGAATAGACTGGTATGTGCCTGTGGGAGACCCCGCCTTTCGCTAGACACGCTGTGCCGTCCAAGCTCCCAAGGGGGCCTGGAGGTTCCTGATCTGTTCCTTTAATTTCTGATTGCCCAGGCCCAATACGCAGTTTGGTGGTGGACCCCGATGTCCGACTTACCTCACACGATCCTGGAGAAAGCTCTAGCCAGACCAGACAATCCGAGAGGTCTCCTGTGGGGCATGCGGGAGCGCTATGACAGGGAAAAAGTGAAACCAGTTGGGATCACTCTTAGGGCCTGGCATCACTTGGCTAAACTTGCAGAATTGGGACAATGGTACTCCCCCACTATGGCCATCTATCGCGTCTGTGGTATACCCCTCACACACTAGAAACTTTTTATCCAACACTCCACTCAGCTACAGATTGAAACAATAGGGGACATTGCCCCAGAGGGTAGATACATACTCTGGGAAGACCTTAAAGCCAAAGGCGAATGGAACCCAATAACGTTGTTCCTGTACTACCGATTGCGGGAGGTGCTGCGTGCCAAATGGCTGGATTTCCGGGATTCCCCCCCTGTTGCCCCTACCATGACACATATCACTACCCAAGTGTCCTCAAGGAAATTAGTTTGAACCCTGTACCGTCTGGCTCGGTCCCTCAGCCCTCATCGGGTAACCCGGTACAAAGTCAATTGGGAGGGCAATCTGGGACACTCGTTAACTGATAGTCAATGGGATTCTATATGCGTCCAATCCAAAACCATATCCGCCAATAATAGATTCCGCTTGATATATTTGAAATATCTGCACCAAGTATACTACTCCCCACTCCAGTTAAACAAGATCTACCATCTTAGAGCCTCGAACTGTAGAAGATGCAACCTAGTACAGGCCGATTTTTTCCATGTAACCTGGCTATGCCCTATAATCCAACCTCTATGGGATAAGATAGCTGAAGTCATGACAAAAATGGTTGATATACACATACCAACATCCCCCGAGGTTTGGCTTCTCACCCTGTTTGAGAAGGGAACCAATAGTGAGAAGCGGCTTCTGAGCATGGCTTCGGTGGTGGCAAGATCCCTTGTGGCCCGGTCGTGGGGAGCCAACAACCCCCCCACATTCCTACAATGGCTTAGGGTTATGTCAAACTGTGAAAGGAGCGAGACTCAGGTCAATCTAACACTCCCCTCTCACAGCAGACCCAAAGACTACTGGGCACCCTTCAGGAACTATTTGTATGAGGAACGGGCTCTTCATGATACCTCTCAGGGTTTGGATGCTCCTCTATATTGTCCTGCCAGGCCTCCCTCTGGTGACCTTCCCAACGATTAGTAAAGGGCAGCAAATAGGACAGCCTCTCTGGCCCAGGTCACATTGGGGTAACTGGGCCTCTGCACCCAGACTGAGCAGCATGATGGGGCAGTCGGCAGTAGCTGAGACTGTGGACTAGAGACATTAACGGAATCTAGCCTTGAGACGATGTTTTGTTGTGTTGTGTTGTTTGGGAGCTACGGATGGAGTCGGGGGTGGGGGGAGGGTTTAGAGGCACTGTGCCCCGGATGGGGTCTGTTTTATACTTGTTGTTTTATTATGCCATGTTGAATAATAAAAAAAATTAAAAAAACAGTTACAAAAATAAATAATATTAGTTTGACTGGATTGTATCCTCCCACATATTCCTCATCTTTGATATACTCCGATATCCTGCTTGCCGCTCAGAAACTTTTCTCCGGAGAGGGTGCTGTGGATCATCGTCGCTGACCTTGTGTCCTTCAAGAGCCTTCGTCCTTCTCGAGTACAACGACATCGGCGTCGGTATAAAAGGCACGCAATGCGCCTGCTGCCTCAGTTCCATTTTCCCACACAGCTGCACAAAACAGTTCTTTCTCCTTGGTGAATTTTCAACTGCGTAGTTCGAGGTTTTGCTCGAAGTATGTCTACTACCCCAAAAACATGTTTTAGGAGATGTGCCGATTGGGGGGCTAAGATGTCTTTAACCGATTTGCATCGGGTATGTCTCTGGTGTTTGGTGTCGGGCAACATCATCGACGACTATCGTTCGTGCCAGTCTTTGACTGGAAAAGCCTTAAAATAGAGGAAGGGGAAACTTGCTTGGGCAGGCCCTCCCTTAAATCATCTTCGGTTATGCCCACCAAGAAATCGTCTGAAGACCAGAGCTTGAGGGAGCGATCTCCACACCGGGCCAGGAAGCAGAGCAAGCATGCTAAATGCTCGAGATCTCAGCATTCCTCATCTTCATCATTGAAGAGATTTAGGAAAAGGTGTCATTGCTCCAGATTGACCTCATCGGATTCCTCGCCCCAAGGGAAACAGTTAAGCTTTCCGAAAAAAGGTGCTATCAAAGCAGAATTGGAAAGAGTCCGTCTGCAGATGTTGGTGGTATTTGAGAAGGCTCGACTACGGTGCCTTCGGAAAAGTCGAAGGAGACTTCTGATCCCATAGCGCTGAAGGCCGACAGTTGAAAGCTGCTGACCGTGAGCCCAAGAGCCCTGACAGCAAGGCTTCAAAGGCATACTGAGCACCTTTTATGGCTGCAACGCCTCTAAGGGATACTCCACCTCCAGTCCAGTCGATACTGACTTCGAAGTCGATGAAGTCGAAGTCCTCAATGTCTTTTTTCGGAACTGCCGAAGGTTTACAAGACTCAAGACAAAAGGCACTTTTTAAAGTCCATTTATGAGGAAGAGGTTGGGTAGGAAGGTCCTGACTTTGGTTTTGGGTTTGATTACGGCACTCCTGGTGTTCAAGAGGAGCTGATATCTCAGGAATCAAAAAGGAGCATCCCTAAAGGATGCTAGTGGTCTTGATACTTCCCAGAAGTTGAATTTCGCACCCGTGAGGATTTGGGAGATGCTGATGCCTCCTATAGATCAGTTATGTTTAAGGTGATAGAATATCTGGGCTGGGGAAGATCGTCAGTTGAATATGAACAAGATAACTTGACTGACATTTTGAATAAAGGACCACCTAAGGACACAATCCTTCCTTTCCACACTGCAGTCAGGAATAGGGTTTTAGAAAACTGGAAAAGACCGGACACCACTCCCTCATTCCATAAGGACCTTACAAAAAAATACAGGCCATCCTCAATGGACCCAGAGTTTCTTTCTAAGCATCCTAGCCCTGGAAGACTTGCAATTCAAGCAGCCACTTCTGCTTCTAGAGGGGCAGCCTATCCCACGGTTCCTCCGGACATGGAGGATAAGAGAGTCGATACTCTTGCGAAATTCGTTTGTTCTTCTGGGAGCATGGCTCTGAAGGCAGTCAATGCCACCTGTGCACTGGCAACGTTTACATACACTGTGTGAGGTGGCTGCCTTGGCAGCTGAGCACATTCTAGAAGGTGAAGAAAGGGATGGTTTCATGAGCATTATTCAGGATGGGAAGGACACCATATATCAGTCTTTACAAGTCAGGGTTAGACACAGCTGACTGTGTTAGTCATTCTATGGCCATTGGCACAGTACTTAGGTGGGCCGCCTGGCTAAGGAAATCAGCATTTGCTCCTGACATGCAATCTAGGCTTTTGGATATACTGTTCGAAGGATCTCCTCTATTTGGGTGAAAACCAGACAAAAGCCTTGAGAAATTGCAATCGTCCAAGGCAGCTGCTAAATCCCTTAGTCTGGCGATTAGGCAGCTTCAACAGGGTCCATCAACTCCACCTTCTGTCCAAGACTGGAGAAACCATTCATTTTGTTATTATTCCTTTGTTGGGAAAGCAAGAGGTGAGTTTATACAAAGGGGACAGAGGAACCAGCCATGAGGCACCTGGGGACGTACAGGCATAGGAGCTGCTGCACCATCTGCTTCCTTGCCTTCCACACCAGCCGGTGTCCCAAAACCACTTTAAGGACATGAAACACGTGTCAGTGGTGTGTAAGGAAGGCATGGTATCAAGGTAAGACAGACACAAGTGATCACAGTTCAAGGGTGTTTATTGAACTTTGACAAAAGTGTGATAAACGCCTATCGAACCCTAAAACTACAGATGGGAGCAAGCTAGGACCATCAAATAATAATAATGCCGTCCTAGTGGAGTCTCATTAAAATAAAGAGGGACTATACTAAAATAAAAACTATTGCCAATCCTTACCATTTATGTTCAGGACGTTGGCCTCCCTTCCCCATGTTTTCAGCACGGGACAAGGCGGTTCACACAAGCATAGCACACTCTTGGGCTTCTCCGGCACGAGGACACAGTTCCATTGCCAACATCAGGGCCTTCTGTGCCCAAGTCTCTTACGTTATCAAAGTCTCTTGATTCAGAGGGCCTGATGTACCAAAACAAACAAAAAGTTCCTTTACAAATACTCAAGTCAGGTGAGTCACTCTTCACCCTAGATCCCATCAGCTGGGCTCAGATCCTCTTCTCCAATACTTATAGAATATCTTCTCTCGGGTGACTCATGTTTCAACCTGGATCCCCCTCTTCCGGGCTCAGATCCCTTTTAAACAATGAGTCTCCCTCAGCCGGGCTCGGACCAATTTCAGCTATTTCTTTTCTCGGGTGACTCACGGTTCACCCCGGATCCCCCTCAGCCGGGCTCGGATCCCTTTTTCACAATTCGTCTCCCTCAGCCGGGCTCGGACCAATTTCAGCAATATCTTTTCTCGGGTGACTCACGGTTCACCCTGCATCCCCCTCACCCGGGCTCAGATCCTTTTTACACAATGAGTCTCCCTCAGCCGGGCTCAGACCAATTTCAGTTCATATTAGCTATCGAAGACTTTCAAATGTGCACAGGGTTTGGCTTGACCCATTGCAGGACCACTTCGATTTCACAGTTCAACAATTTTACACAGTTTGATACCTAACAGAGACCTTCGAATGAGCACTCACATGGTGCCAGACCACTCTGTATATGGTATCTATCTTGGTTTCAAAAGTAAGGTCACTCTTGGATATTCAATTATGTTTACGTTGTTCATCACATTGGGCCTCATTATAACTGTGCTGGTCTGGAAACAATGGCGCTGGTAAGCCTACCGCACTGTCTTTACCAGACCGGCACAGTACAATTCTGCGGGCGGGTGCTGTCCTGCCTGCCAGGGTCAGACCTGCTGGGTGGGACGGCACCCGCTCGCAGAGTTCTCACGGGAGCACCGGCACCATTGTTAATGGGCCTCATTATAACTGTGCTGGTCCGGTAACAACGGCGCCGGTAAGCCTACAGGCACCGTTGTTACCGGACCGGCACAGTACAACTCTGCAGGCGGGTGCTGTCCTGCCTGCCAGGGTCAGACCTGCTGGGTGGGACGGCACCCGCTCGCAGAGTTCTCACGGGAGCACCGGCACCATTGTTAACGGTGCTGGTGCTCCTGTGTCATTCATCACATATGCTTCTAACTCTTCTTTGCAGATTTCTTCATACAATGTTGCCGCTCGCAACGTTGGGTCTAACACAGACCGGTCTGCAATCAGTCTCCCTGGCTCACCGCTGTGCTGACCTTACTGGCGCTGTTTTGTTGTAGGAGCCAAGGACAGTACCACGATGGCAATCGCTCCTCGCTGCCTTGGCTATCGATGCGGGAGGGCCCTGTGTACCTTCGACACACACACACCTTTCTTCAGCTTTAATTTCCGGTCTTATGTTTCTTATTCTCGAGGGCTCTTGAAAGTCCCAGTTCTTCTTCGAAAACGTCAAGGGCACTTCTCTCCTTGCAACCCTCTCTGGTCTTGACGTCTTTCTCCTCGTATTAAACTGCCAACTCGGAACTGCTGCTTCCTCGTGTGTTTTGCCTTGCTCAGAGTGTGCTTTCATGCTCCGCCTTTTATCCGTGTGGGGAAGTGTGATCGAAGTCATGTGTGTGTAATTATAAGTAATTGCTTGACCCTTGTGTTGGGACATGTCAGGTATATGGCTCGGGTGTTAGCTTGTTTTCTGTCACAGTGAGCTGTCTGTGAGAAAGTGTTTGTGTCAGGAAAGGGGGGTGTTGAGTTCCTAAGTATCCTACCTGTTACGATGGGGAAAAGGTGTTAGAGGAAAGGGTATACCGCATCTCACCGTTCGGTGTCCCGCTCCCACTCCCTGAAAACCCCAATCCAGGTGATTCTCCTGCACTGGTCCACCTCCCCCAGGTACTGGATCCAAAAGCGATGACTGTGTCCTGGCCACCTAGATGACAGATCCCTGGGGACTAGCGGGTGAGACATCTTCTAGTTTGTCAAATGCCCTTCCCCTTTGCGATGTAGCCGCATCTGTTTCATAAGGGAACCGAGAGAGGAAATCCACGTTTCCTTGGTCTTTGCCCTTTCAGTGCTCCACAGTGTAACAGTAGGGTTGCAGGTCTAAGAACCATTGCATAACTAGGGGATTAGAGTCTTTTCGCTGGCTAATCCAAACTAGTGGAGAATGATCCATGACAAGTGTGAACTTTCTTCCAAGGAGGTAGCATCTAAGGTGGAGAATGGCCCACTTGATGGCAAAGGCCTCTAATTCCAGCACAGAGTAATTCTTTTCACGTGGGAAAAGTTTGCGACTTGTAAATAAGATGGGATGTTCCAATCCATCGCAAATTTGTGATTAGACTGCTCCTAGCCCAGTAAGAGAGGTGTCTGTTTATAATACAAACTCCTTGTAGAAATCTACTACCTTTAGGATCGGGTTCTGGTACAGGGTTTGTTTTAGACTGTTGTAACATATGTCATCCTCGTCAGTCCATTGAATTTTCTGGGGTTCAGCATTCTTTAATTTGTCTGTTAGCCTAGCTGTTCTGTACGAGAAGTTTGGGATAAATCTACGGTAATAACTGATTAACCCTAGGAATGCTCTGAGATCTCTTTTAGTTTTAGGTGTAGGGGTATCTAGGACGGCCTTCACTTTCTGCTGTCGAGGTTGGACACTGCCATTTCTTACAAAGAAGCCGAGGTATTTCATGGCTGAATGGGCTAGTCTGCATTTGGATGGATTGGCACTTAGGCCAGCCTCTTTGAGGGCTCACATAATAGTAAAGAGATGGAAAAGATGGTCTTCGCAGGTTTTACTATAAATGACGATATCATCAATATAAGCTCAACAGAAATCAGAGTAGGGCTGTAATATTTTGTCCATAAGTCATTGGCAAGTGGCTGGAGCCCTGTGCAAGCCAAAAGGGAGGACTTTGATCTGAAATAGTCCCAGGGGCGTCGAGAAAGCTGTCTTTTCCTAATCACGTCCATACACTGGAACTCCATACACTGGAACCTGCCAGTACCATTTTGTTAAGTCTAGGCTTGATAGAAAAGTGGCATTTCCGAGTTTATCAATTAGGCAATCGATGCGTGGCATTGGATAGGCATCGGAATTGGAAATGGCATTGACCTGGCAGAAGTCTATGCAAAACCCCCAGGAATGGTCAGGCTTGGTGACCAATACGATAGGGGAGGACCATGGGCTTAAAGAGGGTTCAATAATATTTGCTCTCAACATTTTATTCACTTCCCCAATCACTATCTGTTTACAGGCTTCCGGGACTCTATATGTTTTCAGATGGACCACCTTTCTTTTGGGGGTTCTAATGTAGTGATAAGTGCCTTTCACTCTTCCCGGATTCTCTGAGAATACATCGGAAAATGATATAACTAAATCCTTAATATCTTCCTGTTGTTGATTAGATAGCTCTTGAGGAATCAATTCAAAGTTATCTATTTCTTCTGGCACCAAATAGTATAGTATCGTGGCATTGGTGGCAGGCGTTTTTTCCTTCCACTCTTAAATTTACATGATATAGATAGATCTTTTGTTTCCTGTAATGGTTGAGCTACTTTATAGGTACAGGTTCCTGTTTGTTCTAGTATCTCATATGGCCCATGCAATTTAGAGACAGGTTTCTTTCCTGAGGTACACCGGGGGACCAATACTTTTTGTCCTATGGAAAATGATCTTAAGTTTCCCTTTTTGTCATAGGTGGATTTTTGTTAGATTTGGGCCTTTTCCATATGAGTATAGACTAGATCTCGAACAAGTCTCATATGCTCTCGTAACCTTGTAGCAGTTTTTGAAAGGGGAATGGGTGCCTAGTCGCTTTCTTCCCAGGTCTCCCGGAGCATATCCAGGACATCTCTACGCTCCCTACCATAAAGGAGTTCAAAAGGAGAGAATCCAGTGGTCGCCTGAGGGGTTTTCCTTACTGCAAATAGTGCCTAGGGTTTCATACAGTCCCAGTCCTTCCCGTCCTTATCTACCAACTTTCTTAGGATAACATTGAGGGTTTTGTTGAATCTCTCTACTAATCCGTCTTTTTGGAGATGGTAAACTGAAGTCAGTAAGGTGGTAATATGGAGCAGCTCCTTGACTTCACCCATGAGCTTGCTCATGAAGTTGGATTCTTGATCCGTTAGTATTTCCTTAGGAAAGCCAACTCTGGCCAAATTTGGTAGGGGGTGCTTTATAATCTGCTGGGTGGTGTTCCGCATAGGGAATGCCTTGAGGTATCTGGTCGCGTAATCGACAATCACGAGGACATATTTGTTGCCTAGTCTAGACGTGTCTAAAGGTCCAATCATGTCCATTCCAATTCTTGAGAAATTGACTTCTATTATAGGTAAAAGATTCAGAGGGGCAGGCAATGGGATGTGAGTACAGGTTTTCTGACATATTTCACATGTTTGCATGAAGATTTTGATATCAGCATGGATACCTGGCCAGTACAACTTCCCACTGATGTGTGCCTGGGTCTTGGATTGTCCTAAGTGTCGCCCTGTCAGATGGGAATGTGCAATCTCTAGTACGATCTTCCGGTGGGTTTTGAGGATTCCTAACTGAGTTTTACTTAGGCCTTCTGTAGTTGTTTCTTTTCTATATAGCAATCCTTGCTTTAAGAAGAAAAAAGGACTTCCCTTCTCTACTCTCTCTCCTTCAGGACTTGCTTTTAAGAAAGCCTCAGCGAGGACTGGATCATTTCACTGGGCGAAGGCCAGGTCGGGAAAGATGGTAAGCTCTTCTTCCCTTTCCTCTTCAGTGGAGGATGGTTCATAGGGCTTCCCCAAAGCCTAAGGTACCTCTCTCTCTCTCTGTTTCGTCTGGTTTACTCTCTTTAAAATGAGGAACTAGAGCTTTTCAAGAATTCCTTGTGCAATTTGGTCCCCTTGATGTACTTAAAATGGAATTTTAAGAGAACCTTTATGTCTCCCCGGAAGTCGGGATCGATAACGCCTGCTAGAACTGCCTTATGGAACTTTCAGGCCAGGCCAGATTTTGGGTCCAGGAGGGGGGTATCAAAACTAAGTCTGTGGGAATCATTCCCCTTTTCCCAGGAGGGATAGTAGCCTCTCTGCTGCTACAGATGTCAAAGCCTATTGACTCTTTAGTGGCAACAGAGGGGTTTGAGGCTCGATGATTAAGCTTCTGAATTTGTAGGGATCCCCAACTTGTTTTAATTGAGTCACATCCCACTCCTGACAACATATGTAAGGAAGGCTTGGTATCAAGGTAAAACAGACACAGGTGACCACAGTTCAAGGGTGTTTATAGAACTTTGACAAAGGTGCGATAAACACCTATTTAACCCTAAAACTACAGATTGGAGAAAGCCACGAGCATCAAATAATAATAATGCAGTCCTAGTGGAGTCTCATCAAAATAAAAAAGGCCTGTACTAAAAATAATCTTTGCCAATCCTTACCGCTAATTACAAATAGTGTGGGATAATGTTCATGAAAAATAAAGCAGTGTTCACAAAATGATCAGTTAGGATGTTCAGGACGTTGGCCCTCCTTCCCCACATTTTCAGCATGGGACAAGGCGGTCCATAGCACACTCTCTGGCTTCTCCTGCACAGGGACACAGTTCCATTACCAACATCAGGGCTGTCAGTAACCAAACAGGGAGAAAATATCGACACTCTCCCCCGAACCACAGAAGCCGAATGGATTCAACCCTCCCCCCGTGGTTGGCACGGGCGCCCTATGTCTGAAATCACAGGGAACCATGTGGCAGCCAATGGGGGGAAGAGGGAGGCAGGGAGAAGTTGTGGATAAGGAAGGGGAAGTAAGGAAAACTGGAAAGAGGATAAGGATAAACATGATTGGATAGGTATGGAGGACTAAGGGGAAAAGACATATGTACCAATAATCCTATTCTCAGCCTAACCCTGACCTGATTTATCTCCTGAACCTAGTACCCTTGTAACTTGTACAACTTTACATCATCCTCTGAACATGATAATGAAACAGTAGACACGTAGCATGAAGCATGATGAAACACTGAAGTCACATGATTACACTGGAGCAAGCAACATGGAACATACAAGGGATTTTTCCTTTATGAATACACAAATTCATGGCCCTTTGGGCATGCAAAGGAGAACATAACATACATGAATCACTCATAAGCGTAACCTAGTTTGCCCGTGACAATGTCCCGTGAAAACTATGCGTGTTAAATGCTCGCACACACATTCTTAACTCATGCGGGAACTCTGCTTCATGCAGCAGACTCTTAACTTCACCACTTTAACACAAAGCTGCTCTTTAACATTGAGTCCAAAACCCCCCCAGGAAAATGATTCCCCTCAAGTGGCCAGCTGAACCTGTTATCTTAACTCCACAGATATTGCCCACATCAGGCGAGCAAGTTTAGTTAATACACGTGTGCTTCTTGACAAGTTCATATACACGTGCTTTTAGGCAAGTTCATACACACGTGCTTCTGAGCAATATTAAACATGCAGGCTACTTAGTTTAATGTCTGGGAGCCCCACAGGACTACCCCTACCTGAAGAGAAGAAGCAAAATCACAAGGAAGTGTCCTGTCAACACCGCGGCCTGGGTTGCTTGTAATACACCAATAATATTACGTAATACACACTCAATAATCCGCACCTGATCACGGGCGGCAGGTGTCTAAATAGACCAGGCTAATTATGCACAGCTGCAAACGCGCGTCCACAAAACTACAGAACCTCGCTAATCCTGCTGGATAATGTGGTTCCTTACACCTGCGACAGCATTTAACATCTTCCATGTCTAAAGCTTTCTCCTTTGTCCAAGCCCCTAATCTTGACAGTACCTCCTCTTCCAGGGCCCTTCCCAGGACCTGGTTTCTCAGGATGTCTCATATGAAATTGTTGCACCAATTTTGGAGCATGAACTGCCCCTTCCGGTTCCCATGAACAGTCTTCCGGACCATAACCAGACCATTGAATTAAATACCACACATCACGTTGCTTTCTCTTGCAATCCATGATTCGTTTCACCTCGTATTCCACTTGGCATTCCTTCATAATAGCTGGTGGTCGTTGTGTGATCATCCCAGGAGCTGCAGGTTTAAGCAAAGACACATGGAACACTGGGTGTATCTTTAAGGTCTTGGGTAACCATAATTTCATAGCCACAGATGACACACAATGTATAATTTCATAGGGGTCAAAAAATCCTGGTGCAAACTTGCGAGGGCCCGCCTTTGAAAGATTATGAGTAGACAGCCATACCCTATCCCCCACCTTGTACTTTGGAGTCTCTTGACATCTCTTGTCAGTCGGTGTCTTATATGGCGCCATAGCCTGTTCCAGATTAAATCGTGCCTTCCACCTGATGTCCAGAAGCAACTGCTTCCTCTCTTGTAGAACAGGAATTTGTTGCACCTCGGGCAAAGTCTCAGGTAGCATGTTTTGTTCATGCCCATACAAACATTCATTTGGTGCCATACCCAAAGATGTGTGTTCCGTGTTATTGTATGTGAATTCCGCCAACCACCGGGCTCTCACCCAGGACTCCATACCATCCCCCATGTAACATCGCAACTATTGTTCCAGTGTCTGGTTGACCCTTTTGGTCTGACGGTCAGTTTGTGGGTAATAACTCGTAGACAGAGCACAATCGATTCCCACCATCTGGCAGAAGGCACACCAAAATCTAGAAGGAAATTGTGGCCCTCTGTCAGAAACAATACTCTGAGGGAGACCATGCAACCTGACAATATGCTGCAAAAACAACCCTGCCAACTGACCAGCACGCAGAATTCTGATACAAGGAACAAAGTGAGCTTGCTTAGAAAGATAATCAACTACAACCCAAATTGTATCATACTGATTATCTGGTGGGAGATCAGTAATAAAATCCATGAAATGTGAGTCCAAGACCTCTCGGGTGTGGGTAAAGGCTGTAAAAAACCCACCTTTCTGGAATGATCCGCCTTGTTGCGGACACAAGCTTCACACCTTTGAATGTAACAAACAATATCCTTCTTCAAATCTGGCCACCAAAAGTACTTTTCCAACATGCTTTGAGTCTTTTTCTTACCTGAATTGCCTACTAAAGGGGACTTGTGGCACCAGTACAAAGCCTTATCTTGTAAGTCACGGGTGGGCAACAACCAACCGTCCTGCATAATAAGGAAGACCATCCCAGACGGTTCTTAAGGGGTCACCAACTCCCCACCTTTGCGATTCCTTCCGACTCATTCCCTTAAGCACCTGTCCTAGCAGTTTCTCTGTAACCGCCCCAATTACTTTCGCTGGAGGAATAATTTCTTTGACCTCCGTAACCACATTCTCCAAATTCTGCTGCCTCGTCAAAGCATCAGCCTTTCGATCTCTCTCCCCTGGATGAAAAGTCACCATGAAGTCAAACTCGTTAAAATATTGAGACCATTGTAGCTACCTAGGACTAAAGGGTCTGTGCTGTCTTGAAATACTGTACATTTTTGTGGTCTGTCACCACTATCACCTGATGCCTGGCCCCCAGCAAATAGTGCCTCCATTCTAAGAACGCAGCACAAACGGCCAACAACTCTTTATCTGTCACAGAATAATTCTGCTCACAGCTCGTGAGTTTGCAGGAGTATAACGCCACCAGATGCCAGATACCCTCCCCATCTTTCTGAGACAAAACTGCCCCTAAAGCCACGTTGGATGCATCCGTCTTAACCTGAAAAGATTTCTCAGGATCTGGATGTCTTAACACTGGTGCCTTTGTAAATGCTCCCTTCAGCACCTCGAATGCCTCCTCAGCCTCCTCTTTCCAACTGAATCGCGCTGCCTTCCTAAGTAAATTAGTGTTTGGGGCCACAATCTGCAAGAAATTACCAATGAACCTCCTGTAGAAATTGGCAAACCCTAAAAATGACTGAATATCCTTTACACACTGAGGGGAATGCCAATCTGTAACTGCCTGTACCTTTTTACTATCCATCACCATGCATGTTGGTGTTAAAATGAACCCCCAAAACTCCACCTGTGTTGTATGAAATGCACATTTCTCACTTTTGACATAAGCTGGTATTATTGGTTGTAACACAGCTTTTACATGCGCTATGTGTTGTTCCTTAGAGACAGAATAGATCAAAATATCATTGATGTACACAATGACAAAAACATCAATGAATTCCCTAAGCACCTCCTGCAAGAAATACTGAAATGCGTCCGGGGCATTGCACAGTCCAAAGGGCATAACCAAGTACTCAAATAGACCAAACCTGGTCCTGAAAGCCGTTTTCAATTTATCCCTGCTCTTATCAAATGATAGGCTCCCCTCAAATCCAATTCTGTGTACACTACTGCTGATTTCACCTGATCTAGCAATACAGCAATCAAAGGCAGCGGGAACCTATTCTTGATAGTAACCTTATTCAAGGCCTGACAATCAATACAGGTTCTGAGTGTCCCTTCATTCTTAGGTACAAATAATAATGACAAGGATACAGGCGATGTAGAGTGCCTGATGAACCCCTTTTCCAGCATCTCAATCAATCATGCAATCATAAGATCGATGGGGTGGCAATCTCTCTGCCCTGCCTTTTTCAGAAACGCCTGCAAACTCTATATATTGGTGAGGAATTCAGGTCCCCACCGCCCCCACAACCAGTGGTACATGCGTCCTTCGTGCCAAGAATATAGCGGGCCCAATTTTCTGCTGCCTCACACCCAGCAGCTTCAGAAATACTTCCTGACCAGTCAATTCAATGATTATGCTGCACTAGCCACGGCATCCATAGAATAGACAAAATTGTGGAGCCGCTATTAAATCAAAAGTAATAGGTTCCACATGGCCTGACGCACACACCATCTGCAAGGGATGGGTTTGCTGTCGAATGGGTCCTGAAGTTAACAGTGATCCATCCACCGACTGCACTCCCTCCACCCGCTGTTTATCCTGAAGAGGCAATCCCAATTGTTCCGCCAAAGCTATGTCAATAAAGTTACCTATAGCCCCGGAATCGACCATGGCCAACACTACCTGCTTGGTTAGGGCAAAAAACAATGTCACCAACATATATAAGTGAGATGTCTTACTTCCTACTGTGTTTGCCACCCAACTGGGGAACCTTGATTCCATCGAGCCCGTCACCTGTGTTCACCCTAACGCTGGCCCAATCCTTTTCCCATCTCCCCCTTTCTACGGTTCCCCACTGCACCTTTTTGAGGAGTGTTGGGGCAGGTACCAATAAAGTGTCCTGAATGCCCACAATATAAGCACAGATTATTTGCTTTGCGCTGTTCTTTCTCTGCTGAGGATAATGACCCCCTCACACTCCCAATCTGCATAGGTTCTCTTTCTCCACTCCTTCCTCCTTGACTCTTATCCAACCTTACAAAGGGTAAAACCTCTGCTTTTTTTCTTATCCCCCTTACGTTCATTCATACGATGATCTAATTGTAAGGTCAAGTCAATCATGGCAGTACAGGTACAGTACAGGCTGTGGCTCCACCTGGGCAATTGCATCCTTCAATTCCTTTCTTAAACCTTGTTAAAACAACACTGTCTGTTTGGTCTCTGGCCAATCTGTCTCTATTGCCAAACGATGTAACTGTGTCACATATGACACCAAATCCCGTGCCCCCTGGTGTAGTGCCAGTAATTCTTTATCCTGAGCCAGTGACACCTCCTGCCTGTCAAGCAACCACCCAAACTCTGTCAAAAACCCTTCCCAATTATACAGTAAAGGGACGTCCTTTTGGACCAACGGCATGGTCCATGCAGTGGCATCTCCAGTCAGTAGGAAATCACAAAAGCTGTCCTAGCCTGAATTATTTGAAAGGCAGCAGGTTTACTCAAGAAATGTAATCTGCATTGTGTCAAAAATATCATATACTTCCTTGGGCCCCCGGCAAACCTTTCATGTGCAGCCAGTGGAACACTACTCAGTGGTTGTACTATGACTGTGGGGAACTGCCTGCCGTTGTCCCTAAAAAGGGTCCTGCACTGGCCGCTTCTAATGGGATACCTTGTGCCACCAACCCCTGCACCTGAGCCTTTACGGCGATAGATTCCTGCCTTGCATGGGCTAACAGAGCCTGTGTCTCCGCGGCATCTAAAAACCCGGCCGAACTCTTTAACATCTGCAAGGAGCTGGCCAATCCTGCTGCAGTCTCTACCTCTCCCGTCCCCTCCCAGGCCCTCTGCATGGCCCTGGCTTCTCATTTCATCTTAAAAACTCAGGATATCCTGTCCTCTCTCTCCCCCCTCCTCCCTGTACTCCCTGCTCTTCATCTGGCCCTTTGTTGGCCACCTCTCCTCCCGCCTTCTCTGCCTTTCCCCTGTTCTCCCCGGATGAGGTCTCTAGACAAGTCCGATCTATGAAAGTTTCAGCGAAACAGGTTCTCCCCTGTTCCTCCAAAACCATTAAGAACCACATTGACACCCTGGCTCCTGCTCTGGCTGACTTCTGCAATCACTCCTTCGCCACTGTAGTCTTCCCCTCCCCGCTTAAGCACTCTCTTGTGCACCCTCTTCTTAAGAAGCCTTCTGTCGACCCTTCCTGCCCAGCTAACTATCGCCCTATCTCCATCACTCCGATCCTGGGCAAACTCCTGGAAAAGGTGGCCATCTCCCAGTTTAATCTTCCCACTGAATCTATTGGTTGTCTCCATGACCATCAGTCTGGCTTCAGAACTGCCAGAATCACGGAAACTGCTCCCCTGAACATCCGTGAAGACCT
Organism: Ambystoma mexicanum; assembly: GCF_040938575.1. Lineage (NCBI taxonomy): Eukaryota > Metazoa > Chordata > Amphibia > Caudata > Ambystomatidae > Ambystoma > Ambystoma mexicanum. Next base: position 1,476,476,866 of record NC_090923.1, on the reverse strand, counting down.
GCTCTCCAACCTCGATTCCAACACCCCCTGTGTCCTCATTTACTTGATCTCTCTCCTGCCTTTGACACGGTCAACTATGCCATCCTGCTCAACCATCTCCGTGGTAACCTGGGTACCACTGATCTGACCCTGGCTTGGCTGACCTTTTTCCTCTCCAATCGACCCTCCCAGGTCCAACTTTGGTCCTTCCTCTCCTCTATCTCCATCTCTACCTGTGGTGTTCCCCATGGGTCTAACCTCTCTCCCTGGATGTTCACTTCTTGCCCACAGCATTGCTGCTCTCTGCCGCCCTAACTTTCAGTGCTATGCGGATGACACTCAACTAATTTTCAGGCTCCCTTCCGCCACCTCTTCTCCTTCTCTCATCTCTGACTGTCTGTCTGCCATCCAGGAGTGGTGTGCCGCCAATGATCTCTGCCTTAATGCCAGTAAGACCGAGATTCTCCTCATCGGCAGACCTGCTCCCTCCTTTCCTGTCACTCTTTTGCCAGCCTCTCTTGGCCCTCTCCCTGCTCACACCTGTGAGGCTAAAAACCTCGCGGTCATCTTCGACTCCACACTTTCCTTCTCTCCTCACACCTTTGGAGTCTCTAAGAAGTCACACTACCAGCTGTACCTCCTCAGAGGTATTCTTCCTTTTCTCTCCTTCCGCCAGAAGCTCACTGTCTCCAGAGCTCTGGTTCTCTCCAGGCTGGACTACTGCAACAACCTCTTTCTAAATCTGCCTGCCTCTACTCTCTGCCCTCTGCAACTCATCCAAAACAGGACTGCAAGACTTGTCCTTGGCCTCAAGCCCAGGGATCGTATCTCTCCAGGACTGAAATCTCTACACTGGCTCCCACTGGCAGCGAGGATTAAGTTAAACACCCTCTGCATTGTCCACAAGGCCTTTTGGGGCCTGGGACCTCAATATCTTCAACTCTCTCTTCCTAAATATCATCCCTCTCTTCGCTCATCCGCCTCCAACTCCCTCAGGGTCAGTCGCTTCTCCAAGCAGCGAGTTGGTGGTAGATCTTTTTCTTCTGCTGGGACCTACCTCTGGAATAGCCTCCCTGCCTCTCTGAAACTTGAGGAGAACCATCTCTGGTTCCGGAAGCACCTCAAGACCTTCCTCTTTGCTTCTGCTTTCTCTCCTCCTCTCCCCTGCTGATCTCCTGGCTGAATCTGAAACTGCACTGGTTACCTGGCTACCCTCTGATCTCAGGCCCAGGTCCCCTCCCCGCCTGTTACACATCTGCACTTCCCCCCTGGCAATCCTTCACTTGGGGACTGGCCGCACTTTTATTTATTGTCTTTATTCATTTTACTGTTATGCTATGTACCGCCACCAGCTGGCCGCACTTTTATTATTGTCTTTATTCATTTTACTGTTATCCTATGTACCGCACTGCCCCCTCCCCTTCCCCCCTGCACTTTTTCCCCTCCCCTGCACTTGCGCGATCTCATTGTCACCAGGCCTAGTAGGATCGCTGTCTCTGTCTTCCCCCTGTTCCCCCTCCCTTGCCTCGTCGCGCCTTGAAACACTTGTGTATAGGTGGTTATAAATGCCATATCATATGCCATATCATATCATAACTCTATTTGAATATCTTGTAAAGCCTTTAGCACATCTGCTAAAGGGGGAGGATTTGCCTCCATTTGGCTTGGGTGGTAAAAATAACCCGTATTCGGGGTTGGATTTTATCTCAGTAACCAAATAGGGAGAGAGTTGCGACACTCTCCCCCGAACCACAGAAGCTGATGGATTCAACCTCCCACCGTGGTTGGCATGGGAGCCTGATGCCTGAAATCACAGGGAACCACGTGGCAGCCAATGGATAGGGAAGGGGAAGTAAGTAAGGAAAACTGGAAAGAGGGTAAGGATAACCATGATTGGATAGGTATTCAGGAGTAAGGGGAAAAGACACAATAATTCTATTCTCGGCCTAACACTGACCTGACTTATCTCCTGAACCTAGTACCCTCGTAACCCATACACCTTTACATCATCCTCTGAACATGATAATGAAACAGTAGACACGTAGCATGAAGCATGATGAAACACTGAAGACACATGATGACACTGGAGCAAGCAACATGGAACATACAAGGGATTTTTCCCTTAAGAATACACAAACTAATGGCCTTTGGACAAGCAAAGCAGAACATAACATAAATGAATCACTCATAAGTGTAACCTAGTTTGCCCTTGACAATGCCCCGTGAATGAAAACTATGGGGGCCATTACGAGGTTGGAGGTAAGGGAAAAACTATGCCGGTAAAGGATTACCGGCATTGCATATCGCTCCGGGCTATTCCGACCTGAGAACTCGGTATTAATAACGGTGCCTCTAATAGCAGCAAGGGCGCAGGCACGTGGGCCTTCAGGCCGGCAATACCGGTATGCCGCAAACAGTAGGACATCACAAGTCAGACGGACATACAAATACCGGCATCGTGAAGGCGCTAATAGGGTATACCGGCATGCTGGCAATACCGGCATCGCGAAGCACCCGTAAACTGCCATGTGCAGTTTTCCCAACTGCCACAGGTGCTCACAATCAGCACAGGTGGAGGCAATGGAGCCTGGGCAGCACAAAAGGAGAACACCCACACACCACACCCTTTTCCACACCAAAATGATTCCACTAGTAGTAGCAATACTGGGGATGGAGGACATGCTTGCATTGCTACACCTGCAACATCAACAGCAACAACAGCAGGCACCACAGAGGAGACACAGGAGGAGAAGGAGGGTGAGACAGGCCCATCATGCCCCACCAGTGCAGCCAGTGGTACCACGCAGGCAGCCTACAATCCCTCGCATCAGAGCCAGTCCATTCAACCTAACCCCTGAGCAGATCCACACCCTGTACCGTCTGGACTGGGACACCATTACCGTCATCGTGGACATGATACACAACGACATTGTCAGCCTCATTGAAATAAGCACCGCCATCCCCCCTCTACTGAAAGTAGTGTTGGTGCTCCACTTCCTTGCCACAGGCACCTACAAGCACACAGTGGGGCACATGCATGGCATATCACAACCCTTATTTTCTTGCATGCTGAACCAAGTGTTGGATGCCCTCCTGAAGCACACAAGGCACCACATATCCCTACCACGGACTCCCCAGGAGATAGATTTTTGACACAAAAGTTGGCTTCCATGCACTGGCAGGCATGCCAAATTGTATAGGTGCCCTCGACTGCACCCATGTGGAGTTGGTGGTCCCGCGTGCCATGGAGGTGGTGTACCGCAACCACAAACAATACCACTCCATCAATGTGCAGATGGTATGTGACACCAGCAAGATCATCACACATTGTTGCGCCAGATATCCTGGATCAACACATGACTCAATGGTCCTGCAGAACTCCACGCTACCACGTTACAAGGAGCGACATGCAAGACGACGTGCCTGGCTGATTGGTAAGTTGCATGACAGGCACATGGCAGTGAAATGGGGGCATAGATGCACACACCACCATGGTGTCATTGTTGATGTGACAGCACAATGTGCATATCACAAAACACTGCCCCAAAGCATCCCAAACAGAACATGACAACCAAATCCCATAGCAATGAAGTAAGCTGGACACCTATCACAACATGCCAAACTGAAAAACACCCCACATCCCACATCCCACAACATGTCCGCCACCCATCATCGTACATCACCCTCTGTAACACAATCCAGCAACATGCTGTGAATATTCACTATGTAAATGTCTGCAGCAAATCACTACACAGGACAAGCATCCATGGGAGTGCGCTGAACATAATCACCAAGGGAATCCACTGCTTGTCACAGGGCCGCCACCACCACAGAAGTGCAGCATGACACCATCGTAATAATCAGCGCTGAATGCCTAATATTGCAGAGCCTATGCCAACGCTGCCAGTTAGAAAATCATACAAGACACAACACATCACAAAATTGACACAAACACAGCGGTATGCGTCCACAATGCATGAGCAACATCAAGGCAGTGTACACCGTGTATAATCTTGGAGATGCAACCCACCCCATAACTCCATGGCACAGAACACATTGAGGGCATTAAAATTGTGTGCATACAACCAGGGACATGTGCATGTGACCAACGATAATCTGCAGGCATGTGTGACCAGTACAGCTGTCCATCATGATTCGACTAATATTTACCTTTTGTTGCCTCTCATGCAGGTGACAGTGGCTATCCCTTGAAGCCATGGCTCCTCACCCCTGACCGAGACCCACTGAACAGGAACGAGGAGGACTAGAATCGTTCCCATACCCGTACCCGTGTGGTCATCGAGCAGACCTTTGGCCTGTTGAAGGCACGGTTTTGCTGCCTTAGTTGGTCAGGTGGGGCACTCCTCTATAGGCATGTGAATGTGGGCAAGATCATCATGGCATGTGTCTTGCTGCACAACATGTGTATCAGACGGAACGTGGCCCTGCCCCCTGACATTGAACTGCAACCACCTGGTTATGATGAAGGGGATGAAGAAGATGTGGGTGCACATCATCGCGGTGCCGATGCACAGGAGGGACGTGCTGTGCGTCAGTCAGTGATTGCACAATAATTCTAACACACATGGGTGCAGAGGCTGACATGAAAGTTCGACAGAGGGCACTAGATGTGGGAGTACATGTACACTATGCACTGTATATGAATAAATGACACATATGCAATAAGGAATGTCCACTCAAGTGTTTTTTTTTTCATACAACGTGTGTATTTAACTGGCCAATAAAGATTAACGTGCTCAAACCCACCACCTCACACACCCTCTCCCCCCTCCCCCCACAACTCCCCCACATACCCTCTCCCCCCTCCCTCTCCCTCCCCACAACTCCCCCACACACCCTCTCACCCCTCCCCCCACAACTCTCCCACACATGGTGTCCAAGCAAATGCTTTGTGTGTGTCTATTGCCTCCATCAGGCTTCCCCGTCTACATCCTGCCATTTCCTGCACCTGGTGGCGGCATGTCCGAGCGGTGCAGGGTGCGCGATGACCCGCGTAGGGGGCTGGTTTGGGTGGAGCTTGCCGAAGATGGGGCGGATGCCGCTCCATTACAGGGTCTGGCCGCTCAGCCTCCATTGAATCTGCAATGCGGGTGAGGACCTGCCTCAGGGCAGACACCTCCTCACATAATGTATTGGTGCTTTCCACTATGACCTGCCTCGGTGACGCAGTGTTATCGCGCCCCTCCTGCCTTGCTTGTGCACTGTCCGTGACAAACTGCCTCACCAGGGCAGTGAGTTCCTCCTGTCGCTGCGCAGCGTGTCCTGCCTGCTGGAACCCCGCCTGTACACCAGTGGAGGTGGACGGTGCATGTGTGACATGCGCAAATCCATTTGGGTCCTCTGTGGGACTCATGCTCCCTTGTACGGACCCCCCCCAACTGCTCCGGGGTTGCTGTCGTGGTAGGAGTCGACAGGTGTGACCTGGGGGGATGGGGCGGGACTTGGGGTTGCTGGTAGGTCTGAGGAGTCATCCTCGACAGGCACACACACCTGGCCCTGCACGTCTACATCTGTCAGGGGTGCCGTGGCTGCCGCCTCCCCGACAGAGCTGTTCCCTGCATATTGTGCACCATCGACAGTCTCCTGTGCAGGTGTCACAGGTGTTGTGGGGTCTGTGGTGATGGGCCTTACCGGCACCAGTGCCGTGGCATCCTGGGATGTTTTGGTCTTCGGTGCCTGTCGTGGCATGTGTGGGGCTTTTGAAGTGGAAGGCCTGTTGCCGTCATCCCTGGCCCTCTTCCGGGGTGTAGTTGCCTGTGGGGGTGATTCCCGGGCCTCGCTGTCCTGATCTGAGCCTGTGGGGGACCAAGAGAGGGACGGCTTGAGTGATGGTTTGACATGCATCATACATTCATTAGTATTGTTGCTTTTCTACACATTAGAGGGCATTAGGCAGTGGAGTTTTGATGATCACGTCGCTTGCTATATGGGTGGAGCATGCAGGCATCCATCGGGTCACTCATGTTGGGTCGGGCGTATGCTATGCGACATGCATTTCTGTTGTGGCCTGCGTGCAGTGTGACTTATGCCATTTTCATATTCGTGTGGTGTGTGTCAGGTATGGCATTGCCATGCTGCATGCATGTGCATGTGTCTGTGCTGCGGACGACAACTAGGCTGGGAATGTGTATGTATTAGGTCATGCCTTGCCTCTTTAGTCAGGCAAATAGGTGGATTGTCATCTGACTTTGCATTACAGTGTTTTCTTAGGACACTCACCTCCTTCCGTCGATGAGGTGGCGCCACGCTCCATATCGCCCACACCTTCAATGGCCTCTATGCCAATCGTGCTGGCACAGATCTCCTCCCACCGGCTTAGCTTTATTGGTGTGCTTGGTCCTCCACCAGTCACCATGGCCTGGCTCCTGTTTGCGGGCAGGATTTTCCTGACTCGCAGGTGCAGGTCATCCCATCTCTTCCGGACATCATTTGTTGTGCGGGGGGTGTTGCCTACCGCGCTGACTCTTTGAGCGACAAGTTCCCAGATTTCCTTTTTCTTGATTACTGCCTCCCTCTTGAGGCTGTTTGCAAATACGACCTTGGCATTGTCAGCCAGGGTCTCAGCCACCATGGTGAGCTCATCCTCATTAAAGCACTCCTTGCGCAGGAGCGAGGCGCCTTTTTTAACTGCCTTGGGCATGATATAGTTGTGGGAGGTTGATGTATGTTCTCAGCAATATGCTCCAGGTCCTGGGTTCTGAAGATGGCAATGGATTGTGTTTTTAAAGATGGCCGCCCTGCTCTTTCCCGTTCCTGTGCGATGATGCTACTACCGATTCCACTAATAGCGGTGACCGCTAATGCCGTTTCGATTGATGCCGGTAGTGCTGTCTGCGCTTTCCATGATGCCGCTAAGGGCCATTTTAGGGGCTTTAACGGCATGCCGGTAATGTCGTTACCGGCATGGCGCAAAGCTCCTGCACGTGTACTCGTAATAGCCCTCTAATAGTGGGCTCTTTACTACACGGACACAGTATTTGCGCCATGCCGGTAAGGAGAGTTACTTACCTCCAAACTCGTAATGAGGCCCAATGTGTGTTAAATGCTCTCACACACATTCTTAACTCATGCGGAAACTCTGCTTCATGCAGCAGACTCTTAACAACTTTACCCCTTCAACACAAAGCTGCTCTTTAACATTGATTCCGAAACCCCCACAGGAAAATGATTCCCCTCAAGTGGCCAGCTAAACTTGTTATCTTAACTCCACAGTATTGCCCACATCAGGCGAGCGAGTTTAGTTAATAAATGCGTGCTTCTTAAAAAGTTCATAGACACGTGCTTCTGAGCAATATCAAACATGCAGGCTACTTAGCTTAATGTTCGGGAGCCCCACGGGACAACCCGGACCTGAAGGGAAGAAGCAAAATGACTGGGAAGTATCCTGTCACCACCGCGGCCCAGGTTGCTTGTAATACACCATTCCTCTGGCGTCCCAGATTCTACTTGGTTTCTCCACCAACACTGCTGCGTCTGCCCTTGCCAACGCTCAATTTTCCGCACCTGATCAAGGACGGCCGACGTCTAAATAGATCAGGCTAATTAGGCGCAGCTGCGCACGCGTGTCCACAACACTACAGAACCTTGCTTATCCTGCTGGGAAATGTGGTTCCTTACAACCGCTCCAGCATTTAACATCTTCCATGCCTAAAGAGTTCTCCTTTGTCCCAGCCCCTAATCCTGACAGTGGCCTTCTGTATCCAAGTCTTACGTTATCAAAGTCTCTTGATTCAGAGGGCCTGATGTACCAAAACAAACGAAAAGTTCCTTTACAAATACTCAAGTCAGGTGAGTCACTCTTCACCCTGGATGCCCCTCAGCCGGGCTCAGATCCTCTTCTCCAATGCTTATAGAATATCTTCTCCTGAGTGACTCATGGTTCACCGCGTATCCTTCTCTTGTGGGCTCAGATACCTTTTACACAATTAGTCTCCCTCAGCTGGACTTGGACCAATTTTAGCAATTTCTTTTCTCAGGTGACTAACTGTTCACCCTGGATGCCCCTCAGCCGGGCTCAGATCCTCTTCTCCAATGCTTATAGAATATCTTCTCCCGGGTGACTCATGGTTCACCGCGTATCCTTCTCTTGTGGGCTCAGATCCCTTTTTCACAATTAGTCTCCCTCAGCCAGGCTCAGACCAATTTCAGTTTGTATTAGCTATCAAATACCTTCGAATGTGCACAGGATTTAGCTTGACCCGTTGCAGGACCACTTCGATTTCACAGTTCAACAATTTTATACTGTCAGTTGGATACCCAACCGAGACCTTCGAATGAGCACCCACACGGTGCCGGACCACTCTGTACATGGTATCTATCTCGGTTTCAAATGTTCAGTCATTCCTTGGATATTCAATTATGTTTGCGTCATTCATCACATATGCTTCTTACTCTTCTTTGCAGATTTCTTCATACAATGTTGCCGCTCGCAACCTTGGTTCTAACATAGACCGGTCTGCTATCAGTCTCCCCGACTCACTGGCTGTGCTGACTTTACTGGCACTGCTTTGTTGTGGGAGCCACGGACAGTACCACAGCGGCAATCGCTCCTCCCCACCTTGGCTATCGATGTGGGAGGGCCCCGTGTACCTTCGACACACACTGCACCTTTCTTCAGCTTTAATTCCCGGCCTTAAGTTTCTTATTCTCGAGGACTCTTGAAAGTCATGGTTCTTCTCTGAAAAGGTCAAGGGAGCTTCCCTCCTTGCAACCCTCTCTGTTCTTCCTGTCTTTCTCCTCGTATTAAACTGCCAACTTGGAACTGCTGCTTCCTTGTGTGTTTTGCCTTGCGCAGAGTGTGCTTTCGACAGAGGTCAACAAAATGTTGGATCTTGGGGTGATTGAACCCTCTAGTAGTCCTTGGTCCAGCACAGTGGTATTGGTTCCAAAAGCAGGTACTTTTGAGTACACAGGGACCAGACCACCCCCTTTCGAGTCCCCCCAGCATCCCTCACCAGCACCTGCCTTCAGGCCCCCTTCCCCGGACTAGCCTTAAACCTGGTCCACCCTGTCCACCGCATTCATTCTCCCTTCATCCTCTCTCTCCCCTGGCACTTGCTGTCCTGCCCCCCCCCACCCAGAATTTGCCCAGCCGCTCCTTTTGGGCACTCCACTCCTGCACTAACCATCTTGTCTTGCACTTGCACGGTAGGATTGTCACAAGGCTAATATCACAATTTTTGTTGTTCTATTTTCCTCCTTTGCCTCCCCCACCCCCCATCTTGTCTTGTGGTGCCTGGAAACACTTGTGTATAGGGGCCATACAAATATACAACAAATAAATAAAGAAATATCACACATACGTGTAAGGTTACTGAAGCAACACTTAAAGAGCAATACATTTAAAAGATGTCATGGAATCAATAATCATTTGTGAGCATTTAAAATGATTTCCATAAATAATAGCAATACCTCCACAGGTCTCCCCAGTCTGTCCTGATGAACAACGGTATAACCATAAGGGACTAAAACATCAAGAATATGAAGCGAGTGATCATGGTATCACATTTCTATAATTAACATATAATCAGCATGGTGTATTACAATAGTATCAAAAATAGCCAAATCATGTGCTACTGGAGAACGCATTAATCAGGAGACATTTAATCAGTTTACTTTGATCAATATTGTTTGCCCTCTTCTGGGCTGCAACTCAATGTTAATAATATTAGTTTGACTGGGGGGAGCTGTTGCGCGGCACGCAAGATGGCCGCAGCCTGAGTGCTCCATCGGAGGCTTCCACATATGGCATTATATCCTGCGCTTTAAAGTTGCTATCAGCCGCCTTTCTGACCCTGTACCGAAGCCGGACATTACCTGTGCCCGAGGATGCCACTGGGGCCTCACGGGACCCTGTAGACTCAGAGATATACCAAAGAACTCCTGGGCCCTCTGCACAACGTGATCGGAGCCCGGCGGGAAGACCATCCCCCAACGGCAGTGGTCCCGGCATTTCAGCTCAGGAAGAGACCAGCGTTTCAAACACCTCCCTTCCTGAAGAGGACCTGGACTCGGCTGGGACACTTGTGCCCTGTGCGGCCGCTGAGCCCCGATTGCCACCCGGGGCGTAGCATCCCGGCGCTCCGCTCCGGTTTTGAGGGCCGATTGGCGAACCTTGCAGCACGTACGACAGACTGGTGGGACGTGCGGAGAGCAACCAGACAATGAGCCCTATAATCTCGTATGTTTGTGGCCTTCCCTGCGCGGCCAGCTTGGACCTGCGGGAGGACGGGCGCTGGAGATAGTGGCGAGCCTGCAAGGTGGCGAGTCCCGACCCGGGGCCAAGCAGAGATCTTTGCTTCCCACGGGACTTTGCGGTGGGTCCGGGTGCTGGGCGGGGGGGCATTGTCACACAACCACCCCATCGCATCCCCGACCCCCAGCTGGGACGCCCGCATCCTGCACCATTTGGAACACTTGGGCACAGTACATACCAGCTTTTGGGTAATAATCAACACCCAATTGAAATGGCAGATATATACCAAAACTAGTGCCATTCAAGAATCCACTTGAAGCAACCATTTCACCCAATCTATACCCGGACAAATCTCTAAATAGGCATACACCTAGTGCAAATTCCAAGGAGACATATGGGAAATAACACAAAAGCCAAACCTTGAAAAGGCCTGGGCGTTGATGGTTTGGTAAGGACTACCATCTAGGGCAATCCTGTCTTGTAGACCAATAACACGTTACTCACCGTAGCATGATATCCAAGCTCACCGGGGGTAATAAACTTTACTGGTGTCATTAGGTCCCTGCCCTATAAGTCTGCTGCAGTGCATTCGCTCGAACTGCCACCCGTAACAACTCTGGAAAGGGCACCCCTTGCGGAGCTGGGCTTGTGCTGGAGCTGGGACGCCCTGGGCCCACTCCCGCCTGTTGGAATTGGTGCTGGCGTCAATCAACATGTCTCCTTCTTGGCGGACTCTCCCTGTGGGTTTCCTGCTGCAGTGGAGATACCGGCAAACGTGGCTAGGGAAGCAGACCCAGCCAGGAGCAGAATCAACATAACGGTGGCTACTGCACCCCTTAACCTTATAATAACTCCCCCCACAGACCCTCAGGCCGTGGGTCTTCAGCTTGGCCCAAGCTACTCCAGCTTAACAACTGTCTCTCACTGGTCCAAGCTTGGCAGCTGTGGAAAAATGTGGAACTATCTAATTACCCAATTCCCACCTTGGGAGGGGTACTCCGTGGCTTTCATCATACTGGCGAGGGGGGACGGAGCCTCGGGTGTTCTCTGTGGGCCTCGGCGCCGGGACAGCTGTCTCAATAGCAGGGGATCCATTTGGAATGGGAAACCAGAAGAAGCAGTCGAAAATTGAACAGTTTGCCAAATCAGATCGGGACCCTCCACTTCAAGACAATAACCTGGGCCCCTCCCAGATTGACTTTTCAGCCCTTAACAAAACTCTGCTGGCACTTAAAGGGAGCGTGGACAACCTCTGGGCCAAAATCAACGCCTTAACTTGCAAAGTGGATGTATCTGCGGCACAGATTGACAAGTTATGCGGCACGATGTCCGAAGCAGAGCATAGACTCGGAGAGGGAGAGGGCGAAATTGCTGTGCTCCAGCGCGAGGTTGCCTCACTGCAGCAAACGGTACAGAGAGTCGTACCCAAGAATGACGATCTTGAAGGGAGATCTAGGAGAAATAACATAAGGATCACAGGGGTTGCCGAGACCACTCAGATAGACAATATGGAACAGTATGTGGAAAAATTGCTGCTGGATATTCTCGACAACCCGCCGGTCACAAAACTCTTTGTGGTGGAACAGGCCCATCGCTCGTTGGCAAACAGACCGCCTCCAGGGGCCCCGGAGAGGGCCATCATTGCACGCATCTTTAATTAACGGAACCGCGATATCCTGTTGCGGGCGGCAAGAGAGAAGAAGGTGCTGAGGTGGGAATCAGCAACAATACGTCTCTTTCCGGACTTTAGTCAGCAAGTACAAGACCAAAGGAAGCCATTCCAAAATGCAAAGAATATCCTGAGGAAAAAAGCAGTGCGCTATGCGATGCTGTACCCGGCCAAGCTCAGGGTAGTCCATAATGGCAAAGCCTTCTTTTTTACATCGCCGGACTCAGCAGAGAAATTTGCAGCGGAAATTCCAGACCCTGAGGAGCCCCCTCGTAGTCCCCTCTGAACTAGGAGACCGGAAGAGCAGGCTACCAACTAGTTGATGGTTCAGGCCCCTCTGGGGTCATACCCCATTCCCCACATGGCAACTATAGGTGTTACTTTTATTATATGGTAGCGGAATGTAGTGTATAAGATATGGCTAAAAGCCTCCTGACAATAGGAGTCACAGTGCCCGCCAGCACCCCCCATGCCCAGCGGCACAGTATTTCCACTTGGAGTTGTTCTTTTATGTTGTTTGGGTGGGGGGTGGGTTGGGTCGGCCAGTAGATTGGGGTTTCTGGCGTGGGAAGGGGGAAGGGTGAAGTTCGAGTTCAAGGTTTGATGAAGGTTACGACACAGCGCCCACAGGAGGGGGGGAGGAAGGAATTACCCCCTGAGCTCTCTCGACACCTAGTACACCTAGCACCCAACACTCTTCCAGCTCACTCACTTGAAGTCTCATGGTACAACTCACTATCCTGATATGCATTGTAGCCCATCTCTAACATGACGGTCCCTCCTAGGGCGGACCCACACACTAATTCGGACATTGCACTAATGTCCATGAACATTCGGGGATTCACTAACGGGGAAAAAAACAAATGATTTCGAACTATGCCAAAAACCACCATGTGAATGTCCTCTGTCTCCAAGAGACCCATTTGGGTAAAGATCAAAAACTTCCGTCCATTGCTGGGTGGGGCGTTCACAGATATGGCTCTTCTTACACTGCCCACTCCCGCGGGGTGGCAATTTATATACATCGCACCCTGGATTTCAAACTGCATGCTCAGAAGGCGGACCCAGAGGGTCACTTTATTTTGGTTGCGGGGGAGATAGCGGAGTGTCCCATCCTCTTCATTAATATATATGGTCCTAACTACGACTGCCCTGATTTTTTTCAAGCTCGCTCCAATCACCTACGCTCCTTCCCGAACCATGAGGTGGTGTGGGCCGGGGATTACAACATAGCATTGTTCTACATTTGGACAGGTCCTCCTCCGTTGAAACTACCCTATCTAAGGCAGCCCAAAAATGGAAGGCCATCGCAGCAGATTACGCACTCATCGATGTATGGCATCTCCATCACCCTAATGCTCGGGAATTCACCTTTTACTCAACCTTCCATGGGAGTTCATCAAAGATTGTTTATATTTACACGTCCTCAAAACTTGCTCAGGTGAACCGCCAGGTACAGATATTACCCCCGAGCCCTATCTGACCACTCCCCAGTCTTGGCGCACTTTGCAGGCTTGGTTCCCTCTCCGAAACAGCCCTCTGGAGATTCAGAGCTTTTGCTCTCGAGGATATAGCTTTCCGTGAAGATGTAGGTAAGGCCATTGCTGAGTTCTTCCAAATAAACGCTGACTCAGGAGGGAGGGGTCTTGAAAAGCATCCGTAAATCTATCTCCTCTATGGAAACAGAACTGAAGGACCTGGAGACCCGACAGGCGTGCAGTGACTCACCTAAGCTTTGCGCCGAACTGGAGCTCAAGAGGGACGAGATTCGTACACTCATGGTCGGGGAAGAGCGGTTTCTGGGGGATCCGATAGTTACTGCTAGTCATGGGGAAGGGGACTGACCCAGTAAGATGCTGGCGTGGGCCATCAGGCAGGAACGTCACCTCAATTCCATAGTAGAAATAGAGTTGCCCGATGGCGAACCTACTAGGGAGAGAGGGAAAATAAATTACGCGTTTCGGGAATAGTATGGGACACTCTATACCTCTCGGCTAACAATCGGCCATGATGATATCGTCCAATACCTGGACAGGGTTGCCCTTGGGTGGCTGGACCCGGAAACGGGTTCCTCCCTTAATAACCCTCCCTCGGATGAAGAATTTCTCGGGGTTATCCTGAGATAACCCTCAGGAGCACTAGGCAGGGCTGCCCTTTTCCCCCTATATTATTTGCCCTTGCAATTGAGCCGGTGGCATGCGCCTTGAGAGACTACCATGCACATAGGGGGATAACACTCTATTCATACACATCCATCGTCTCCTTATACGCGGACGATATGCTGGTATGCATTAAGCATCCCCAAATGAACCTTCGCTCAGTGGTGGAGGAAGTAACTAGATTCGGAACCCTATCTGGATTGCGTATTAATTGGTCTAAATCGGAGGTTCTCCCGCTCACTCCGTGCGTTACCCCACACGACACTGCTGGGGATTTTGCCTGGTGCCCACAGGGGATTCGCTATCTAGGCATCCGGGTGTCCACATCTCCCATTAAGCTCTACGAGGATAATTACATGACGACCCTGCAAATGTTGGAGCACAGGGTAGATACCTGGGGGCGCCTTCCCATTTCCCGGGCGGCTAGAATTTCTCTTTTTAAAATGGTGGTCCTCCCCAAACTCCTATACATCTTTAAAAACGTCTCAATTTGGCCCCTGGCGAACTTCTGTGCTAGAGTGAGAAGTATGATGAATAGACTGGTATGTGCCTGTGGGAGACCCCGCCTTTCGCTAGACACGCTGTGCCGTCCAAGCTCCCAAGGGGGCCTGGAGGTTCCTGATCTGTTCCTTTACTTTCTGATTGCCCAGGCCCAATACGCGGTTTGGTGGTGGACCCCGATGTCCGACTTACCTCACACGATCCTGGAGAAAGCTCTAGCCAGACCAGACAATCCGAGAGGTTTCCTGTGGGGCATGCGGGAGCGCTACGACAGGGAAAAAGTGAAACCAGTTGGGATCACTCTTAGGGCCTGGCATCACTTGGCTAAACTTGCAGAATTGGGACAATGGTACTCCCCCACTATGGCCATCTATCGCGTCTGTGGTATACCCCTCACACACTAGAAACTTTTTATCCAACACTCCACTCAGCTACAGATTGAAACAATAGGGGACATTGCCCCAGAGGGTAGATACATACTCTGGGAAGACCTTAAAGCCAAAGGCGAATGGAACCTAATAACGTTGTTCCTGTACTACCGATTGCGGGAGGTGCTGCATGCCAAATGGCCGGATTTCCGGGATTCCCCCCCTGTTGCCCCTACCATGACACATATCACTACCCAAGTGTCCTCAAGGAAATTAGTTTGAACCCTGTACCGTCTGGCTCGGTCCCTCAGCCCTCATCGGGTAACCCGGTACAAAGTCAATTGGGAGGGCAATCTGGGACACTCGTTAACTGATAGTCAATGGGATTCTATATGCGTCCAATCCAAAACCATATCTGCCAATAATAGATTCCGCTTGATATATTTTAAATATCTGCACCAAGTATACTACTCCCCACTCCAGTTAAAAAGATCTACCCTCTTAGAGCCTCGAGCTGTAGAAAATGCAACCTAGTACAGGCCGATTTTTTCCATGTAACCTGGCTATGCCCTATAATCCAACCTCTATGGGATAAGATAGCTGAAGTCATGACAAAAATGGTTGATATACACATACCAACATCACCCGAGGTTTGGCTTCTCACCCTGTTTGAGAACGGAACCAATAGTGAGAAGCAGCTTCTGAGCATGGATTCGGTGGTGGCAAGATCCCTTGTGGCCCGGTCGTGGGGAGCCAACAACCCCCCCACATTCCTACAATGGCTTAGGGTTATGTCAAACTGTGAAAGGAGCGAGACTCAGTTCACTCTAACACTCCCCTCTCACAGCAGACCCAAAGACTACTGGGCACCCTTCAGGAACTATTTGTATGAGGAACAATACCTCATGATACCTCTCAGGGTTTGGATGCTCCTCTATATTGTCCTGCCAGGCCTCCCTCTGGTGACCTTCCCAACGATTAGTAAAGGGCAGCAAATAGGACAGCCTCTCTGGCCCAGGTCACATTGGGGTAACTGGGCCTCTGCACCCAGACTGAGCAGCATGATGGGGCAGTCGGCAGTAGCTGAGACTGTGGACTAGAGACATTAACGGAATCTAGCCTTGAGACGATATTTTGTTGTACCTGTTTTATGATTACATTGTGTTGTTTGGGAGCTACGGATGGAGTCGGGGGTGGGGGGAGGGTTTAGGGGCACTGTGCCCCGGATGGGGTCTGTTTTCTACTTGTTGTTTTATTATGCCATGTTGAATAATAAAAAAAATAAAAAAAACAGTTAAAAAAATAAATAATATTAGTTTGACTGGATTGTATCCTCCCACATATTCCTCATCTTCGATATACTCCGATATCCTGCTTGCCGCTCAGAAACTTTTCTCCGGAGAGGGCGCTGTGGATCGTCATCGCTGACCTTGTGTCCTTCAAGAGCCTTCGTCCTTTTCGAGTACAACGACATCGGCGTCGGTATAAAAGGCACGCAATGCGCCTGCTGCCTCAGTTCCATTTTCCAACACAGCTGCACAAAACGGTTCTTTCTTCTTGGTGCATTTTCAACTGCGTAGTTCGAGGTTTTGCTCGAAGTATGTCTACTACCCCAAAAACGTGTTTTAAGAGATGTGCCGATTGGGGGGCTAAGATCTCTTTAACCGATTTGCATCAGGTATGTCTCTGGTGTTTGGTGTCGGGCAACATCATCGACGACTATCGTTCGTGCCAGTCTTTGACTGGAAAAGCCTTAAAATAGAGGAAGGGGAAACTTGCTTGGGCAGGCCCTCCCTTAAATCATCTTCGGTTATGCCCACCAAGAAATCGTCTGAAGACAAGAGCTCGAGGGAGCGATCTCCACACCGGGCCAGGAAGCAGAGCAAGCGTGCTAAATGCTCGAGATTTCAGCATTCCTCATTGAAGAGATTTAGGAAAAGGTGTCATTGCTCCAGATTGACCTCATCGGATTCCTTGCCCCAAGGGAAACAGTTAAGCTTTCCGAAAAAAGGTGCTATCAAAGCAGAATTGGAAAGAGTCCGTCTGCAGATGTTGGTGGTATTTGAGAAGGCTGCGACTATGGTGCCTTCGGAAAAGTCGAAGGAGACTTCTGATCCCATAGCGCTGAAGGCCGACAGTTGAAAGCTGCTGACCGTGAGCCCAAGAGCCCTGACAGCAAGGCTTCAAAGGCCTCAAAGGCATATCGAGCACCTCTTATGGCTGCAACGCCTCTAAGGGATACTCCACCTCCAGTCCAGTCGATACTGACTTCGAAGTCGATGAAGTCAAAGTCCTCAATGTCTTTTTTCGGAACTGCCGAAGGTTTACAAGACTCAAGACAAAAGGCACTTTTTAAAGTCCATTTATGAGGAAGAGGTTGGGTCGGAAGGCCCTGACTTTGGTTTTGGGTTTGATTACGGCACTCCTGGTGTTCAAGAGGAGCTGATATCTCAGGAATCAAAAAGGAGAGACCCTGTGGACACCCTAAAGGATGCTAGTGGTCTTGATACTTCCCAGAAGTTGAATTTGGCACCCGTGAGGATTTGGGAGATGCTGATGCCTCCTATAGATCAGTTATGTTTAAGGTGATAAAATATCTGGGCTGGGGAAGATCGTCAGTTGAATATGAACAATATAACTTGACTGACATTTTGAATAATGGAACCACCTAAGGACACAATCCTTCCTTTCCACACTGCAGTCAGGAATAGGGTTTTAGAAAACTGGAAAAGACCAGACACCACTCCCTCATTCCATAAGGACCTTACAAAAAAATGCAGGCCATCCTCAATGGACCCAGAGTTTCTTTCTAAGCATCCTAGCCCTGGAAGACTTGTAATTCAAGCAGCCACTTCTGCTTCTAAAGGGGCAGCCTATCCCACGGTTCCTCCGGACATGGAGGATAAGAGAGTCAATACTCTTGCGAAATTAGTTTGTTCTTCTGGGAGCATGGCTCTGAAGGCAGTCAATGCCACCTGTGCACTGGCAACGTTTACATACACTGTGTGAGAGGTGGCTGCCTGGGCAGCTGAGCACATTCTAGAAGGTGAAGAAAGGGATGGTTTCATGAGCATTATTCAGGATGGAAAGGACACCATATATCAGTCTTTACAAGTCAGGGTTAGACACAGCTGACTGTGTTAGTCATTCTATGGCCATTGGCACAGTACTTAGGTGGGCCGCCTGGCTAAGGAAATCAGCATTTGCTCCTGACATGCAATCTAGGCTTTTGGATATACTGTTCGAAGGATCTCCTCTATTTGGGTGAAAACCAGACAAAAGCCTTGAGAAATTGCAATCGTCCAAGGCAGTTGCTAAATCCCTTAGTCTGGCGATTAGGCAGACTCAACAGGGTCCATCAACTCCACCTTCTGTCCAAGACTGGAGAAACCATTCATTTTGTTTTTATTCCTTTGTTGGGAAAGCAAGAGGTGAGTTTATACAAAGGGGACAGAGGAACCAGCCATCAGGCACCTGGGGACGTACAGGCATAGGAGCTGCTGCACCATCTGCTTCCTTGCCTTCCACACCAGCCGGTGTCCCAAAACCACTTTAAGGACATGAAACACATGTCAGTGGTGTGTAAGGAAGGCATGGTATCAAGGTAAAACAGACACAAGTGATCAAGGTTCAAGGGTGTTTATTGAACTTTGACAAAGGTGTGATAAACGCTTATCCAACCCTACAACTACAGATGGGAGCAAGCTAGGACCATCAAATAATAATAATGCCGTCCTAGTGGAGTCTCGTTAAAATAAAGAGGGACTATACTAAAATAAAAACTATTGCCAATCCTTACCACTTATGTTCAGGACGTTGGCCTCCCTTCCCCACGTTTTCAGCACGGGACAAGGCGGTTCACACGAGCACAGCACACTCTTGGGCTTCTCCGGCACGAGGACACAGTTCCATTGCCAACATCAGGGCCTTCTGTGCCCAAGTCTCTTACGTTATCAAAGTCTCTTGATTCAGAGGGCCTGATGTACCAAAACAAACAAAAAGTTCCTTTACAAATACTCAAGTCAGGTGAGTCACTCTTCACCCTGGATCCTATCAGCTGGGCTCAGATCCTCCTCTCCAGTACTTATAGAATATCTTCTCTCGGGTGACTCATGGTTCACCCTGGATCCCCTCAGCCGGGCTCGGATCCCTTTTTCACAATTCGTCTCCCTCAGCCAGGCTCGGACCAATTTCAGCAATATCTTTTCTCAGGTGACTCACGGTTCACCCTGCATCCCCCTCACCCGGGCTCAGATCCTTTTTACAGAATGAGTCTCCCTCAGCCGAGCTCAGACCAATTTTAGTTCGTATTAGCTATCGAAGACTTTCAAATGTGCACAGGGTTTGGCTTGACCCATTGCAGAACCACTTCGATTTCACAGTTCAACAATTTTACACTCTCAGTTTGATACCTAACAGAGACCTTCGAATGAGCACTCACATGGTGCCAGACCACTCTGTATATGGTATCTATCTTGATTTCAAAAGTAAGGTCACTCTTGGATATTCAATTATGTTCATGTTGTTCATCACATTGGGCCTCATTATAACTGTGCTGGTCTGGAAACTATGGCGCTGGTAAGCCTACCGGCACTGTCTTTACCAGACCGGCACAGTACAATTCTGCGGGCGGGTGCTGTCCTGCCTGCCAGGGACAGACCTGCTGGGTGGGACGGCACCCGCTCGCAGAGTTCTCACGGGAGCACCGGCACCATTGTTAATGGGCCTCATTATAACTGTGCTGGTCCGGTAACAACGGCGCTGGTAAGCCTACAGGCACCGTTGTTACCGGACCGGCACAGTACAACTCTGCGGGGGGATGCTGTCCTGCCTGCCAGGGTCAGACCTGCTGGGTGGGACGGCACCCGCTCGCAGAGTTCTCACGGGAGCACCGGCACCATTGTGAACGGTGCTGGTGCTCCTGTGTCATTCATCACATATGCTTCTAACTCTTCTTTGCAGATTTCTTCATACAATGTTGCCGCTCGCAACCTTGGGTCTAACACAGACCGGTCTGCAATCAGTCTCCCTGACTCACCGCTGTGCTGACCTTACTGGCGCTGTTTTGTTGTAGGAGCCAAGGACAGTACCACGATGGCAATCGCTCCTCTCTGCCTTGGCTATCGATGCGGGAGGGCCCTGTGTACCTTCGACACACACTCACCTTTCTTCAGCTTTAATTTCCGGTCTTATGTTTCTTATTCTCGAGGGCTCTTGAAAGTCGCAGTTCTTCTTCGAAAACGTCAAGGGCACTTCTCTCCTTGCAAACCTCTCTGGTCTTGACGTCTTTCTCCTCGTATTAAACTGCCAACTCGGAACTGCTGCTTCCTCGTGGGTTTTGCCTTGCTCAGAGTGTGCTTTCATGCTCCGCCTTTTATCCGTGTGGGGAAGTGTGATCGAAGTCATGTGTGTGTAATTATCAGTAATTGCCTGACCCTTGTGTTGGGACATGTCAGGTATATGGCTCGGGTGTTAGCTTGTTTTCTCTCACAGTGAGCTGTCTCTGAGAAAGTGTTTGTGTCAGGAAAGGGGGGTGTTGAGTTCCTAAGTATCCTACCTGTTAGGATGGGGAAAAGGTGTTAGAGGAAAGGGGATACCGCATCTCACCGTTCGGTGTCCCGCTCCCACTCCCTGAAAACCCCAATCCAGGTGATTCTCCTGCACTGGTCCACCTCCCCCAGGTACTGGATCCAAAAGCGATGACTGTGTCCTGGCCACCTGGATGACAGATCCCTGGGGGCTAGCGGGTGAGACATCTTCTAGTTTGTCAAATGCCCTTCCCCTTTGAGATGTAGCCGCATCTGTTTCATAAGGGAACCGAGAGAGGAAATCCACGTTTCCTTGGTCTTTGCCCTTTCAGTGCTCCACAGTGAAACAGTAGGGTAGCAGGTCTAAGAACCATTGCATAACTCGGGGATTAGAGTCTTTTCGCTGGCTAATCCAAAATAGTGGAGAATGATCCATGACAAGTGTGAACTTTCTTCCAAGGAGGAGGCATCTAAGGTGGAGAATGGCCCACTTGATGGCAAAGGCCTCTAATTCCAGCACAGAGTAATTCTTTTCACGTGGGAAAAGTTTGCGACTTGTAAATAAGATGGGATGTTCCAGTAAGAGAGGTGTCTGTTTATAATACAAACTCCTTGTAGAAATCTACTACCTTTAGGATCGGGTTCTGGTACAGGGTTTGTTTTAGACTGTTGTAACACATGTCATCCTCATCAGTTCATTGAATTTTCTGGGGTTCAGCATTCTTTAATTTGTCTGTTAGCCTAGCTGTTCTGTCCGAGAAGTTTGGGATAAATCTACGGTAATAACTGATTAACCCTAGGAATGCTCTGAGATCTCTTTTAGTTTTAGGTGTAGGGGTATCTAGGACGGCCTTCACTTTCTGCTGTTGAGGTTGGACACTGCCATTTCTTACAAAGAAGCCAAGGTATTTCATGGCTGAATGGGCTAGTCTGCATTTGGATGAATTGGCACTTAGGCCAGCCTCTTTGAGGCCTCACATAATAGTAAAGAGATGGAAAAGATGGTCTTCGCAGGTTTTACTATAAATGACGATATCGTCAATATAAGCTCAACAGAAATCAGAGTAGGGCTGTAATATTTTGTCCATAAATCATTGGCAAGTGGCTGGAGCCCTGTGCAAGCCAAAAGGGAGGACTTTGATCTGGAATAGTCCCAGGGGCGTCGAGAAAGCTGTCTTTTCCTAATCACGTCCATACACTGGAACTCCATACACTGGAACCTGCCAGTACCCTTTTGTTAAGTCTAGGCTTGATAGAAAAGTGGCATTTCCGAGTTTATCAATTAGGCAATCGATGCGTGGCATTGGATAGGCATCGAAATTGGAAATGGCATTGACCTGGCAGAAGTCTATGCAAAACCCCCAGGAATGGTCAGGTTTGGTGACCAATACGATAGAGGAGGACCATGGGCTTAGAGAGGGTTCAATAATATTTGCTCTCAACATTTTATTCACTTCCCCAACCACTATCTGTTTACAGGCTTCCGGGACTCTATATGTTTTCAGATGGACCACCTTTCTTTTGGGGGTTCTAATGTAGTGATAAGTGCCTTTCACTCTTCCGGGATTCTCTGAGAATACATCGGGAAATGATATGACTAAATCCTTAATATCTTCCTGTTGTTGATTAGATAGCTCTTGAGGAATCAATTCAAAGTTATCTATTTCTTCTGGCACCAAATAGTATAGTATCGTGGCATTGGTGGCAGGCGGTTTTTCCTTCCACTCTTAAATTTACATGATATAGATAGATCTTTTGTTTCCTGTAATGGTTGAGCTACTTTATAGGTACAGGTTCCTGTTTGTTCTAGTATCTCATATGGCCCATGCAATTTAGAGACAAGTTTGTTTCCTGAGGTACACCGGGGGACCAATACTTTTTGTCCTATGGAAAATGATCTTAAGTTTCCCTTTTTGTCATAGGTGGATTTTTGTTAGATTTGGGCCTTTTCCATATGAGTATAGACTAGATCTCGAACAAGTCTCATATGCTCTCGTAACCTTGTAGCAGTTTTTGAAAGGGGAATGGGTGCCTATTCGCTTTCTTCCCAGGTCTCCCGGAGCATATCCAGGACATCTCTACGCTCCCTACCATAAAGGAGTTCAAAAGGAGAGAATCCAGTGGTCGCCTGAGGGGTTTTCCTTACTGCAAATAGTGCCTAAGGTTTCATATTGTCCCAGTCCTTCCCGTCCTTATCTACCAACATTCTTAGGATAATATTGAGGGTTTTGTTGAATCTCTCTACTAATCCGTCTTTTTGGAGATGGTAAACTGAAGTCAGTAAGGTGGTAATATGGAGCAGCTCCTTGACTTCACCCATGAGCTTGCTCATGAAGTTGGATTCTTGATCCGTTAGTATTTCCTTAGGAAAGCCAACTCTGGCCAAATATGGTAGGGGGTGCTTTATAATCTGCTGGGTGGTGTTCCGCAAAGGGAATGCCTCGAGGTATCTGGTTGCGTAATCGACAATCACAAGGACATATTTGTTACCTAGTCTAGACGTGTCTAAAGGTCCAATCATGTCCATTCCAATTCTTGAGAAATTGACTTCTATTATAGGTAAAAGATTCAGAGGGGCAGGCAATGGGAAGTGAGTACAGGTTTTCTGACATATTTCACATGTTTGCATGAAGGTTTTGATATCAGCATGGATACCTGGCCAGTACAACTTCCCACTGATGTGTGCCTGGGTCTTGGATTGTCCTAAGTGTCGCCCTGTCAGATGGGAATGTGCAATCTCTAGTACGATCTTCCAGTGGGTTTTGAGGATTCCTAACTGAGTTTTACTTAGGCCTTCTGTAGTTGTTTCTTTTCTATATAGCAATCCTTGCTTTAAGAAGAAAAAAGGACTTCCCTTCTCTACTCTCTCTCCTTCAGGACTTGCTTTTAAGAAAGCCTCAGCGAGGACTGGATCATTTCACTGGGCGAAGGCCAGGTCGGGAAAGATGGTAAGCTCTTCTTCCCTTTCCTCTTCAGTGAAGGATGGTTCATAGGGCTTCCCCAAAGCCTAAGGTACCTCTCTCTCTCTGTTTCGTCTGGTTTACTCTCTTTAAAATGAGGAAATAGAGCTTTTCAAGAATTCCTTGTGCAATTTGGTCCCCTTGATGTACTTAAAATGGAATTTTAAGAGAACCTTTATGTCTCCCCGGAAGTCGGGATCGATAACGCCTGCTAGAACTGCTTTATCGAACTTTCAGGCCAGGCCAGATTTTGGGGCCAGGAGGGGGTATCAAAACTAAGTCTGTGGGAATCATTCCCCTTTTCCCAGGAGGGATAGTAGCCTCTCTGCTGCTACAGATGTCAAAGCCTATTGACTCTTTAGTGGCAACAGAGGGGTTTGAGGCTCGATGATTAAGCTTCTGAAATTGTAGGGATCCCCAACTTGTTTTAATTGAGTCACATCCAACTCCTGACAACATATGTAAGGAAGGCTTGGTATCAAGGTAAGACAGACACAAGTGACCACAGTTCAAGGGTGTCTATAGAACTTTGACAAAGGTGCGATAAACACCTATTTAACCCTAAAACTACAGATTGGAGCAAGCTACGACCATCAAGTAATAATAATGCAGTCCTAGTGGAGTCTCATCAAAATAAAAAAGGCCTATACTAAAAATAATCTTTGCCAATCCTTACCGGTAATTACAAATAGTGTGGGATAATGTTCATGAAAAATAAAGCAGTGTTCACAAAATGATCAGTCAGGATGTTCAGGACGTTGGCCCTCCTTCCCCACATTTTCAGCATGGGACAAGGCGGTCCATAGCACACTCTCTGGCTTCTCCTGCACAGGGACACAGTTCCCTTACCAACATCAGGGCTGTCAGTAACCAAACAGGGAGAAAATATCGACACTCTCCCCCGAACCACAGAAGCCGAATGGATTCAACCCTCCCCCCGGGGTTGGCACGGGCGCCCTATGTCTGAAATCACAGGGAACCATGTGGCAGCCAATGGGGGGAAGAGGGAGGCAGGGAGAAGTTGTGGATAGGGAAGGGGAAGTAAGGAAAACTGGAAAGAGGGTAAGGATAAACATGATTGGATAGGTATGGAGGACTAAGGGGAAAAGACATATGTACCAATAATCCTATTCTCAGCCTAACCCTGACCTGATTTATCTCCTGAACCTAGTACCCTTGTAACTTGTACAACTTTACATCATACTCTGAACATGATAATGAAAGAGTAGACACATAGCATGAAGCATGATGAAACACTGAAGTCACATGATTACACTGGAGCAAGCAACATGGAACATACAAGGGATTTTTCCTTTATGAATACACAAACTCATGGCCCTTTGGGCATGCAAAGCAGAACATAACATAACATACATGAATTACTCATAAGCGTAACCTAGTTTGCCCGTGACAATGTCCCATGAAAACTATGCGTGTTAAATGCTCGCACACACATTCTTAACTCATGCGGGAACTCCGCTTCATGCAGCAGACTCTTAACTTCACCCCTTCAACACAAAGCTGCTCTTTAACATTGAGTCCAAACCCCCCCCAGGAAAATGATTCCCCTCGAGTGGCCAGCTGAACCTGTTACCTTAACTCCACAGATATTGCCCACATCAGGCGAGTGAGTTTAGTTAATACACGTGTGCTTCTTGACAAGTTCATATACACGTGCTTTTAGGCAAGTTCATACACACGTGCTTCTGAGCAATATTAAACATGCAGCCTACTTAGTTTAATGTCTGGGAGCCCCACAGGACTACCCGTACCTGAAGAGAAGAAGCAAAATCACAAGGAAGTGTCCTGTCAACACCGCGGCCTGGGTTGCTTGTAATACACCAATAATATTACGTAATACACACTCAATAATCCGCACCTGATCACGGGCTGCAGGCGTCTAAATAGACCAGGCTAATTATGCACAGCTGCAAACGCGCGTCCACAAAACTACAGAACCTCGCTAATCCTGCTGGATAATGTGGTTCCTTACACCTGCGACAGCATTTAACATCTTCCATGTCTAAAGCTTTCTCTTTTGTCCCAGCCCCTAATCTTGACAGTACCTCCTCTTCCAGGGCCCTTCCCAGGACCTGGTTTCTCAGGATGTCTCATATGAAATTGTTGCACCAATTTTGGAGCATGAACTGCCCCTTCCGGGTCCCATGAACAGTCTTCCGGACCATAACCAGACCATTGAATTAAATACTACACATCACGTTGCTTTCTCTTGCAATCCATGATTCGTTTCACCTCGTATTCCACTTGGCATTCCTTCATAATAGCTGGTGGTCGTTGTGTGATCATCCCAGGAGCTGCAGGTTTAAGCAAAGACACATGGAACACTGGGTGTATCTTTAAGGTCTTGGGTAACCATAATTTCATAGCCACAGATGACACACAATGTATAATTTCATAGGGGCCAATAAATCCTGGTGCAAACTTGCGAGGGTCCGCCTTTGAAAGATTATGAGTAGACAGCCATACCCTATCCCCCACCTTGTACTTTGGAGTCTCTTGACGTCTCTTGTCAGCCTGTGTCTTATATGCCGCCATAGCCTGTTCCAGATTAAATCGTGCCTTCCACCTGATGTCCAGAAGCAACTGCTTCCTCTCTTGTAGAACAGGAATTTGTTCCACCTCGGGCAAAGTCTCAGGTAGCATGTTTTGTTCATGCCCATACAAACATTCATTTGGTGCCATACCCAAAGATGTGTGTTCCGTGTTATTTTATGTGAATTCCGCCAACTACCGGGCTCTCACCCATGACTCCATACCATCCCCCATGTCACATCGCAAATATTGTTCCAGTGTCTGGTTGACCCTTTTGGTCTGACGGTCAGTTTGTGGGTGATAACTCGTAGACAGAGCACAATCGATTCCCACCATCTGGCAGAGGGCACACCAAAATCTAGAAGGAAATTGTGGCCCTCTGTCAGAAACAATACTCTGAGGGAGACTATGCAACCTGACAATATGCTGCAAAAACAACTCTGCCAACTGACCAGCACGCAGAATTCTGATACAAGGAACAAAGTAAGCTTGCTTAGAAAGATAATCAACTACAACCCAAATTGTGTCATACTGATTATCTGGTGGGAGATCAGTAATAAAATCCATGAAATGTGAGTCCAAGACCTCTCGGGTGTGGGTAAAGGCTGTAACAAACCCACCTTTCTGGAATGATCCGCCTTGTTGCGGACACAAGCTTCACACCTTTGAATGTAACAAACAATATCCTTCTTCAAATCTGGCCACCAAAAGTACTTTTCCAACATGCTTTGAGTCTTTTTCTTACCTGAATTGCCTACTAAAGGGGACTTGTGGCACCAGTACAAAGCCTTATCTTGTAAGTCACGGGTGGGCAACAACCAACCGTCCTGCATAATAAGGAAGACCATCCCAGACGGTTCTTAACGGGTCACCAACTCCCCACCTTTGCGATTCCTTCCGACTCATTCCCTTACGCACCTGTCCTAGCAGTTTCTCTGTAACCGCCCCAATTACTTTCGCCGGAGGAATAATTTCTTTGACCTCCGTAACCACATTCTCCAAATTCTGCTGCCTCGTCAAAGCCTCAGCCTTTCCATCTCTCTCCCCTGGATGAAAAGTCACCATGAAGTCAAACTCGTTAAAATATTGAGACCATTGTAGCTACCTAGGACTAAAGGGTCTGTGCTGTCTTGAAATACTGTACATTTTTGTGGTCTGTCACCACTATCACCTGATGCCTGGCCCCCAGCAAATAGTGCCTCCATTCTAAGAACGCAGCACAAATGGCCAACAACTCTTTATCTGTCACAGAATAATTCTGCTCACAGCTCGTGAGTTTGCGGGAGTATAACGCCACCAGATGCCAGATACCCTCCCCATCTTTCTGAGACAAAACTGCCCCTAAAGCCACGTTGGATGCATCCGTCTTAACCTGAAAAGATTTCTCAGGATCTGGATGTCTTAACACTGGTGCCTTTGTAAATGCTCCCTTCAGCACCTGGAATGCCTCCTCAGCCTCCTCATTCCAACTGCCTTCCTAAGTAACTTAGTGTTTGGGGCCACAATCTGCAAGAAATTACCAATGAACCTCCTCTAGAAATTGGCAAACCCTAAAAATGACTGAATATCCTTTACACACTGAGGGGAATGCCAATCTGTAACTGCCTGTACCTTTTTACTATCCATCACCATGCATGTTGGTGTTAAAATGAACCCCCAAAACTCCACCTGTGTTGTATGAAATGCACATTTCTCAAGTTTGACATAAGCTGGTATTATTGGTTGTAACACAGCTTTTACATGCACTATGTGTTGTTCCTTAGAGACAGAATAGATCAAAATATCATTGATGTACACAATGACAAAAACATCAATGAATTCCCTAAGCACCTCCTGCAAGAAATACTGAAATGCGTCCGGGGCATTGCACAGTCCAAAGGGCATAACCAAGTACTCAAATAGACCAAACCTGGTCCTGAAAGCCGTTTTCAATTTATCCCTGCTCTTATCAAATGATAGGCTCCCCTCAAATCCAATTCTGTTTACACTACTGCTGATTTCACCTGATCTAGCAATACAGCAATCAAAGGCAGAGGGAACCTATTCTTGATAGTAACCTTATTCAAGGCCTGATAATCAATACAGGTTCTGGGTGTCCCTTCATTCTTAGGTACAAATAATAATGACAAGGATACAGGAGATGTAGAGTGCCTGATGAACCCCTTTTCCAGCATCTCAATCAATCATGCAATCATAAGATCGATAGGGTGGCAATCTCTCTGCCCTGCCCTTTTCAGAAACGCCTGCAAACTCTATATATTGGTGAGGAATTCAGGTCCCCACCGCCCCCACAACCAGTGGTACATGCGTCCTTCGTGCCAAGAATATAGCGGGCCCAATTTTCTGCTGCCTCACACCCAGCAGCTTCAAAAATACTTCCTGACCAGTCAATTCAAGGATTATGCGGCACTAGCCACGGCATCCCTAGAATAGACAAAATTGTGGAGCCGCTATTAAATCAAAAGTAATCGGTTCCACATGGCCTGACGCACACACCATCTGCAAGGGTTGGGTTTGCTGTCGAATGGGTCCTGAAGTTAACAGTGATCCATCCACCGACTGCACTCCCTCCACCCGCTGTTTATCCTGAAGAGGCAATCCCAATTGTTCCGCCAAAGCTATGTCAATAAAGTTACCTATAGCCCCGGAATCGACCATGGCCAACACTACCTGCTTGGTTAGGGCAAAAAACAATGTCACCAACATATATAAGTGAGATGTCTTACTTCCTACTGTGTTTGCCACCCAACTGGGAAACCTTGATTCCATCGAGCCCGTCACCTGTGTTCACCCTAACGCTGGCCCAATCCTTTTCCCATCTCCCCCTTTCTCCGGTTCCCCACTGCACCTTTTTGAGGAGTGTTGGGGCAGGTACCAATAAAGTGTCCTGATTGCCCACAATATAAGCACAGATTATTTGCTTTGCGCTGTTCTTTCTCTGCTGAGGACAATGACCCCCTCACACTCCCAATCTGCATAGGTTCTCTTTCTCCACTCCTTCCTCCTTGACTCTTATCCAACCTTACAAAGGGTAAAACCTCTGCTTTTTTTCTTATCCCCCTTACGTTCATTCATACGATGATCTAATTGTAAGGTCAAGTCAATCATGGCAGTACAGGTATTGGGCTGTGGCTCCACCTAGGCAATTGCATCCTTCAATTCCTTTCTTAAACCTTGTTAAAACAACACTGTCTGTTTGGTCTCTGGCCAATCTGTCTCTATTGCCAAACGATGTAACTGTGTCACATATGACACCAAATCCCGTGCCCCCTGGTGTAGTGCCAGTAATTCTTTATCCTGAGCCAGTGACACCTCCTGCCTGTCAAGCAACCACCCAAACTCTGTCAAAAACCCTTCCCAATTATACAGTAAAGGGACGTCCTTTTGGACCAACGGCATGGTCCATGCAGTGGCATCTCCAGTCAAATAGGAAATCACAAAAGCTGTCCTAGCCTGAATTACTTGAAAGGCAGCAGGTTTACTCAAGAAATGTAATCTGCATTGTGTCAAAAATATCATATACTTCCTTGGGCCCCCGGCAAACCTTTCATGTGCAGCCAGTGGAACACTACTCAGTGGTTGTACTATGACTGTGGGGAACTGCCTGCCGTTGTCCCTAAAAAGGGTCCTGCACTGGCCGCTTCTAATGGGATACCTTGTGCCACCAACCCCTGCACCTGAGCCTTTACGGCTACAGATTCCTGCCTTGCATGGGCTAACAGAGCCTGTGTCTCCGCGGCATCTAAAAACTCGGCCGAACTCTTTAAAATCTGCAAGGAGCTGGCCAATCCTGCTGCAGTCTCTACCTCTCCCGTCCCCTCCCAGGCCCTCTGCATGGCCCTGGCTTCTCATTTCATCTTAAAAACTCAGGATATCCTGTCCTCTCTCTCCCCCCTCCTCCCTGTACTCCTTGCTCTTCATCTGGCCCTTCTTGGCCACCTCTCCTCCCTCCTTCTCTGCCTTTCCCCTGTTCTCCCCGGATGAGGTCTCTAGACAAGTCCGATCTATGAAAGTTTCATCGAAACAGGTTCTCCCCTGTTCCTCCAAAACCATCAAGAACCACATTGACACCCTGGCTCCTGCTCTGGCTGACATCTGAAATCACTCCTTCGCCACTCTAGTCTTCCCCTCCCCCCTTAAGCACTCCCTTGTGCACCCTCTTCTTAAGAAGCCTTCTGTCGACCCTTCCTGCCCAGCTAACTATCGCCCTATCTCCATCACTGCGTTCCTGGGCAAACTCCTGGAAAAGGTGGCCATCTCCCAGCTTAATCTTCACACTGAATCTATTGGTTTTCTCCATGACCATCAGTCTGGCTTCAGAGCTGCCAGAATCACGGAAACTGCTCTCCTGAACATCCGTGAAGACCTGCTCTCCAACCTCGATTCCAACACCCCCTGTGTCCTCATTTACTTGATCTCTCTCCTGCCTTTGACACGGTCAACCATGCCATCCTGCTCAACCATCTCCGTGGTAACCTGGGTATCACCGATCTGACCCTGGCTTGGCCGACCTTTTTGCTCTCCAATCGACCCTCCCAGGTCCAACTTTGGTCCTTCCTCTCCTCTATCTCCATCTCTACCTGTGGTGTTCCCCAGGGGTCTAACCTCTCTCCCTGGATGTTCACTTCTTGCCCACAGCATTGCTGCTCTCTGCCGCCCTAACTTTCAGTGCTATGCGGATGACACTCAACTAATTTTCAGGCTCCCTTCCGCCACCTCTTCTCCTTCTCTCATCTCTGACTGTCTGTCTGCCATCCAGGAGTGGTGTGCCGCCAATGATCTCTGCATTAATGCCAGTAAGACTGAGATTCTCCTCATCGGCACACCTGCTCCCTCCTTTCCTGTCACTCTGTTGCCGGCCTCTCTTGGCCCTCTCCCTGCTCACACCTGTGAGGCTGAAAACCTCGCGGTCATCTTCGACTCCACACTTTCCTTCTCTCCTGACACCTTTGGAGTCTCTAAGAAGTCACACTACCAGCTGTACCTCCTCAGATGTATTCTTCCTTTTCTCTCCTTCCCCCAGAAGCTCACTGTCTCCAGAGCTCTGGTTCTCTACAGGCTGGACTACTGCAACAACCTCTTTCTAAATCTGCCTGTCTCTACTCTCTGCCCTCTGCAACTCATCCAAAACAGGACTGCAAGACTTGTCCTTGGCCTCAAGCCCAGGGATCGTATCTCTCCAGGACTGACATTTCTACAGTGGCTCCCACTGGCGGCGAGGATTAAGTTAAAAACCCTCTGCATTGTCCACAAGGCCTTTTGGGGCCTGGGACCTCAATATCTTCAACTCTCTCTTCCTAAATATCATCCCTCTCTTCGCTCATCCGCCTCCAACTCCCTCAGGGTCAGTCGCTTCTCCAAGCAGCGAGTTGGTGGTAGATCTTTTTCTTCTGCTGGGACCTACCTCTGGAATAGCCTCCCTGCCTCTCTGAAACTTGAGGAGAACCATCTCTGGTTCCGGAAGCACCTCAAGACCTTCCTCTTTGCTTCTGCTTTCTCTCCTCTCCCCTGCTGATCTCCTGGCTGAATCTGAAACTGCACTGGTTACCTGGCTACCCTCTGATCTCAGGCCCAGGTCCCCTCCCCGCCTGTTGCACATCTGCACTTCCCCCCTGGCAATCCTTGCACTTGGGGACTGGCCGCACTTTTATTTATTGTCTTTATTCATTTTACTGTTATGCTATGTACCGCCACCAGCTGGCCGCACTTTTATTATTGTCTTTATTCATTTTACTGTTATCCTATATACCGCACTGCCCCCTCCCCTTCCCCCCTGCACTTTTTCCCCTCCCCTGCACTTGCACGATCTCATTGTCACCAGGCCTAGTAGGATCGCTGTCTCTGTCTTCCCCCTGCTCCCCCTCCCTTGCCTCGTCGCACCTTGAAACACTTGTGTATAGGTGGTTATAAATGCCATATCATATGCCATATCATATCATATCATAACTCTATTTGAATATCTTGTAAAGCCTTTAGCACATCTGCTAAAGGGGGAGGATTCGCCTCCATTTGGCTTGGGTGGTAAAAATAACACGTATTCGGGGTTGGATTTTATCTCAGTAACCAAATAGGGAGAGAGTTGCGACACTCTCCCCCGAACCACAGAAGCTGATGGATTCAACCTCCCACCGTGGTTGGCATGGGAGCCTGATGCCTGAAATCACAGGGAACCACGTGGCAGCCAATGGATAGGGAAGGGGAAGTAAGTAAGGAAAACTGGAAAGAGGGTAAGGATAACCATGATTGGATAGGTATTCAGGAGTAAGGGGAAAAGACACAATAATTCTATTCTCGGCCTAACACTGACCTGATTTATCTCCTGAACCTAGTACCCTCGTAACCCATACACCTTTACCTCATCCTCTGAACATGATAATGAAACAGTAGACACGTAGCATGAAGCATGATGAAACACTGAAGACACATGATGACACTGGAGCAAGCAACATGGAACATACAAGGGATTTTTCCCTGATGAATACACAAACTAATGGCCTTTGGACAAGCAAAGCAGAACATAACATAAATGAATCACTCATAAGTGTAACCTAGTTTCCCCTTGACAATGCCCCGTGAATGAAAACTATGGGGGTCATTACGAGGCTGGAGGTAAGGGAAAAACTATGCCGGTAAAGGATTACCGGCATCGCATATCGTTCCGGGCTATTCCGACCTGAGAACTCGGTATTAATAACGGTGCCTCTAATAGCGGCAAGGGCGCAGGCACGTGGGCCTTCAGGCCGGCAATACCGTTATGCCGCAAACAGGAGGACATCACAAGTCAGGCGGACATACAAATACCTGCATCATGAAGGCGCTAATAGGGTATACCGGCATGCTGGCAATACCGGCATCGCGAAGCACCCGTAAACTGCCATGTGCAGTTTTCCCAACTGCCAAAGGTGCTCACAATCAGCACAGGTGGAGGCAATGGAGCCTGGGCCAGCACAAAAGGAGCACACCAACACACCACACCCCTTCCCACACCAAAATGATTCCACTAGTAGTAGCAATACTGGGGATGGAGGACATGCTTGCATTGCTACACCTGCAACATCAACAGCAACAACAGCAGGCACCACAGAGGAGACACAGGAGGAGAAGGAGGGTGAGACAGGCCCATCATGCCCCACCAGTGCAGCCAGTGGTACCACGCAGGCAGCCTACAATCCCTCGCATCATAGCCAGTCCATTCAACCTAACCCCTGAGCAGATCCACACCCTGTACCGTCTGGACTGGGACACCATCACCATCATTGTGGACATGATACACGACGACATTGTCAGCCTCATTGAAATAAGCACCGCCATCCGCTCTCTACTGAAGGTTGTGTCGGTGCTCCACTTCCTTGTCACAGGCACCTACAAGCACACAGTGGGGCACATGCATGGCATATCACAACCCTTATTTTCTTGCATGCTGAACCAAGTGTTGGATGCCCTCCTGAAGCACACAAGGCACCACATATCCCTACCACGGACTCCCCAGGAGATAGATTTTTGACACAAAAGTTGGCTTCCATGCTCTGGCAGGCATGCCAAATTGTATAGGTGCCCTCGACTGCACCCACGTGGAGTTGGTGGTCCCGCGTGCCATGGAGGTGGTGTACCGCAACCACAAACAATACCACTCCATCAATGTGCAGATGGTATGTGACACCAGCAAGATCATGACACATTGTTGCGCCAGATATCCTGGATCAACACATGACTCAATGGTCCTGCGGAACTCCACGCTACCATGTCACAAAGAGCGACATGCAAGACGACGTGCCTGGCTGATTGGTAAGTTGCATGACAGGCACATGGCAGTGAAATGGGGGGATAGATGCACACACCACCATGGTGTCATTGTTGATGTGACAGCACGATGTGCATATCACAAAACACTGCCCCAAAGCATCCCAAACAGAACATGACAACCAAATCCCATAGAAATGAAGTAAGCTGGACACCTATCACAACATGCCAAACTGAAAAACCCCACATCCCACAACATGTCCACCACCCATCATCGTACATCACCCTCTGTAACACAATCCAGCAACATGCTGTGAATATTCACTATGTAAATGTCTGCAGCAAATCACTACACAGGACAAGCATCCATGGGAGTGCGCTGAACATAATCACCAAGGGAATCCACTGCTTGTCACAGGGCCGCCACCACCACAGAAGTGCAGCATGACACCATCGTAATAATCAGCGCTGAATACCTAATATTGCAGAGCCTATGCCAACGCTGCCAGTTAGAAAATCATACAAGACACAACACATCACAAAATTGACACAAACAAAGCGGTATGCGTCCACAATGCATGAGCAACATCAAGGCAGTGTACACCGTGTATCATCTTGGAGATGCAACCCACCCCATAACTCCATGGCACAGAACACATTGAGGGCATTAAAATTGTGTGCATACAACCAGGGACATGTGCATGTGACCAACGATAATCTGCAGGCATGTGTGACCAGTACAGCTTTCCATCATGATTCGACTAATATTTACCTTTTGTTGCCTCTCATGCAGGTGACAGTGGCTATCCCTTGAAGCCATGGCTCCTCACCCCTGACCGAGACCCACTGAACAGGAACGAGGAGGACTACAATCGTTCCCATTCCCGTACCCGTGTGGTCATCGAGCAGACCTTTGGCCTGTTGAAGGCACGGTTTTGCTGCCTTAGTTGGTCAGGTGGGGCACTCCTCTATAGGCATGAGAAGGTGGGCAAGATCATCATGGCATGTGTCATGCTGCACAACATGTGTATCAGACGGAACGTGGCCCTGCCCCCTGACATTGAACTGCAACCACCTGGTTATGATGAAGGGGATGAAGAAGATGTGGGTGCACATCATCGCGGTGCCGATGCACAGGAGGGACGTGCTGTGCGTCAGTCAGTGATTGCACAATAATTCTAACACACATGGGTGCAGAGGCTGACATGAAAGTTGGACAGAGGGCACTGGGTGTGGGAGTACATGTACACTCTGCACTGTATATGAATAAATGACACATATGCAATAAGGAATGTCCACTCAAGTGTTTTTTTTTCATACAACGGGTGCATTTAACTGGCCAATAAAGATTTACGTGCTCAAACCCACCACCTCACACACCCTCTCCCCCCTCCCCCCAAAACTCCCCCACATACCCACTCCCCCCTCCCTGTCCCTCCCCACAACTCCCCCACACACCCTCTCCCCCCTCCCCCCACAACTCTCCCACACATGGTGTCCAAGCAAATGCTTTGTGTGTGTATTTTGCCTCCATCAGGCTTCCCCGTCTACATCCTGCCACTTCCTGCACCAGGTGGCGGCATGTCCGAGCGGTGCAGGGTGCGCGATGACCTGCGTAGAGGGCTGGTTTGGGTGGAGCTTGCCGAAGATGGGGTGGATGCTCGCTCCATTACAGGGTCTGGCCGCTCAGCCTCCATTGAATCTGCAATGCGGGTGAGGACCTGTCTCAGGGCAGACACCTCCTCACATAATGTATTGGTGCTTTCCACTATGACCTGCCTCGGTGATGCAGTGTTATTGCGCCCCTCCTGCCTTGCTTGTGCACTGTCCGTGACAAACTGCCTCACCAGGGCAGTGAGTTCCTCCTGTCGTAGCGCAGTGTGTCCTGCCTGCTGGAACCCCGCCTGTACACCAGTGGAGGTGGACGGTGCATGTGTGACATGCGCAAATCCATTTGGGTCCTCTGTGGGACTCATGCTCCCTTGTACGGACCCCCCCCCAACTGCTCCGAGGTGCTGTCATGGTAGGAGTCGACAGGTGTGACATGGGGGAATGGGGCGGGACTTGGGGTTGCTGGTAGGTCTGAGGAGTCGTCCTCGACAGGCACACACACCTGGCCCTGCACGTCTTCATCTGTCAGGGGTGCCGTGGCTGCCGCCTCCCCGACAGAGCTGTTCCCTGCATATTGTGCACCATCGACAGTCTCCTGTGCAGGTGTCACAGGTGTTGTGGGGACTGTGGTGATGGGCCTTACTGGCACCAGTGCCGTGGCATCCTGGGATGTTTTGGTCTTCGGTGCCTGTCGTGGCATGTGTGGGGCTTTTGACGTGGAAGGCCTGTTGCCTTCATCCCTGGCCCTCTTCCGGGGTGTAGTTGCCTGTGGGGGTGATTCCCGGGCCTCGCTGCCCTGATCTGAGCCTGTGGGGGACCAAGAGAGGGACGGCTTGAGTGATGGTTTGACATGCATCATGCATTCATTAGTATTGTTGCTTTTCTACACATTAGAGGGCATTAGGCAGTGGAGTTTTGATGATCATGTCGCTTGCTATATGGATGGAGATGCAGGCATCCATCAGGGTCACTCATGTTGGGTCGGGCGTATGCTATGCGACATGCATTTCTGTTGAGGCCTGCGTGCAGTGTGACTTATGCCATTTTCATATTCGTGTGGTGTGTGTCAGGTATGGCATTGCCATGCTGCATGCATGTGCATGTGTCTGTGCTGTGGACGACAACTAGGCTGGGAATGTGTATGTATTAGGTCATGCCTTGCCTCTTTAGTCAGACAAATAGGTAGACTGTCATCTGACTTTGCATTACAGTGTTTTCTTAGGACACTCACCTCCCTCTGCCGATGAGGTGGCGCCACGCTCCATATCGCCCACACCTTCGATGGCCTCTATGCCAATCGTGCTGGCACAGATCTCCTCCCACCGGCTTAGCTTTATTGGTGAGCTTGGTCCTCCACCAGTCACCATGGCCTGGCTCCTGTTTGCAGACAGGATTTTCCTGACTCGCAGGTGCAGGTCATTCCATCTCTTCCGGACATCATTTGTTGTGCGGGGGGTGTTGCCTACCGCGCTGACTCTTTGAGCGACAAGTTTCCCTTGGCATTGTCAGCCAGGGTCTCAGCCAGCATGGTGAGCTCATCCTCATTAAAGCGCTCCATGCGCAGGCGCGAGGCGCCTTTTTTAACTGCCTTGGGCATGATATAG
Source organism: Ambystoma mexicanum (assembly GCF_040938575.1). Classification (NCBI taxonomy): domain Eukaryota; kingdom Metazoa; phylum Chordata; class Amphibia; order Caudata; family Ambystomatidae; genus Ambystoma; species Ambystoma mexicanum. Next base: position 1,476,439,978 of record NC_090923.1, on the reverse strand, counting down.
TTGTGGGAGGTTGATGTATGTTCTCAGCAATATGCTCCAGGTCCTGGGTTCTGAAGATGGCAATGGATTGTGTTTTTAAAGATGGCCGCCCTGCTCTTTCCCGTTCCTGTGCGATGATGCTACTTCTGATTCCACTAATAGCGGTGACCGCTAATGCCGTTCCGATTGATGCCGGTAGTGCTGTCTGCGCTTTCCATGATGCCGCTAAGGGCCATTTTAGGGGCTTTAACGGCATGCCGGTAATGTCGTTACCGGCATGCCACAAAGCTCCTGCACGTGTACTCGTAATAGCCCTCTAATAGTGGGCTCTTTACTACACGGACACAGTATTTGCGCCATGCCGGTAAGGAGAGTTACTTATCTCCAAACTCGTAATGAGGCCCAATGTGTGTTAAATGCTCTCAAACACGTTCTTAACTCATGCGGAAACTCTGCTTCATGCAGCAGACTCTTAACAACTTTACCCCTTCAACACAAAGCTGCTCTTTAACATTGATTCCAAAACCCCCACAGGAAAATGATTCCCCTCAAGTGGCTAGCTAAACTTGTTTTCTTAACTCCACAGGTATTGCCCACATCAGGCGAGCGAGTTTAGTTAATAAATGCGTGCTTCTTAAAAAGTTCATAGACACGTGCTTCTGAGCAATATCAAACATGCAGGCTACTTAGCTTAATGTTCGGGAGCCCCACGGGACAACCCGGACCTGAAGGGAAGAAGCAAAATGACTGGGAAGTGTCCTGTCACCACCGCGGCCCGGGTTGCTTGTAATACACCATTCCTCTGGCGCCCCAGATTCTCCTTGGTTTCTCCACCAACACTGCTGCGTCTGCCCTTGCCAACGCTCAATTTTCCGCAACTGATCACGGACGGCCGACGTCTAAATAGATCAGGCTAATTAGGCGCAGCTGCGCACGCGTGTCCACAACACTACAGAACCTTGCTTATCCTGCTGGGAAATGTGGTTCCTTACAACCGCTCCAGCATTTAACATCTTCCATGCCTAAAGAGTTCTCCTTTGTCCCGGCCCCTAATCCTGACAGTGGCCTTCTGTGTCCAAGTCTTACGTTATCAAAGTCTCTTGATTCAGAGGGCCTGATGTACCAAAACAAACGAAAAGTTCCTTTACAAATACTCGTCAGGTGAGTCACTCTTCACCCTGGATGCCCCTCAGCCGGGCTCAGATCCTCTTCTCCAATGCTTATAGAATATCTTCTCCCGGGTGACTCATGGTTCACCGCGTATCCTTCTCTTGTGGGCTCAGATCCCTTTTACACAATTAGTCTCCCTCAGCTGGACTTGGACCAATTTTAGCAATTTCTTTTCTCAGGTGACTAACTGTTCACCCGGATTCCCCTCAGCCGGGCTCAGATCCCTTTTTCACAATTAGTCTCCCTCAGCCAGGCTCAGACAAATTTCAGTTCGTATTAGCTATCAAATACCTTCGAATGTGCACAGGGTTTAGCTTGACCCGTTGCAGGACCACTTCGATTTCACAGTTCAACAATTTTACACTGTCAGTTGGATACCTAACCGAGACCTTCGAATGAGCACCCACACGGTGCCGGACCACTCTACATGGTATCTATCTTGGTTTCAAATGTTCAGTAATTCCTTGGATATTCAATTATGTTTGCGTCATTCATCACATATGCTTCTTACTCTTCTTTGCAGATTTCTTCATACAATGTTGCCGCTCGCAACCTTGGTTCTAACATAGACCGGTCTGCTATCAGTCTCCCCGACTCACTGGCTGTGCTGACTTTACTGGCACTGCTTTGTTGTGGGAGCCACGGACAGTACCACAGCGGCAATCGCTCCTCCCCACCTTGGCTATCGATGTGGGAGGGCCCCGTGTACCTTCGACACACACTGCACCTTTCTTCAGCTTTAATTCCCGGCCTTAAGTTTCTTATTCTCGAGGACTCTTCAAAGTCATGGTTCTTCTCTGAAAAGGTCAAGGGAACTTCCCTCCTTGCAACCCTCTCTGTTCTTCCTGTCTTTCTCCTCGTATTAAACTGCCAACTTGGAACTGCTGCTTCCTTGTGTGGTTTGCCTTGTGCAGAGTGTGCTTTCGTGCTCTGCCTTTTATCTGTGTGGGGAAGTGTGATGGAATTCAGTTATGTGTAATTATCAGTAATTGCCTGACTCTGCCTGACCCTTGTGTTGGGACATGTTGTAACGCTCACCTGGTTCCCACGGAGGTACGGGTGTGGTCTGGACGGCAGTGGCCTCTTCGAAGGAGATGTTGGGCTGGGTTCCCAAATCCGGCTTGTCTGGCTCGGATGAATACCCTTCTGTGAGCGAAAAGGAAGGGTTAATACTCTGCAGGTTTTGTGTTGATCTCCCGTTCCCCTTCTCACCCTCCTTGCAACCCTTCTGTAATTCCCGGTGGAGACTCACCTTAGGGATTGAAAAGGCGAGCTCTCCATCCTGCTTCTGATGCAGGGGCGCGTTGGGATCCAGTTACGTCACTGGATAGTAAGTTCGAGTTTGCTTGTCTGTTCCGGTAAGTACCGTAAATGTTTATGGCTAGCTTGAGTCTAAACTGTTCCTCTTCTCTTTTGCAGGTAATGGAAGACTCCGGGCTGAGGGCGGTTTCCGTCGAAAACCTGATTTCAGGTGAGTTTTGGTGTAGGCCCACTACTGTCTTTTCCTGTCTCTTTTTCCTTAGGGGCCGGAGTTCGAGAATGCCGAAGAAATGGAGCCGGTACGAAGCAGAAGCTGAGCCCGACCTGTAAGCAGGTAAGTTTAAAATAGTTCGTTTGCTACGGTTCTTGCATTCACTAATGTGATGTTTGCTTTTTCCCCATAGGGGCCGGGGTGCTGAAATGCCCAAGGAATGGCATCGACCCGAAGGTAAGAAGAATTAGCTTGGCGGGTAAGTGCTTCTTGGTTATTTTCCCCTTCTCACCTTGCTTTCTTCTCTTCGTCTCCCCGTAGGTGCTGGAATGCTGCAGGAGATCCGGATGGGCGTCGCAGAGCCGAAGGCGCCTCGTGCAGGTAAGAGAAGTGCGCCGAGATGTATGCGACCCGGTGAGTATTTAAAATGATGTCTTTTTGCAGGAACGTTGGCGCGCTGAATCCGGAATGCAGCTTTAACAGGTAAGGTTTGTTTTCACCTGTTTCTTCTTCCCTTTTCTATCCTTAGGTGTTTCCAGGATGCTGGCAGGCGTGGTCGAGGACTGGAGCAGGAGCAGGCACGGTGAGCGTCCAGCTGCTTTGAGCAGAACAACGCGAAGCGTGGTTTGCTGTCTGGGCGTGGCTTAAATAGCCTTTCAAGTAGTCCCAGGTATGTATCCTTCCACTGAAGGTATGTATCCTGCCACCAGCCACACCTGTGTGGTTAAGTAGTTCCTTTTTCATCTGGAAGTTGTAGAATGATCTGCCAGGTAAGGAAATTGCAGCATGGTCTGCCAGGTAAGTTTGCACCAAACACATTTCCTTCCATATCTTGTATGAGCCTGGCGCTGATGGTGCCAGGACTGTTATCCCTTATGAGCCTGACGCCAACGGCGCCAGGACTGAGTCCAAAGAGCCCCTATCTGGGGTGGCTGGGACTTCCCTAGTATACATGTTGCCTGCCTCTGAGGGTGCCGGGCCCTGTCTGGCTCCTTGGAGGTAGGCATCATGACAGCACCTCCCCCCAAGGCCCCTCCCAAGGACGTACTGTACGTAGGCTTTGGTTTGTGTGGAAACTTACGATGAAATTTTTGTATTAGACGAGGTGCATGTATATGATCGCTTGGTTCCCAAGATCTCTCCTGAGGTCCATATCCTTTCCAATCAATTAGGTAAAAAACCTTTGACTTGGACATCTTAGAATCTAATATGTCTTTAACTTCGAATTCCAGTTCCCCATCTACTGGGATTGGTTCTGGTGGCTTGAGTAGCCTGGTCCCGGGTTGTACAGGTTTCAACAGTGATACGTGGAAAACCGGATGGATTCGCATGTTGGGGGGCAGATCGAGTTTGAAGGCTACCGGGTTGATTACAGCCTTGATTGGATAAGGCCCTATATATCTTGGGTTAAAAGTTCGCGGGCCTTTAAGTGGTAGATGTCTAGTCGCCAGCCACACTTGATCTCCAACTTGGTAAGGAGGTACTTCGCTCCGATGTAAGTCAGCATTTTCCTTATATTTGTCCTTGACCTGCTGTAAATGAGTCTTGGCTTCTTTGAAGGCTCGGTTTATGGTGGCATGTAAGTTATCCACGGCAGGCATTTCAAGGCCTTGAGGTGGTTCAAGATCCGAAGTTCTGGGATGGTGGCCAAATAAGGTATAAAAAGGAGTCTGGCCAATTCCTGAATGCACAGAATTGTTGTACGCGTATTCAGCAATCCATAAAATGTCTTTCCAATTATATTCTGATTGATGCAACATGCACCGTAAGTACTGTTCCAATGTCTGGTTTGTTCTCTCGGTTTGGCCGTCGGTCTGAGGATGGTGGCTGGTAGATAAACGCACATCAACTTGTGCCATTTGGCAACATCTCTTCCAGAACCGAGAAATAAACTGGCTTCCCCGATTGGAGATTAATATGGATGGAAAACCATGTAGACGAACGACGTTCTCAAGAAATTCCTTGGCTAGGGTGGAGGCTGAAGGCAGCCCTTTCAAGGGAATAAAATGGGCCATCTTGGAGAAGAGGTCTACAATTACCAGTATAGTATTAAATCCATGACAAGGAGGTAGGTCAGTTATAAAATCCAGCGATAAAGTGTGCCAAGGTGCCGGTGGGATGTCCAGAGGTCGTAACGGACCGGCTGGTTTTTGCTTTTGACTTTTATTTTGGGCGCACACTGCGCATGTCATCACGAAAGATTTTATATCCTTTCGCCAGGAGGGCCTTTTAATTTTTTCTTCAGTCTTAGCGATGCCCGGGTGTCCTTCCATTAGTGTCTCATGATGATGGGCAATAACGAGATCTTGCAAATCCTTTTGAGGCAAGAACAGTCGCCCCTGGAAATAAGGTAAATCGTTATTAATTGAAAATCTGGGATCTTTCAGGCTCCATTCTTGCAAGGCTGCAGCGTCGAAAAGCAATTTAACTCTAGTTTGAATATCCTCTAGAGTTTGTGAGGAGATCACCCCCAAAATTCTCTGTTCGGGAATAATTGGAACTGGATCTAGAGTTGGGGTAGAATCGCCCATTCCTATTCGAGATAGTGCGTCCGCCTTGCCATTCTTGCAGCCGGGGCGATAGGTGATCACAAAGTCAAATTCTGCAAAGAACAGGGCCCAACGGAGTTGGCGTGAGGATTGAGCTTTGGCCGTTTTTAAGTATTGCAAATTCCTGTGGTCTGTAATTACGGTAACAGTATGTCTTGCGCCGAGAAGGTAATGACGCCAAGCCTTGAAAGCTGACTTGATAGCTAATAGTTCTTTATCTGTGATTGCGTAGTTAACTTCTGGAGCTGAGAATTTTCTGGACGAATAGGCCACAGGATGCAGTTGGTTCGAGACTGGGTCCCTCTGTGATAGAACTACTCCCATGGCTAAACTAGATGCGTCAGTTTCTACAACGTAAGGGAGATCTGGACGGGGATGTTTTAACACAGGTGCGGAGGTGAATTTAGTTTTTAGTTCCTGAAATGCTTGTTCTGCTTCCGTAGTCCATTCGAAGCGTTTGTTTTTCCGTAAGAGGGCTGTGATGGGTTGAACCACTCGAGAAAACTCCGGGATAAACCTTCGATAGAAATTGGCAAAACCAAGCATGCTCTGAACCCCTTTCACAGAACTAGGCGATGGCCATTTGAGGATCGCGTCCACTTTCCGTGAGTCCATTCGAACTCCCTTTGGCGTTAGGACGAAACCAAGAAACTCAACCTCCGTGACGTGAAAAATGCACTTTTCGAGCTTTGCAAATAGTTTGTGCTGGCGTAGTTTCTCCAGGACGGCCTTAACATGTTTTCGGTGATCAGATTCCGAGGAAGAATACACTAGGATGTCGTCAATATATATGATGACACAAACATCTATGAGTTCTCGAAAGATGTCATTCATAAAATACTGGAAGGCAGCAGGTGCGTTGCACAACCCGAAGGGCATCACTTGGTATTCAAAGAGTCCGTATTTGGTGCGGAAGGCCGTTTTCCATTCATCGCCTTCTCTGACGCGCACCAGATGGTAAGCCCCTCTTAAATCCAGCTTGGTAAAAATGCAGGCATCTTTCACCTGGTCGAGGAGTTCAGGGATCAGAGGCAGGGGGTAACGATTCTTAACCGTTATCTGATTTAAGGCGCGATAGTCAATACATGTTCTAAGGTCGCCTTCCTTTTTCGGCACGAAGAACAAAGCTGAAGAAGCCGGTGACTTTGACGGGCGAATAAACCCATTAGCAAGATACTGATCCAAATACTGGCGTAAATGAAGATTCTCTGGTTCGGTAAGGGCATAAATCCTACTACAAGGCGGTTGAGCATTGGGTACCAGATCAATTTGACAATCGTATGGCCGGTGAGGTGGTAAGGTGTTGGCCTGTTCTTTTTGAAAAACGTCCTGAAAGTCCTGATACTCAAGTGGTAGTTGTGCTGACACAGAGGTTACTGAGGCTAGACCCACTTGTGGATTTCCGGAATAACAAGTTTGTCTGCAGTTAGGAAAGGTGATACTCTTTGCTCGCCAGTCAATTCGAGGATTATGTGCTTCTAACCAAGGGATCCCCAAGATTACCTGAAATTGTGGAGCCTTGATTACGTCAAACACTATGGTTTCCCTATGACCATCTTGGCCAACCAGTGTCATTTCTGTGGTAGAATGTGTTACCGGCCCAGAGGCAATTTCGGTCCCATCAACCGTGGTAATGACATCTTTGGTAATTTTTGGTCGGAGAGGGAGACCAATCCTGGAAGCCAATTCAAGATCAACATAGTTCCCAATAGCCCCACTATCGTGATAGGCCTTTATGCCATGTAATCGTTGAGGCTGCTTTGGATCCACGAGGGTCATTGTCATGATGAAATGCGAGGTCAAAGAGTTTGTCTTCACGCAAGCGGACCTCTACGCTTGTCGGGCTTGATAGTTTCCCGAATCAGATTTTGGAAGGTTTTGATCTGTGGCTCCAACCACCTTCTTGGGTGGTTTTACCGGGCAATTTCGTAGAAAGTGTCCAGACTCTCCGCAATAGAGACATAACTGGTTTTGCCGTCTTCTTTCGCGTTCTTTCTGCGTTAGGGGTCCTTTTACTCCCCCAATTTGCATTGGCTCCGAAGTGTCGGTACTCTTGGGGTTTGCGTGGGTTTTTACCAAAGCCCGAGTTTCAAATCTAGTCCGATCAGTCCTTCTATTCTGGAGTCTATGATCAAGTTGGATCACTAAATCAATGTATTCCTCACAGAGTTGGGGTGGATTCACAATTTGAGCCAGAACGTCTTTTAGCTCTCCACGAAGTCCTCGATGAAACAAGGTGATTCTTTTATTCTCAGGCCACCCAGTTTCCACGATCAGTCTGTTAAATGTGGCGATATAAGATAGAAGGTCTTGGTTCCCTTGACGCAAAGACAGAAGTTCGTTATCCAAGGCCTCATCCTGGGCGTGCCAGGCAAATAATCTCTTCATACTAGCTTGGAACCGTTGAAAGTCACGAAGGATAGGATCGTCTTGATTTACCAACGGAATAGACCAATCGGCTGCACAGCCGCTGAGATACGATAAAACAAAAGCCACCCTAGTTTGGTCATTAGGGAAGGCCCCAGGTCTACATAAAAAGTGTAAACGACATTGGTTCATGAAAACAGCGTATTTCTTGGGGTCCCCCGCAAAACGTTCAGGTGGGGCCAAAGGTATGTTTCCCAGCAGGTTAATTTGCACCGGGTTAGTGGAAGCCATAGGAGTGGACACTCTCCCGGAAGCAGGTAATGGCGTTTGTCCAGCCTGATTCTGCAAAAGCTGTTTAGCCAGGTCATCGGTTCGTTCTTTGGACAAGATCAGTTCTCTTCGAAGAACGTTGGTTTCTTGGCGGGCGGCGTGAACTTCCGCCCGTAATTCCCCCAATAGTTGGGCCAGTTGGTCTGTTTCGGAAGTCTCCATGGCGCCTGGGTGGGTAATTGTGGGTAGGCTTCGCGTTCTGTAACGCTCACCTGGTTCCCACAGAGGCGCGGGCGTGGTCTGGACGGCAGTGGCCTCTTTGAAGGAGATGTTCAGCACCCTGAAGATGGAGTGGGCTGGGTTCCCAAATCCGGCTTGTCTGGCTCGGATGAATACCCTTCTGTGAGCGAAAAGGAAGGGTTAATACTCTGCGGGTTTTGTGTTGATCTCCCGTTCCCCTTCTCACCCTCCTTGCAACCCTTCTGTAATTCCCGGTGGAGACTCACCTTAGGGATTGAAAAGGCGAGCTCTCCATCCTGCTTCTGATGCAGGGGCGAGTTGGGATCCAGTTACGTCACTGGATAGTAAGTTCGAGTTCGCTTGTCTGTTCCGGTAAGTACCGTAAATGTTTATGGCAAGCTTGAGTCTAAACTGTTCCTCTTCTCTTTTGCAGGTAATGGAAGACTCCGGGCTGAGGGCGGTTTCTGTCGAAAACCTGATTTCAGGTGAGTTTTGGTGTAGGCCCACTACTGTCTTTTCCTGTCTCTTTTTCCTAAGGGGCCGGAGTTCGAGAATGCCGAAGAAATGGAGCCGGTACGAAGCAGAAGCTGAGTCCGACCTGTAAGCAGGTAAGTTTAAAATAGTTCGTTTGCTACGGTTCTTGCATTCACTAATGTGATGTTTGCTTTTTCCCCATAGGGGCCGGGGTGCTGAAATGCCCAAGGAATGGCATCGACCCGAAGGTAAGAAGAATTAGCTTGGCGGGTAAGTGCTTCTTGGTTATTTTCCCCTTCTCACCTTGCTTTCGTCTCCCCGTAGGTGCTGGATTGCTGCAGGAGATCCGGATGGGCGTCGCAGAGCCGAAGGCGCCACGTGCAGGTAAGAGAAGTGCGCCGAGATGTATGCGACGCGGTGAGTATTTAAAATGATGTCTTTTTGCAGGAACGTTGGCGCGCTGAATCCGGAATGCAGCTTTAACAGGTAAGGTTTGTTTTCACCTGTTTCTTCTTCCCTTTTCTATCCTTAGGTGTTTCCAGGATGCTGGCAGGCGTGGTCGAGGACTGGAGCAGGAGCAGGCACGGTGAGCGTCCAGCTGCTATAAGCAGAACAACGCGAAGCGTGGTTTGCTGTCTGGGCGTGGCTTAAATAGCCTTTCAAGTAGTCCCAGGTATGTATCCTTCCACTGAAGGTATGTATCCTGCCACCAGCCACACCCGTGTGGTTAAGTAGTTCTTTTTTCATCTGGAAGTTGTAGAATGATCTGCCAGGTAAGGAAATTGCAGCATGGTCTGCCAGGTAAGTTTGCACCAAACACATTTCCTTCCATATCTTGTATGAGCCTGGCGCTGATGGTGCCAGGACTGTTATCCCTTATGAGCCTGACGCCAACGGCGCCAGGACTGAGTCCAAAGAGCCCCTATCTGGGGTGGCTGGGACTTCCCTAGTATACATGTTGCCTGCCTCTGAGGGTGCCGGGCCCTGTCTGGCTCCTTGGAGGTAGGCATCATGACACATGTCAGGTATACGGCTCGGGTGTTAGTCCGTTTTCTCTCACAGTGAGCTGTCAGTGAGAAAGTGTTTGTGTCGGGAAAAGGGGGCGGGGGTGGAGTTCCTAAGTATCCTTCAGGTTTCTCACAGGCAGGTTAACTCAACATCTGAAAGAGTGGCAGAGTATTACAACAGATGTTTGGGCTCTACAAACTGTTGCCCATGGGTACTGCCTCCCCTTTCTGAAGAAACCTCCAAACTGTCCCTTTAGAGGCCGGTCCTTAAAATTACCAGATCTGCTCCTTCTACAGGAAATTCAAACTCTGTTGGAGAAGGGTGCAATTGAAAAGGTACCTGTAGCGGAAAGAAATCAAGGCTGGTACTCTGCTTATTTTCTTATCCCGAAAAAGGACGCAGGGTTGCGACCCATCTTGGACTTCAGATGTTCAAGTTCCTCAGAAAGGACAAATTCAAGATGGTCACTCACTTGCAGATCCTCCAGGCCCTTCAGTTCCAGGATTGGATGGTGTCATTGGATCTTCAGGATGCTTATTTTCATGTGATAGGATATGATATTTTATTTATATCCCGCTCATACACAATTGTTTCAGAGTGCGACCAAGCAAAGGGAGGGTAACAAGGGAGAATAAAAACAACTATCTTACTAGGCCCAGTGACATTAAGAACGTGCAAGTGCATGGAAAAGGGAAAAGGGGGGAAGTGTGAGGAAGGGAGAGAAGTGGAAAGTGCAGGACAAAGGAGAGAGCAGAATAAATAATAAGTGCAATAAATAAATAAATGCAATAAATAAATACAGGCAGAGGCAAGTGCTTGAAATGTCAGATATGGTATATCTGATAAGTGCAGAAGAGAAATGGGGGACTGTATGGGTACAGATACAGATCCCAGTGCAAGGGGTGGCTTGGAGGCAGTGCAGTAGGGAGATGTGCCAATCCATCATAAGCACAGGAAATACCTGAGATTCGCTGTTGGCAGTTCTCATTATCAGTTGTGAGTACTGCCATTCGGGCTAACCTACGCCCCGAGGGTCTTCACCAAGCTGATGGCAATGGTGGTAGAGAATTTGCGCAGAGGGGGGATTCACATCTACCCCAATCTGGATGGTTGACTGATCAGAGCCTGCTCTCCCAAACAGGTACTACAACACCTAGACAGCACCTGCCACTCTCTCCACAGGTTGGGCTTCTACCTCAATTTTAAGAAGTCCCACATGACAACTTCCCAAAAGCTGTTTTTCATTGGAGCGGTCCTGGACTCTTCCTCGGGGAAAGGTTCGCCCCCGAGGTAAGGGTCCTTCACATATCGCAGATGGTAAACAAATTTCAGAGTTCCCCAAGTCTTCCGGCCTTCGATTTTCTGAGGTTGCTTGGTCTCACGGCATCCTGCATTTTTCTCGTGCCAGAGGTCGTTCTGAGGATGAGATCCCTTCAGTGGGCCCTCAGAACTCAGTGGTCACAGTTGACTGGCAGGATCAAGGATCTGGTATGGATCCCGAACAGGGTGGCGCAGGATCTCCTGTGGTGGGTCCGCAATGAGAATCTGTTAAAAGGAGAAGAAGGTGTTGATGGCGGTGGATTTTTCGATGGAGTCTGGTATGGCTGGGGAGGGTAGTTGGTTTTACGCAGTGCTTGACCACTTTAAAGAGAGCTCTGCTTTTGTTGTGTTGATGAGTTGTCGGCGGGTTGCTCCGAGTTCCTTGAGGAGCGCCAGGTCAGATGCGGTCCAGGAGTGGCACCAGGTTTTCTCTTGTTTCCTGATGACTCTTTTGCTGAGGTTGAGTTCTTGCCTGTACCAGGTTGCTGATGGTTTTGGTTTCCAGGTGCATTGTTTCAGAGTTGTTTGTTGGTCGATGGAGGCTGTAAAGGTGGCATTGAGTGCTTCCAATAAAGCGTCACAGTTTAGTTGTGGGTGTTCCGCCCATGTAAGGTAGAGGTTGGCGAGGTCTTCCGTAAGGGCTTCCACCAGGAAGTTCTTGAAGGACCTGGAGGTTTGTCTGATGGGTTTATGCTGGGAGTGCTTGACGGGGTGGTGTGCAAGATGTTCAAAGGCACGGCTAGGTGGTCAGACTAGTCAAGCGAGAGAGGAGAGCTGTAGTGGAGGGAAGACCGTGCTGTGATGATTAGGCTAAGGAAGTTACCTTTCTCGTGTGGTGGGTCTTCCGTTTGCTGTGTGAGACTGCGGGTGTCGAGAAGGCTGAGGTGAGCTTCCTTCATCAATTTGGTGGCCTTGTTGCCTGGGAAGTTGAAGTTGCCTAGGAAGGTGTTGTTGGCGTGCGTGAGGGACAGATGAGATGAGATGGAAGGTGACTGTGTCCGTCTGGGAGTGCAGGAAGTGGCAGGAGAGGACATGAAAGGAGCCAATGTTGTCAATGTCAAGACTAGTGCAGGGCCACAAGGTCTTGTGGATGACTGCAAGGCTTCCGTCTGTCTTGTTCGTCCGGTTTCTGTGTTTGGATGCTGTAGCTGTGGGGACAAGGACTTCTAGGATGTGGGTGGAGGTGGGTGTCAGCCAGGTCTTGGTGATGAAGATGGCGTGAAGGTCATGTGTAATGATGAGGATGGCGATTTCTGCTGCATGGGTGCTAGCGGAGCAGACGTTGGCGAGCATCAACTTCCGTGTTGTGGATGGAGAGGGGGTGCTGATTGGCTTGGGGCTGATGTGGCTGAGGTTGCTGCATTACAGAGTTCATGCTTTAGAGGAGGGGCGATGTTGTTGACGTTGCCTGATGATGGTGAGGATGGCCTGTGGGGACAGAAGGGGAGAAAACACATGTTGGCACATGCTTACCTGTTGTCTGAGCAGGGGTTTGGGTCCTGTGTACTCCCGGTCCGAACAGATCCAAACAGGAATTGCCCTATTCTTTGTCTGGCCTTTTCTTTGGACGCCCGGGTGAGATATGCCCTTGATCTAAGAGTTAAGAGCAGAAAGGGAGAGGCAGGGCTAAGAAGGTGGGCGGGGCTTAGGCCAAGTGACCTTAGTTTAGTTTAGTTTATTATTTATATGGCGCGCCATACTCTGGGGCATCAGGGCGCAAACAGACAAGGCTATGCTCAATTTAGTTACAAGTACATGAAAAGTAGGAAAAAAAAAATACAGACATCAACAATGTTACAATATAGGCAGGTAAGTACAAGGTAAGGGTAGGGTCAAGGAACAAAGGGTAACAGGGTACATATTTTCTGCATAGTCATAAGGTAGTGATATACAGTTATGTACAGTGTGACACATCAGGTCACCAATGTCAGAATGATGTGCTGCGCACGGAGCTTCAATCGCATGGTAAGTAGGCTCCAGGAGCACGGAGTGGGAGTCAAGGGAGGAGCATTTAAAGGGTCATGCAGGTTAGAGTCGTTAGATGTCATTGGCTCTCAGCCACTTAGTTAGGTTCTGTCTGAAATTGGTGAAGGGCTGAGGTTCTCTGATGTCATGGGGGAGGGAGTTCCATAGCTGCGCAGCCTTGACTGGGAAGCTATGTCCTCCTATAGTGGAGAGTTTGAAGCGCGGAACTTGGAGGCAGTTTGCGTTAGCTGTTCTTGTTGGTCTGGAAGAGGTTCTTTTGCATAACCTGTCCATGAGGTAGGGAGGTGCTTTATTATTGAGGCATTTGTGGGTGAGGGAGGCGATCTTGAGTTGAATTTTATCAGAGGTGGTAAGCCATTTGTGTTCTTTTCTTATAGCGGATATATGCTCATTTCTGTTAATCTTGAGTGCTGCTCTCAAGGCATTGTTCTGGAGGACTTGAATTTTGTGGATGGTCTGTTTATTAGCCCCAATGTAGAGTCCGTTACAATCATCCAATTTGGATAGTATAAGGGCTCTGGCAATTGTAATGCAGCTGTCTGTGGAGAGGAATTGTGTACTAGCTCTGATAAGTTTACATGTGTATGCTGTAGCAGAGGCTAGTGAGTTAACTTGTTTGGTAAAGTTCATGGTGGCGTCTAGGTAGAATCCTAGGGTTTTCACTTTGTTAGCTACTTTTATGTTGTTCCCATCAATAATTAAGTTGGCATAGTCAGGGCTGAGTTTGGATATATAGGTTGGGGTGCCTAGGATGATAAGCTCAGTTTTATCATCGTTCAGGCATAGGTCGTGTGTGGCCATCCATGCCTGAACGATACTATAGATTCTGTTCACTAGGGCCAGATCCTTGGTGTAAACTCCTGAGAGCGGGAGGAGGATCTGGGTATCGTCTGCGTAGTTGGTGTAGGTGATACCCAGATGATCCATTTCATCAAAGAGGGGCTTCGTGAAAACATTGTAGAGGGTGGGTGACACACAAGATCCTTGTGGTACACCGCATGTTATAGGGATCGGGTCTGCTGAGGCTGATGGAGCGAAGACTCTCATAGTCCGGTTACTCAGAAATGACTTGATCCATGTTATCGCCTCTTTAGAGAAATGGGCAGCAGAGTCAAGGTGGCTACATAGAACTGTGTGGTCAACTAAGTTGAATGCTGCTGATAGGTCCAGAAGGAGGAGAAGGGCTGCTTGGCCATTATCTCTGCATTCGTCTATTTGGGCCTTAAGATCTATTAGAGCTGTCTCAGTCCCATGTTGCGGGCGGAATCTTGATTGGCGGGTTCCGAGTAGGTGGTTGGATTCTAGGAAGTTTTGTATTTGCATATAAGCCACTTTGTCTAGAATTTTTAGAAGAAAGGGCACAGTTGTGATGGGCCTGAAGTTTGTAGGAATGGCAGGGTCGAGGGTTTGTTTCTTAAGTATTGGCAGTACCCAAGACTCTTTTAGGTTATTTGGTACTGTACCTGTGGTAAAGGAGGAGTTGATAAGTTTGGTTATAAATGGCGATAGTTCTCTTGCAGCATCCTTGATAAGTTGTGCTGGGCATTGGTCGCCTTTGCAGTTGGACGGTTTAAGTCCCAGAATGACTTTTTCTACCTCAATGGTCTTGATTAGGCTGTGGTGGTGGCGCTAAGCTCTGAGGGATGTGAGGCGTTAGGGATGCCTTCTTGAGAGCAATTTTAGTTTGTAAATTAGCTACTTTATTTGTTATGGCAAGTTGTATACTAGAGCACCATTTTTTGTCCTTGGTGCAGTTTTCTTGAGGTACAACAGGAGTTTCCAGTTCTTTCAGAATGCTGAACAGTTCTCTGACACTAGATTTCAATTTAGATATTCTAGTACTATAAGTTTCCTGTTTGGCTAGTAGAATTTCTTTCTTGTATTGGGAGGAGGCTTTGGAGAGGTTGAGTTTATTTTCAACTGATGGGGAGAGTCTCCAAATGGTTTCAAGTTTTCTTTTGGTCAGCCTGAGTTTTTTTAGATGAGGCGTGAACCATGAGTTAAGGTGTTTTTTCGGTTTGCTATTTCTTAGTTTGAGCGGAGCTATGTGGTAGAGGGCTGAGTTCATAGCTTCATTATACTGTTCAACTAACACATACGGTCCATAATGTCTGGTAGTGAGTTCAGTTTAGGTATTATGACGGGCATCAGATTTTCCGCTGTCATGAGTTTTTTGTTCCTCGTAGGCAAGGGTGGGGCAAGTGAGGACTGTGCAGTAGCAGGGTTGGTCGTCAATGTGAATAATAGCAGGTGGTGGTCAGTCCAGATCTGAGGTACGGAATCTGTGATATTTACTTCGCAATTATGTTCTGCTATCCAATCAAGGATACGACCTTGATCCACTTGCACATGCTCACCAACTGCAAAGGAAAAGAGGCTAGAGGGCTACTTGAGTATGGAAAAAGGGCGGCAAAACAAGAAGACGCCAACAGTTTAAAATGATTGACAGGTGGGCGGGGCTTACACCAGGTGACATAAATCCACTTGCACCTGCTCACCAACTCGGTTGAGGTTTTTGTCTCCTATGCAACGCTACCATTGCTGGGATTTCAGGAACAGATCCCTTTCAGTTTGGTGATGATAGAGGATGGTTGTCTCTCCTTTCTAGTGGCATTTTGTATTTGAGTCCCAGGGTCTCGCTGGGGATTCCATAGCGGAAGCCCTCTGCAGAGCCTTTGTGTCAGATGAAGTTGGATGCATCTACGAATAAGACATTAGATCTTCTCCCGTGTGTTCCCAAGGTGACTCTCCCACCCACCCATCTTTTGAGTCAGGTTACCCTATGTTTTCCTCATCCCCTGCTTGCAGGTATTCTGGTTGATCAAGAGCCGATGCTCTGTGGAGCATGTAATCCTGGTTCAAAATCCAGGTCTTCCACGAGAGAATCTGCTTTTGTGTTCTTCTTCCAAAAGTCTCTTGATGGTCTCCCTAGATTTTCCTATATCGAGAATTTTTCTTTTTTTAAAAAATGTTATTTAATAAAGCACTTGAACATACAATACAGCGGTGCTCTGATAACATCAAAGAGCAGTGTACGTTAACAACATATCATATAATTTTCCACACATCAGGATGCATTGCATTACATCTTATTAATGACAGTGAATATCACACAGTCAGCCTGAAGCAGCATCAGAGTCAGTTTGTTTATCATTGACCATAAACAAATAGGATTTAAAAGGGAGCCATATATATATAGGTTTACATGAGGCCGGATGCAGCTGGGCCCATTGCTCCTCCTGGTTCGAGGCCCAAGTCAATGCACCCATCCATTGTTCTACAGCGGGGCTCAGTGGACGCAACCACACCAGCAATATACAACGCACAGCTAGTATCATGAATTAGTTAGCAAGTTTGGGAAAGCATTGCTTCAATTCACCAAATATATGAAACAGGCATTGCATCGGGGTAGCAGTGAACATTTTTGTCATTATTTCGCACACCGCATGCCAAAATGTGCCTATATTCGGGCATTCCCACATCATATGAAAATGACCAGCCTTCCTGGTTCGGCATTGGGGGCTGTGCGTTGGGTTCGACCTAGAAATCAGATGCAACCTAATCGGAGTGTAATGGTACCTATGTATAATTGTATAAGCCGGAATGTGTTGTTAAAGGAGACCTTCTGCGTTTGTATAAGCACATTTTCCCAGATTTCATCTGTAATGTTCATGTTGAGATCCTTTGACCAGGACGATCGGATCTTACTCACCCCCTCGTGACTCCGGGTCTATAGTAACCCATATAGTTCCAATAATCTGCCCTGTGTCATCCTCTAATACTGAGTCATCTGGCGGTACTACTGGGAATCTCTTCTGTGTTCCCTTAACTGCCGGACGTAGACCTGCATACTGCAGCCAGCGGGTTGATTGCCTTTGCTTTAAATTCAGCAAGTCGTGTGGTGTGACAAAATTCCCAGAGTTATACCTATCTTTTAATGTAGAGTAACCTTTGTTTTGCCACTGGCGCGCTTCTCTAGTGCACACCTTGGGTAGGGGTAGAATATAATTACAAAAGTGGCAGATACCCTGAAAGGGGTAATGAACATCTAAAGCCTTCCATATTTTACTCCATGAGAGCGCAGTTACACCCGCCGGGTCATATGTCCAGGGGTCTGCACGTGTGGGGGGGGGGTACCAGAGAGCCGACAACCCTCGTGCCCGAGAGGTATTGTTCAATTTTTACAAGTAAGGCTGAAGTTTCAGACGAGTACCAATAAGATGCATATTGCGCTTGGGCTGCTGTCCAATATTATTCAAAGTTTGGAGCCACAAATCCCCCCCAGAAGTATAGCTTGACAACGTATCCCATTTGAGCCTCACTGCCCCCCGAGTGCCACATAAAGTTATTAATCAGAGTGCTCCATTTTTTTTACAAATTCTCCTCCGGGACATATTGGGATATTCAAAAAGAAGTACAACAATTTAGGCTATGTGATCATTTTGATAATAGCAGCCCTACCAGCTAAAGTAAGTGGACATTTCTCCCAGTTCCCAAACTTGACTGACAACCTACATGCATACTCACTATAGTTACGGTCTATCAATTTAGTAGGGAGCCTGGACACTGTTATTCCCAAATATTTCAACTCCATGGGTGCCCAACTGAATCCCAGCAAGTCTTTAGGTTCCATCATTTCATCAGTTAATGGAAACAATTCTGATTTATTACAGTTAACCTTCAGACCTGAGAGTACGCCAAAGTTCACCACATCCTGCATTATCGGCTTCAAGTGTATTTTTGGGTTTCTGACATACAGTATATCATCAGCAAACAAAGAAATAATGTCTGGCGTCCCTGCCAGTCTAACCCCTCTATGTGCATGTCTGTGTCAAATTAAATCAACTAGTGGTTCAATCACTATGGCGAACAATAGGGGCGAAAGCGGACACCCTTGTCTAGTGCCTCTCGCAATTGTTACGGGGAGAGAGTAGGTGTCATTAGTTTTGACTCGGGCTGATGGGGCCGCATACAGCAGCTGAATCCATGATATGAACCGGGGGCCAAAGTTACATTTGCGAAGTACTGCCCACATAAACCTCCAGGAGACCGAATCGAACGCCTTTGTATATCCCGGATTGCCGCGACTGCTTGGGTTTTAGGGTCAATTTGTTCTAGTATATTAAATGAACGCCTCAAGTTGAGTGCTGTTGAGCGCCCAGGCACAAAACTTGACTGATCTGGATGCAATATATACCGTATGTAGCGCGCCAGTCTGGCGACGATCACCTTTGCGAATATCTTGACGTCTGTGTTAATCAAACACAAAGGCCAGTAGGACCCGCATTGATTCGCCTGTTTATCAGGCTTCAGTAGCACCATTATGATTTCTTCCCTTATCGTAGTTGGAAGATTTCCCCCATCACACGCCTCCTTCCAAACCTCCAGAAGGTGGGGGGATAATATTTGTCTGTATTGTCTGTAATAGTCTGCTGTCAGACCGTCGGGTCCCAGAGCTTTCCCGGCAGGAAGAGCTATAATAGCCCAGGAGTTTTCTTCAATAGTTATTTCTAGGTCAAGAGCCTCTCGTGTATCTCTTGATATCTCGGATATGCGGAGATCATCTAAAAACGATACGTCAGCATGGGGACAGGTGTCAATATTTGCATAATAGTCATATGTAAAATGATCGCAACACGGCATTAATCTCAGTTTCAGTGTGTACAATTTGTCCAGACCCATCCCTCACACTTGATATTCGTTGTTTCCCCCCTGCCTGCCATATCGTTCTGGCCAACAATTTGCCTGGACGCTCCCCCTTATCTAACTCAGTTCTGATTTCCGCCAGGGAAGTCACTGCATAGCGCCCCTCTAACCTTCAAAGCCATGCTTTGCTAGATTGTATACCTCTTCGGGTCATCTTCGATTTCCCAAATTTCATGGATATAGCAACACCACGGATATAAACCTTAAATGTTTCCCACAGAGTAGAGAACAAATCCACAGTGCCTACATTTACCTCAAAATACATTAGTTTGTTTTTCTAGGTCAGTGCGGAAGCATTCATCCTGTAGGGCTTACGGTTTGAACCTGCATAACGTTCTTGCCTGTAGGGCCGGACCTACATCTATAGTTAACGTGACTTATCTGAGAAAGTCCTGCGTAATATGTCTACCTCCCCCACTACTCCCATAACTGTCCTTGAAATCAACCATACATCAATACGAGAGTGCGAGTCATGGACAGTGGAGTAAATTGTATAAGCACACACAGACGTGTTTAGCACTCTCCAAGCATCAATGATTGCCAATTCAGATATTCCATCAAGCAGCACCTGTGCCGATCTAGTAAGCTGTCTGGGTCTACGTCCTGATCTATCCAAATCCACACGGACTATAGTATTAAAATCCCCACAACACTGGTAGCATGGGATATTGATTCAGTAGATCTATAATCTGTGTATACAATTTGGGGTCATCAATGTTAGTGGCATAGGTGTTTAATAGAATCATTTCTGAGCCTTCTAGCTTTCCATGCAACTGTAACGCTCACCTTGTATCCACAGGGATGCCACCCGACTGGTCTGGGATGTTCCTGGTATCGCTGCACCTTTCCAGGGACTCGCACTGCCGAGGGTCAGTTCTGGAAGACAGGAGTTTGGTTTAGCTACAACCCTCTCTCGTGGAGCCCACCTTCCCCGTGCTCCCCTTGCGATGCCCCCTTGGAGCCCTTCTCGCCTTGTGTTTCGTTAAGGTGTGCTCTCCGCCCTGCCGTGCTGAGCAGGGGCGTGTCGTCGCTGGGCACCGTTCCGCCGAGTTACTTCACTGGGGTGGCCCTGGAGTCTAGACCGGCTGCGACTGCACTCTTGAGGTAAGTCTCTCGTATGGTTAAGAATGAATGTCCGTAATTGTGATTGCCCCGAATAACCTTCGTCTTCTTTCTTGCAGATGCAGAAGGGATGATGGAGACGTCGAGCTGATGTGGAGGGCAGAGCTCGAGAAGGTAAGAGAAAGCGCAAGGCGCGGCACTATGAGTGTCCTTAGAAGTTGGCTGACCTGTGCTGTTGTTCCTTGCAGGTCGCCGGAAGATTCCTGGAAGAATGTGACCAGATGGAACAGGACGCCGGATGGAAGGTGTCCGTACCACGGTAGACTTCCAGGAGAGTTTGGTAAGTAAGTGAAGCCCGGAGGTGATGAAGCGAATGAATAGTCGCTTACTAATTGTCCTCTTCTTGGCTCTTTTTCCTAGGATGTTGCTGGACGAAGGTAACGAATTCCAGGGAAGACTCCGGATTCTTAGAGGAGCTGGATGCAGAGCAGGTAAGGATGAATAACGTGGTTCTTCTTTTCTCGCCCATGCAGGCCAAGGATGCTGAGCATGACCCGGTGAACGTCACGCTGCAAGAGCAGAATAACGCGAAGTGCGTGCCTCACTTCGGGCGTGGTTTAAATAGCCAGCAGGTATCCCAGGTGCCTTCGGGGCAGCCACGCCCTGGATGTTAGACTGCATGCTGCAGTTCCACGTTGATCCTTGTGGGGGCAGCCATGTTGGTCCACTGCCCAATGGAAACTACACCTGCCACATGAGCCTGGCACCAGCGGCGCCAGGACTGGCTCCAGGGCACCCGAGAGGGACACGATTGGGCCCTTGGGGCTTTGTTGAGATACTGTGGCGAGGGCCAGAGGCCCTGAGTTCCCAGGCCAGGGGTTAAGGTTGTGACCGCACTCCCCCCTAAGGCCCCTCGCAAGGTGGTTCTTCTGTCTGTTCCAAGCTTGATGGGGTATTCTTGATGGAAACGCTGAATCAGGCGCGGAGCATGAATGTACTCACTGGGCTCCCATGTCATATCCTGTGGATCATATCCCTTCCAGTCCACTAAATAATAGAGTTTCGTTCTCACATACTTGGAGTCCAGGATGTCTTTTACTTCGTACTCTGGTTCCCCATGAATGATTACGGGCCCTGGTGGGGTAGTTATTCGCTTTGCAGGCTGCACTTGTTTCAGAAGGGATACGTGAAACACCGGATGTATCCGCATGTGGGTTGGCAGCGTTGGCTTTACTGCGGCTGGGTTGATGATGGACTCAATGGGGTACGGCCCTAAAAACCGTGGGTGAAATGTCAGAGTACCTTTTAGGGGTATGTGTTTTGAGGCTAGCCATACCATATCCCCTATTTCGTAGTCTGGGGCTTTGGTGCGATGCTGGTCCGTGTACCTTTTCTGGCGTGCC
This sequence comes from Ambystoma mexicanum, assembly GCF_040938575.1. Taxonomy (NCBI): domain Eukaryota; kingdom Metazoa; phylum Chordata; class Amphibia; order Caudata; family Ambystomatidae; genus Ambystoma; species Ambystoma mexicanum. The sequence continues at coordinate 1,476,418,973 of NC_090923.1, read as the reverse complement.
TTGGCCTGATGCAAGTGTTCTTTGGCTCTCGTGAAAACCTGCGAAATGGTCGTGTGGAGGTTTGTGACGGCCGGCATTTCCAGGGTCGTAGGGACGTCCCATTCAGAAGTGCGTGGGTGTCTCCCATATATCATAAAGAACGGCGTTTGCCCAGTGCTGCTGTGTAGTGAGTTTTTATAGGCATACTCAGCGATCCATAAGAGATCCTTCCAATCCCCTTCTACTTGGTGAAGCATGCAGCGCAAGTATTGCTCGAGTGTTTGATTCGTCCTCTCAGTTTGACCATCTGTTTGGGATAATGGCTAGTGGACAATCGAATGTCTATTTAGGCCAACAAGCAACACTTTCTCCAGAAGTTAGACACAAATTGGGTACCTCGATCCGAAATTAAGACTGATGGGAACCCATGCAATCGTACCACGTGTTCAAGGAAGGTTCTTGCGAGACCGGATGCATTAGGTAGACCTTTGAACAGGAAGAAGTGGGCCATCTTGGAAAACAAGTCCACGATCACCAGGATGGTGGTGTAACCTTGACAGGAGGGTAGATCGGTAATGAAATCGAGTGATAACATGTGCCACGGGGCCGGTGGAATGTCCAAAGGTTGTAGAAGTCCAGCGGATCTTTGCTTTGAGGATTTGTTCTGAGCACAGATACCGCAAGAAGTGATGAATTCAATTACATCCTTACGCCACGTTGGCCACCAGTAACTTTGTTTCACCTTAGCCAAGGTTTTGGCAATCCTCGGGTGGCCTTCCATGAGGGAGTCATGATACTCCGAAATGACCTGTTCTTGAAGTTCTTTTACCGGCACGAATGGCTGATTCCTGTAGTAAGGCAGTTGGCCCTTAACACTTTAGTGTTCCCCTCTTGACCCCCACTCTTGTAGTTGCTCCAGAGTTAACACTTGCCGAACTTCGTACAGCAACTCGTCCTGAGTCATGGTAGTTGTGATCCCCAAGACTCTGTCCCCAGGAATGATGGCCACGTGGTCAGGAGGTGTATGCATCATCTCTTCCCTGCCCATGCTTGAAAGGGCATCTGCCTTGCCATTTTTGACACCTGGTCGGTACGTGATCACATAGTCGTACTCCGCAAACAAAAGGGCCCAGCGTAGTTTCCGAGAAGATTGAGCCTTTGCATCTTTCAAATATTGGAGATTTCGGTGGTCCGTTATCACAATGATAGTGTGTCTGGCTCCCAACAGATAGTGTCGCCAAGCCTTGAAAGCGGCCTTAATGGCCAGCAACTCCTTATCCGTGATGGCATAGTTGAGCTCCGGGCGGCGAGAACTTTCGTGACCAGAAGGTCTCTGGATGTAGCTGGCCAGTGTGCAGGTCCCTTTGCGATAATACAGCACCCGTCGCCATACTGGAAGCATCCGTCTCCACGACATAGGGGAGATCTGGGCGTGGATGTTGTAAGATTGGAGCGGTGGTAAATTTCACCTTGAGTTCCTGAAAGGCTTTTTCGGCCTCCTCGGTCCATCGAAACGTCTTGTTGCACTTCCTCAACAACGAAGTGATCGGGTGTACTATTTGTGAGAACCCGGGGTTAAAACGGCGGTAAAAGTTTGCAAAGACTAACATACTTTGGACTCCCTTGATTGAATTCGGAGCTGGCCAGTTAAGGACGACATCGACCTTGTATTCTACTTCCATAACGTGGAATGAACATTTCTCGAGCTTGGCGTAGAGATGATGTTGACGGAGCTTGGTAAGAACAGCCTGTACATGCCTCACGTGATCTTGTTCAGATGCCGAATACACTAAGATGTTATCTATGTAAACTAAGGTGCAGACATCAATCAGTTCTCTTAAAACGTCATTCATGAAGTATTGAAATGCAGCTGGGGCATTGCACAGGCCGAACAGCATCACTTGATACTCGTATAAGCCGTACTTGGTACGGAACGCCGTTTTTCACTCGTCCCCTTCTTTAAAGCGCACAAGATGGTAGGCACCTCTAAGGTCCAGCTTAGTGTAGATTTGGGTTTCCTTGACCTGATCTAATAACTCTGGGATCAGGGGCAGAGGGTAGCGGTTCTTGACTGTGATTTGGTTCAATGCACGGTAGTCGATGCACGTTCTCAATTCTCCTTCCTTCTTCGGTACGAAGAATAAGGAAGACTTCGAAGGACGGATGAAACTGTTGGCTAGGTATTGCCTCAGGTACGTCTTCAGGTGTTGGTTTTCAGGTTCAGTGAGCGGGTAAATACGCCCACATGGAATTCAGGCTCCAGGTAGGAGATCGATCTCGCAGTCGTAGGGCCTGTGGGGTGGCAAAGTATTTGCTTGCTCCTTTTGGAATACGTCTTGAAAGTCATGGTATTGTGTTGGTAGGGTAGCGACCACCCCTTGGGCACTCATAGTACCTTCTTGAACGAGAGAACTGGCATGCTTACCCTTCCGTCCATTTGGATAGCAAGTGTGCGAGCAACCATGGGTGAAGACCAACTCAGGGCGCGCCAGTTGATCCGTGGGTTATGCGCGACCAGCCACAGCATTCCCAGGATTAAGCAGAACTGCAGTGCTTTGATAAGATCAAAGGTGATGATTTCGCGGTGACCATCTTCACATAGGAGGGTGAGTTTTGTGGAGCATTCGGACACAGGACCAGAGGCGATATCGGTGCCATCTACAGTAGTTACAGTCTCTGTGGTAGGCTTAGGGTAGAGTGGCAGCCCCATCTTTGCTGCAAGGTCCTGGTCTAAAAATGCATATTCTTGCATAGGGCTTGATAGTTTTCCGACTCCTCGCTAGGGGTCTCCTTGTCTGTAGCTCCGACGGTTCTTCTTGGCGGCTTGACAGGACATTCCTTAAGGAAGTGGTCGGCCTTTCCACAGTACAGGCATAACTGCTGTTCTCTCCTCTTATCTCGTTCGGCTTTGGTCAAAGGAGGCCCAACTCCTCCTAGTTGCATGGGTTCAATGGTGTTTTCTGATCCCTGTTGGGCTTGGCCTTTGGGACGCGCAAACATGGGACGTGAATCCGGTTTGCTTCGGTCTATTCTCCTATCCTGCAATCGCCGGTCCAGTTGCACAACCAGGTTAATGAACTCGGCACAGTCCCTGGGTGGATGTATGTCATGATCTCTGCTTCCAAAAGGTCAGGGTTTTCCCAACTCCCTTGGAAGCAGATCCATAACCCAGGTTCCGAGTGCCAACCAGTCCCAATTGGGACCTTTTGGACCCAGTCCTGGCGCCAGTGGCACCAGGCTCATAAATATGCCCAGTCCCAGCGCTGGAAGCGCCGGGCTCATAATGCTTGGGTGGACTTACCTGCAGCAGACGATGCTGCTTACTTGCCTGCCAGTTGAGCCTCTGATCCTCTTCTGTTTGGAACTACTTTTCCTGTTGGGTGGGGCAGGAGCCACTCCCTAGATTCAGAACACTGGAACTCTTCTGGAAAGCAGGAACTCTTTTCTTACCTAGGCGTGGCTGTGGAAGGAGACACCTAAGCACTACAGGAGGCTATTTAAACCACACCCGATGGATGAATCTTGCTTTGCGTTATTCTGCATCCTCTGCAGCAGAACGCTCATCGTGTCTTCTGCATCTGATCCTGGGCCTAAGGAAAAAGGCTTACCATCCTGAATCCAGTCTTCAGCAACACCTATAAAGACAAGAAAGAACAGGTTAGCATTACGGTCTTCAGTGACAGCTCTTCACTTACCTGGTCCATCGGCTGTCACCAACGCCTCGCGCTGCATTCCGGCATCTGAAAGACAAAGGCTTACCTACTCTTCGTGCGCTCCGGAGGTCTTCACACTGCATTCCGGCATCTGAAAGACAAAAGCTTACCAACTCTTCGCACGCTCCGGAGGCCTTCGGCGCTGCATCCCGCATCTGAAAGACAAAACAAGGTGCGTTTAAAGACATTGGGGAACTTTAATACTCACGTGCCATTACTCCTTTCCACATCTAACCCAGTGGGTATTCCGGCACCCTGCAGCCGCTCCGAACTTGTACCTGCAAAATAAAAAGACAGTTAGAGCGCATCGTGAAGCAGGCAACAAGCGCTTACTTACGTGCTTCCAGGCGCTTCTATTCATCACACGGGCTCCATCTTCAACTCACTTCAGCCCGGCATCCGCCATCGCCGGAACCCTGCAAAACAAGAAACATCATTACTAAAGACTTTAAAGACATTAGAATTACTTGAAACTTACCGTTCGTGCAGTAAACGACGGACAGCAGTCCTCTGAAGTCAAGAGGCCTGCTCCCCTTATCCAGTGAAGAAACTGGTTACAGCACCCTGCCCCGAGGCAGATGGAGAGCACGGCGTTCACTTACCTAAGGTGAGAGCGTTAACCTTTGGGGTTCTACAGGAGAAGAGAAAGGGAAGAAGAGAGAGACATTCAATAACCCAGTTCCTTAATCCCATATTTTCTATCTGCAGACATCTTACCCTTCAAGTCAGACATACAGTGCACAGAGGTCCAGCCCAAAGAGCCAGCCGTGTGTTACACATCACCTTTGCAGATACGGTATACGCCCAGTCAAGACCGGCGCCTCTACGGGAATCAGGTGAGCGTTACAATGTATTGCTCTCCCCAAAGTGCACGGAAAAACATAAATCACCAATGCAATTATAGAGCAAATACTTTGAACGTAGACAGACGCAATAACTCACAACCACACACTCTTAGAAGATAATCAGCTCTTATACGGCTATTTATTCAAAGCTTAAAAGCAACCAATAATAACATAGGAATAACTCACAGAAGTAATAATGACATAAATCATAGAAGAAGCAAAGAATTCAAAAGGAAATACATCACCGTGAACGTAACAGAATTCCTCATCTCGTCCAGAAGCGGCTGGAAGACCCCGGGAACAGCCAGGCCGAGAGCACCACAGCTCACAGGAGTGGCGGACGTAAGTGTCCTTCTCCGGCTGAAGTCTCACCTGACCACCTCCGGGTTTCCGCATATATACACACGCCACAAAGGGGAGTCAATTCTCGAACCTTCTGGAAATTGCACTTGCGCAGTTGATGAGCAGTCGTCGGTTACCAGCTGGGTCAATTGAGAGCTACCCCCAAGGAGCAGAGTGCCTCCCTCCTCTAAAAACACGCTCCATGGAGAACAGTAACAAACCATAACAAAGTTAGCGTTCCCAGCAGAAACGTCCTTGACCGCATACCAGGTTTGGAAAGCATGTTTTCCTCAGCACCATAAATCTAACACTCAGCAAAATGTGTGCAGCTTTTCACTGCGGCATGAAGTAAATATCCATCATGGCTCCGAGCGCTCCCAGAATACACTGTGTACCAGCGCCATTTTAGTTCAAGCATAACAAATCCACCCTTGGATATTTACCTTCCATAGCCAGGTAGCAAAGGAACCGGTCTCTGAAACCTACGAAACATTAAAGCTAAATTGGGAATACATTGAATGCAACAACAACAAGCTATTATGATAGACAATATAATGAAAATGCAAGCAAAAGCGCAACGTAGTGTACCCCCAATATCAGGTATCCATGAAAATAACCAATCCCACCAATTCCCAGTACGATCTTGAGACACTTGAGAAATGAGATCCCTCAAACCTCGAATATGACGTTCAATAGATCGTGAATGGTCACTTAAATTGAAACAACACATACCTTCAAATGCGTTACACCCTAAATTATGCTTTAGCAATAGATAATCAACAGCAGCTCTGTTCTGCAAAGTTGCTTTTCTAATAACTTGACTATCAAGGAGTAATTCTTCTAATGCCTGAGAAGTATGATTAAGGCTTTTGACTACTAAACATGCTAATTTCATCAAAGATTTGTAACCTCCAGCAGCTAAACCCCAAACTCCCACTAATGAAAGGGTCAATGCTAGAACCTCAGCTTCTGATAACAAGTGTACGTGTGAATCACAATCAGGAGATAGACCTACAGATTCGAAAGTTGACCTTTTACCTCGAGTTATCGCTGGGTGTAAGGGAAACATCATTAGTCCTAATCGAGTTAAAGCACAGGGACCTTCGGAAATGTTAGCTGGAATATAAGTGTATGTGATATTACCACATGAAAAGAGCCATCCTGTTGGAAGTTTCACATGATTCAATGACTGGCAGCTATCACTGTATGATTACAAGGCATAGTATTATTTACACTGGTGCATTTGCGTGGGACTCACGAACATAGTCGTCTCTCAAACGTATGATTGTGCTGGTTGGTTAACTCGATCTGTCGGCATTTGCCAATTTCTTGTGCATTGCAGGTCATAAAATAACATACATCACCTTGGGTTATATTATAAGTAATTACACGTGTCAAATTTCTCCATTTACGATCAGTCTCTTGGCAGAACCTACAATATTCATAAACGGAAAAAGATTGCTTAATATCCGAGTCTAGAACCAAATAATCATAGTGTGTGATGCCGAAGATATGCTTTAAAACCGGAACAGGTGTCGGCACTGCTACTAAACACGTAGTCAATAAAGCTTCAGCATTCGGCACATCAGTAAGACAAAAGTGTGATATGTTCAGTACTTGCTGTGCCAGATATATCCACATATTCTCCATTTGGGTGATCATAGGAGAATGTTTTCGCCTTCCTGAAAGTGCATCTTGCATGACTGGCATCAAGGTTGTTTTCACTTGCTCCTGAGGTGTTTGCCGCATTTCACAAATCCATGTCTTCGGTCTGGCTGGCTTTTCGGCACCTGCATAAGGCTGCTTTGGGACAACATTATTCATCACTATCAGTATCCCCTTGATCACTGGCACAGATGTGACATTTTTCGTTGGTAGCAGCAGGCTGTTTAACTCTCCTAAATGGTGTCCATTTAGTACCACAATTACACCAGCCAGACACAGGATCTACAAGGCAAACCCAGAAAAGAGATATCAGTGTTGCACATCACTCTCTCAGGTAACATTTGCCTGCGGGCACATATTGCCATTTCTTTCTACCAGTGTCATGATGCCTACCCCCGGGGAACCAGACCAGGTCCAGCAACCCCGGGAGCAGGCATCAAGTTATTTTGAGCCAGCCCAAAAACCCCTGCTAGGGGCTGTTTGGGTGCGGTCCTGGCGCCTATGGCGCCAGGCTCATATGGAGAGTCAGTCCTGGCGCCAAACGCGCCAGGCTCATAGAGTAGAACTCACCTGATGCAGACCATGCTGCAAGCTTACCTGATGCAGATCATGCTGCAGAGCTCCAAGCCAAATGAGGCTTGGAAAGGACTATTTTACCTAGGGACTATTTTTTACTCGGGTGGGGCTGGCGAGGAATACTTACCTGGGACTACTTTGGAGGCTATTTAAACCACGCCCGAAGAGCAGCACACGCTTCCCGTTATTCTACATCCAGCAACGTAACGCTCACCGTGTCTGCAAGCCTGCATCCAGTCTTCTGCCACGCCCGCCTCGAGTCTGCAGCTCCTAGAAAAAGGGAGGAACAGAAGGAGAAGAGGTTAGAATAAGAGCAAAACCTTCGATCCTTACCTGAATTCCGGATCCACCGCGCCTTCGAGCTGGAAGAAAGAAGCATTTATGCGCGCCGCCTCGCCTGCTGCAGCGCCGCGCTGAACTCACCGGCCTTCGCAGCATCCTCACGATCCACCGCATCCTTCTGCACGTTCCCGCCGCACTCTGGCACCTAAGGGGAACACAAGAACAGCAAAGGTGAGCCAAGGGAATAAACAGAGGCAATAGTAACTACCCCCATAGACTTACCTGATTACCGCCGGGGGTACTATTCCTCTTCACGGGTCGGCGCAGTCTCCATTGCATCCTCGCCGTACCCCGGCCCCTAAGGGGAACAATAGGACAACAAGATGAGATGAAGGGACAAACAAGGGGAACTCTTCTCACCACAATAGACTTACCTAATTTTACCGCCTGAGGCATTATTCCCCAAACTTCATATTTTCTCTCCACACCTGAATAAGGGAGCAAGCCACAGGTTACATTCTGGCCTTATTTTATTGAACTGTGTAGGATAAGCCAAATCCTTACCTGAACTTCGTCAGCTACCACGAGGAACTCTTCGCTGGGGTCAAGCTGCAAACTGCAAGGAATCGGACAAGAGTGAAAGTCAGACATGTGAACTCTTACCAACTACATACTTTTTGGAGTGAATATTGTTCTGGAACTCACCAATTCTTTCGAGCTAGTGAAGCAACTGGTTATCAACGCGCCCCTGCGCTCAATGCAGGATGGAGAGCTCATCTTTTCAAACCATCAGGTGAGACTATAAGAGGGGACATCAAAGGTGATCTGTGGGGAGAACAGCAGGGGAGGGGGGATTTACGCTCAACCCCACGGGTGGTTAATTCCCTTTCTCCATTTACAGAAGAATATTCCTACGGGCCAAGCAAACGAAGCTAGGTGGGCCAGTCCAGTCCGTCATCTCGGCCCTACGCGTCACATTGGTGGAGACCGCAGCTGTCCAGTTCAGATCAACGCCTCTGTGGGAGCCAGGTGAGCGTAACAGAACACGAAGCCTACCCACAAATTCCCACCCGGGCATTATGGAGACCTCAGAGACTGACCAATTGACCCAATTACTAGGGGAACTAAGGGCTGAAGTGCATTCCGCCCGTCAAGAAACCAATGCTCTTAGGAGAGAACTGATTTTGTCAAAGGAGTGAACTGATGACCTTGCTAGGCAACTATTACAAAGCCAGGCTGGACAAGCACCCCTACCTAGTTCTGGGGGGAATCCAGCTCCTGTGTTATCGAGTAACCCTGTGCAAATAAACCTACCAGGAAATATTCCATTAGCCCCACCTGAACGCTTTGCCGAAGATCCCAAAAGGTTCGCCGTGTTTATGAACCAATGCCGCTTGCACTTTTTATGCAGACCTGGAGCCTTCCCAAACGATCAAGCCAAGGTAGCCTTTGTATTGTCATATCTCAGCGGCAGTGCAGCTGATTGGTCAATTCCACTAGTTACTCAGGATGACCCTATTCTTCGGGATTTTCAGGGCTTTCAAACTGGCATGGAAAGACTATTTGCCTGGCACTCCCAAGGACAGGCCCTGGATAACGAACATTTGTCCCTACGACAGGGTAACCAGGACCTTCTATCCTATATCGTGACCTTTAATAGGTTAATAGTGGCCACTGGATGGCACGAGGTAAAACGAATCACGTTATTTCATCGAGGTCTTCGAGGAGAACTCAAGGATGTCTTGGCTCAAGTTGTGAACCCACCTCAAGACTGCGCTGAATATATAGACTTAGTGGTCCAGTTAGATCACAGACTTCAAAACAGAAAGGCTGATCGAGCCAAGTTTGAGAATCGGGTGTTGGTCAAAACCCACTCTAACCCCAAAGGAGCAGATGCTTCAGAACCCATGCAACTCGGAGGGGTTAAAGGACCCTTAACCCAGAAGGAAAGAGAAAGGAGACGGCAAATGCAATTGTGTCTATATTGTGGAACTTCTGGACATTTTCTACGGGATTGCCCTGTAAAACCACCCAAAAAGGTGGTAGGAGCTGCTGATAAAAGCCATATGGAGTCAGACTCGGGAAACGATCACGCCCGACAGCGTAGAGGTCTGCTTGCCGAGCTTGAAGAAGGATAGTCAGACCTCGCATTTCATCATACCAATGGTCCTCGTAGATCCAGGGGAGCCATCGCGTATGCACGCAGTAAGGGCATAGCGGGCCATAGGAAACTATGTGGACTATGAATTGGCTTCCAGGATGAATCTACCTCTCTGCCGAAAAACCACCTCAGACGTCAACTGAAATTGCCTCTGGGCCTGTAACTCATTCCACCGCAGAGATGACACTATTGGGTCAGGATGGGCATCGAGAGACTATTGTGTTTGATCTAATCAAAGCCCCACAGTTCCAAATAATACTGGGGATACCTTGGTTGGAAACACATAATCCTTGTATTGATTGGCGAGAGAAGAGAATAACCTTCCCGGATTGTGCACAAACCTGTTACCCAAAGAAAAAGTCAGAACGCAGGCCTGGCCACAGTAACCACAGCAGTCATGCAACTACCTCCAGAATACCAAGAATTCCAGGATGTCTTCCAAAAGGAACAGGCAAACACCTTACCTCCTCACAGATCGTACGATTGTCAAATCGATCTCATACCCGGTGCACAACCCCCTTGTAGCAGAATCTATGCCCTTACGGAACCTGAGAACCTTCACCTACGACAATACTTAGACCAGTACCTTGCCAATGGCTTTATTCGCCCATCCAAGTCCCCTGCATCTTCAGCTTTGTTCTTCGTGCCCAAAAAGGAAGGTGACCTCAGAACGTGCATAGACTACCACGCATTGAACCAGATAACTGTTAAGAACCGATACCTGTTGCCTCTGATCCCTGAACTACTAGACCAAGTGAAGGATGCTTGTATATACACTAAATTAGATCTCTGGGGGGCATACCATCTGGTACGTGTAAAAGAGGACGACGAATGGAAGACTACTTTCCGCACTAAGTATGGATTATTCGAATACCAGGTGATGCCTTTTCGGGTTGTGCAATGCACCAGCAGCCTTCCAATACTTCATGGACGATGTCCTTCGTGAACTCATTGACGTTTGTGTTGTCGTGTATATCGATGATATTCTAGTATACTCCTCTTCAGAATCTGACCATGTGAAGCACGTCCGAGCAGTCCTTGAGAAATTGCGCCAGCACAAACTATATGTAAAACTAGAAAAATACGTTTTTCATGCCACAGAAGTTGAATTCCTTGGATTTATCCTGACCCCAAAGGGAGTCCGAATGGACTCACGAAAGGTGGACGCAATCCTTAAGTGGCCATCACCAAGTTCAGTTAAAGGAGTACAAAGCATGCTCGGCTTTGCCAATTTCTACCGCAGATTCATCCCAGATTTTTCACATGTCGTACATCCCATCACAGCACTCTTGCGAAAATATAAACGCTTTATGTGGACTGAAGAAGCTGAAAATGCCTTCCAAGAGCTGAAAGCGAAATTCACGTCTGCACCTGTGTTAAAGCACCCACGCCCTGAACTTCCATACATAGTGGAAACTGATGCATCCAGTCTAGCCATGGGAACTGTCCTGTCTCAAAAGGACCCTGAAACTGGCCAGCTTCACCCAGTAGCATTTTGGTCCAGAAAGTTCTCGGCACCCGAGTTAAACTATGCGGTTGCCGACAAGGAGTTATTAACCATCAAATCCACATTCAAGGCTTGGCAGCACTATCTTCTCGGTGCCAGGCATACCATTACTGTGATCAACGATCACAGGAACTTACAGTATTTAAAAACAGCCAAGACCCAATCGTCGCGTCAACTCCGATGGGCATTGTTTTTTGCCGAGTTCGATTTCGTGATAACCTATCGACCAGGTTGTAAGAATGGTAAAGCAGACGGCTTATCCCGAATAGGGATGGGAGAGGCAGAAGTGAACCCAGAACCAGTACCTATAATTTCCAAACAAAGGATTCTTGGCATGACCACTCTACAGACACTAGAGGACATTCAGGTAAGGATCCAGCAACTCTTTGATCCTACAGCCCTGCAGGACTGGGTAAAGAAAGGCCCGGACTACTCTGTCACCAATGATCTGCCTTATTACCAAGGGCGGCTATTTCTGCCACACAAGGAACTACAAGAGCTAGTCATTTTCCGTTATCATGATACCCTAATGGAGGGGCACCCAGGTATTGCAAAAACTGAAGCTAAAATTAAAAGACAATTCTGGTGGCCCACCTGGCGAAAGGATATTAAATCATTTGTGATGTCTTGTGGCATGTGCGCCCAAAACAAAAGTCAAAAGAAAAAACCAGCTGGACTCTTACAACCTTTAGACATTCCGCCTACACCATGGCACACCTTATCGTTAGACTTTATTACCGATCTACCTCCTTGTAATGGGTTTAACACCATTCTAGTTATTGTGGATCTTTTTTCCAAGATGGCCCACTTTATTCCTTTAAAAGGACTACCTTCAGCCTCAATCCTGGCCAAAGAATTCCTCGAAAACATTGTTTGCATACATGGATTTCCGTCCGTGTTGGTCTCTGACCGGGGAAGTCAATTCATTTCACATTTCTGGAAGAAATGTTGTCAATTGGCGCAAATCGACATGAGATTATCGACCAGTCACCACCCCCAGACCGATGGTCAAACGGAGAGGACCAACCAGACTCTTGAACAATACCTGCGTTGTATGTTACATCAGACTGAGAGTAATTGGAAGGACATTCTTTGGATCGCCGAATATGCATACAATAATTCAGTACATTCTGGAACTGGACAAAGCCCCTTTTATATCCTATATGGGCACCACCCTCGAACCTCAGACCTTGACTCACCCAACACTTAGAAATGCCCGCAGTGGACCATCTACAGAGGCATAGGCAGGGTAGGGCCTGAGGGGCAAGGCCCACCCAAAATCTGTAAATGCCCACTCAGCAGCGCTGTGTGGGTATTTCCAGATATTTTTGTCAGTGTAGGGGGCCCAACTACATTAGCATCAGGCCCCATTTACTAGACAATCCTGGCTACGCCTCTGACCATCTACACGCTACGATTACACAAGCCTTTAAGGAGGCAACTGCACATTTAAAACAGGCGAAGGAGAAATATAAGAAAGATGCTGATCGGCATAGAAGTGACACTCCACAGTACCAGATAGGGGACAAAGTATGGTTGGCCACAAAACACATACCTCTCAAGGGAACGCAGACCTTTAACCCTAGATATTTGGGACCTTACTCTATTAAGGCCATTATCAACCTGGTGGCCATCAAGTTGGATTTACCTGCTAATATGCGAACTCACCCCGTCTTTTATGTGTCACTTTTGAAGCCAGTGCAACCAGGGACAAGACTAACCAAGCCACCAGACCCCATCCTTATAGACGAGGAACCCGAATTTGAAGTTAAGAACATCCTGGACTCCAAGATGGTGAAGTCAAAACTTTTTTATTTAATTGACTGGAAGGGTTACGGACCACAGGAAAGGTCTTGGGAACCTAGTGACCATGTGCATGCACCTCGATTGGTGAAAAGATTCCACCGAAATTTCCCAGACAAACCAAAACCACGGGGAAGAACGACTTTAGGAGGGGCCTTGGGGGGGAGTGCTGTCATGATGCCTACCCCCGGGGAACCAGACCAGGTCCAGCAACCCCGGAAGCAGGCATCAAGTTATTTTGAGCCAGCCCAAAAACCCCTGCTAGGGGTTGTTTGGGTGCGGTCCTTGCGCCTATGGCGCCAGGCTCATATGGAGAGTCAGTCCTGGTGCCATAGGTGCCAGGCTCATAGAGTAGAACTTACCTGATGCAGACCATGCTGCAAGCTTACCTGATGCAGACCATGCTGCAGAGCTCCAAGCCAAGTGATGCTTGGAAGGGACTATTTTACCTAGGGACTATTTTTTACTCGGGTAGGGCTGGGGAGGAATACTTACCTGGGACTACTTTGGAGGCTATTTAAACCACGCCCGAAGAACAGCACACGCTTCGACGTTATTCTGCATCCAGCAGCGTAACGCTCACCGTGTCTGCAAGCCTACATCCAGTCTTCTGCCACGCCCGCCTCGAGTCTGCAGCTCCTAAAAAAAGGGAGGAACAAAAGGAGAAGAGGTTAGAATAAGAGCAAAACCTTCGATCCTTACCTGAATTCCGGATCCACCGCGCCTTCGAGCTGGAAGAAAGAAGCATTTACGCGCGCCGCCTCGCCTGCTGCAGCGCTGCACTGAACTCACCGGCCTTCGCAGCATCCTCACGATCCACCGCATCCTTCTGCACGTTACCGCCGCACTCTGGCACCTAAGAGGAACACAAGAACAGCAAAGGTGAGCCAATGGAATAAACAGAGGCAATAGTAACTACCCCCATAGACTTACCTGATTACCGCCGGGGGTACTATTCCTCTTCACGGGTCGGCGCAGTCTCCATTGCATCCTCGCCGTACCCCGGCCCCTAAGGTGAACAAAAGGACAACAAGGTGTGTTAGGGAGAATTCTCTGTTTAGGCTGAATTTCCCTACCTAGTGAGTCCCCCAGCAGCTTTGCTGGATTTCTGGGGTTCTTTTTTTCTCCTGCCAAGAGTGTGACTCTTTTACCCTCACTCTTGGACATGTTGAACTGTGTTATCTTGGACAAACCTTGTGTTGAATGGGCTGTGGGGTCTTTTACTCCATAGGGCCTCATGTATTTTTGTGATGTGGGTTACACAGCACCCTCTGTGCCGTGACCCAGGGGTGTCCTAGGGACTCCCCAACATAGACTCCATACCCTGGGACTGACTACTGTCTCCCAGGGCATGTAAAGTCACAAAAGACTTTGCTAGTCTTGAATCCTGAACAGAACCAGTACAAACCATCATATTGTGGACGTACTGGCTGGGGCAATTCGATTGCCCCAGGGTCTGTTAGTCGAGGGGGCACGTCTCCGTCCCCCCTGATCGAGTTTTGGCTGGTGGCAGTGGAAACTACGTTTTATATTCGACCGCGAATATTTTCCTATGGGATTTCCCATTGTTTTAGGCTAACACATTTAATTATTTATTTACGGTAGCCTTAAACATACCGCCGGTTTATATATTTATTTTTATAACTCCGGTTGGGACTTTTTGCCAAAACTTGATGCTAAAATGGCGTTGGTGTTCGCCTCTGTAACTCTGACCCAAAGTGGAGCCCTTTGTTCCACTTTTGGCGGGCTTCTCCACAGAAGCCCTCCAAAGTGGTGCCACTCTGTCTGGGGTACTTAGGAGGGGTGGAGGGGGATTTAGGCACCCTGGACTGAGTTACCTTGGTAACTCAAGTCGCACTCCGTCCTGATTGGCCCAAGTGGTGAGCCGGCCGGCTCACCACTTAGCATGTTTGAGTGACAGCTAGGCTGGGTGAATGGGGGTTTGCTGCATAAAAGCAGGGCTTTGGGGACTGGAACTTCAGAAGTCGCCACAGGACCAAGAATCCGACGAGGGAAGAGCTGAGCCGACCTGCTTCGACGACACCACCCGGTGGAGCCCTGCTGAACCGTCTCACCACTTTTCCCGACGACCGAGGAGAACTCTTAACGGAGTGGCTCCTTCCCTTTACTGGTGGGGACAACCAGTTTTCGCCTTCTTTTCGCTTCTCGAGGTATCTCGTGGCCGCCTTGCCAGTGCCAAGCACCCCGGCAACCGGAACCCCACCACTTTTACCTCAAACCACGAAAGTCGGTACAACCCTTTAACCGGAGGACTCCGCGGCTGGTTTCTTCCCGGGCAGTGCAACGACCTTCTTCTTCTGCTCTTCAGCGAGAACTTCTTCTCCCCTGACCGACGTCGAGCCTTGCTGCCACTGCCTGGAACAACTGCCACCGCTGGAGGATCCTTTCCGCTTAAGGTACCGTGTTCCGCCTGGCTTCCCTTGCTACCGACTGTACGGGGTAGATTTAGCCCCCGGCTTTCGACCCTGGGAGTGCCTGGGACACCCTGGCTAAACTTTCTAAATCACTCTAAACTCTTTCTAACTCCTTGCAAGACTTTGAATCCCTAATAACAGTGTGATCTTGGGCACATTTTCGCTCCGGCTACTCTAAGAGTGGGCCCTGCCTAGTGACTTTTGCTCACCTGTGCTTCTTTGAACCTATTGCAAGTGTTCTGGATCTTAGAGTGGTGTGTTTAACCCATTTCTGCTTCTTCTCTCCCTTTCTTGGAAACTACTAGAGTGTCATCTAACGTTAAGCACTCACCTCTGTTTTAATTAAGTGGTGTTAACCTAGAGTTGTCTAGATAGGAGAAAGGATTGAATCTACTTTCGTTATAACTGTGTTTGAAGTGTTTACTATACTTTGCTAGAGTGTTTTCAACTTATGTGTGTTTAATAAATAACTATATACTTTTGAAACCAAGCTCTGGTCAGTGTTTGCTTGTGCTATTGTGTCTGGGTACATATTGTGTATACTCTGCATACTGCCTAACTCTTCTTGAGAGAAGTCTGACTGCTCAGCCACAGCTACCAGGTAAATCTGGGTGGTACAGACTGCTACCAAAGGGGTTTACTGCTCTACCTGTAGTCTTAAATCTTTTGCAGTGTTCCCCAAGGGAACTGCACAGGTTTCTGCCTAACACTGGTGTACAGCGGTGGGATTTGTATTGAGTATACATTTTATTGTGCTTTAGATACCTTAGTGCAACTAACCACAAAGCTTAGCACTGTAAAAAGTAATCCTCTAACATGTCAGTTATAGAAAGCTATAGTCAAGAGTCCCTTGCAGCCAAAACTGCTGATTGTTTAAGAGTGCTCTGTAAACATAAGGATCTCCTGACTAAGGGCAAGAAAATGGAGCTGATTGAAAGATTGTTGGCTAACCAAAGTCTGGGTGATGGTTCAGAGGAACCTACCACTCCAACAACTGTAGATGACAGTATTGAAGTTAACATGGAGCAAAATGTTGATGATTCTGAGGAAGAGTCAGAAGAGGAGGGTGAGGCTGTTGTAACTGTCCCCCCTAGGCCTCTGCCTGCTCTACCTGCTGTACCTACTGGACCTTTACCAGGTCCCACATTTAGTCCTCAGTACTTTGAACTGGAGAAAATGAAGCTAGAATTGGAGTATAAGAAACTTAATGCTCAAACTGACAAAGAATTAAGGCTAAGGGAAATGGAGCTCAAGTATGACTTAGAAATGAAGAAATTATCTGTTGAGAATGCTTCTCTCTCTGGCTCCTCTAGAAGTTCCAGTCCTAAAAGACCCCGGATGCCTAAAGAATTGGTTGGTATGTATGAGCCTAAGTTGGATGTGTTGGATTGGTTGTCTCTGTTTGAATATAATCATGGGCTCCAGAACATCACAGGAAATGACTTACTCACCTGGTTGTTCTCTAGGCTTCCCCCTGTTGCAACTGATGTGGTAATGGAGATGGGGGAGGAGGATAGGAAGGATTATGAATGTGTGAAACTAGCTTTGATAGCTAGATTTGGGAAGACCCCTTCCCAGTATCTTAAGAGGTTTAGGAGCCTCAAAAAGCATGATGGTACCCCTTGGGCTACCTGGGTGAATGAATGTTTGAAAAACTTAGAGGGATGGATTAAGGGTTACAAGGTGAACACTTATGAAGGTATGAAGAATTTGTTTATGTTGGAGACTATTTATGATGCCTGCTCTCCTGAGCTCAGACAACACTTGGCTGATTCCAGGGAATTGGATTCCCGGAAACTAGCTAAGGCTGCTGACTTGTGGGTTGCCAACAGGGCCACTCACAGGGATTCTGGGGTAACTCAGAAAAAGGATGGGGAGAAACAGCCTAAAACAGACTCCAAAGAGAATTCTAATAATTCCTATCCCAAAGAGGGCCCCAAACCACAAAATAACCAGGGTAAGCCACGTGGGAAACCCAGTCAGGCTACTGTACCTTCTGGCCACAAGCCAGAAGGAGGTCAGAACAAGCCACCCTTCCAGAGAGCATTTGGACAATGCTATGTCTGTCAGGGTACTGACCATATCAAAGGAGATCCCAAGTGCAAGGGTAAACCTGCAGGGATCAGCACAGTCTCCTTAGCCTTCACTCCTGAGGATGAAGTACAGATGGCTAGTGCCCACTTTGAACTCTTTGCTGAAGAACCCTTGGGTCTTCAAGCAACTGTAAACTTAGAGCCTATGGGTCTGGTTAGTCCCCAGAATAGGGTTGTGTATAACTCCCTACCTGTTAACTCTAAGGTGTATTATGTGGACAGTGTTCTTGTCAATGGCCAGGATACTCCTGCCAGGAGAGACACTGGGGCCAGCAGAACAGTAGTGGATGAAAGCTTCTTTCAACCTGAGGATGTGGCCAAAGCACCCAAAGGTCCCACTAAGATGTCTGGAGGCCCTGTCCAAATGGTTCCTATTCTACCAGCCCTCATTCAATGTAACAACATGACAGTAAGGATCCCTGTCAGTGTTCAGGCTGAGGTACCTGGGAAGGTCCTGTTGGGGAATGACCTAAGAACTCTAGGAGTAGTGTCGCATACCCCCAGGCCTCCCAGTATGGAGAAGCAGAACTTAACCAAATTGGCTAGAAAGGCTACCTTGAAGGACCCTTCTAAGCCTGTGGGACCCTCTACTGAGGACCCCACCACAAGCCCTGGTTTTAGTAAGTTGACCTCTAACCCAGGCACAGTTCAGGATAGTATGCTAGGAACATGGGAGCCCCAACCAAGCTCCACCCTTGTTCCCCTAGTCTCAGAGTCTCTGACTCCCCCTGCTTCTGAGGAAGAGGTGGATAGACCAACTAGGCCCCTATCTGGACCTGAGAGAACTGGTAATTCTCAGTGCTGGTGGAAAACCAGAAAAGAAAAGTCTAAGGCCAAAAACCTTCAGACTGTTGGACCTTCTACTGAAGACCCCAACTCAAATCCTAATATTAGGGGGGAAACTCCTAAAATAGGTAAGGGTAGATCGAAGAGGAAGGGGAAGCAGGTACATTGCCTAACCCCAACCCCTCCAACCAAGAGGCCTAAGACCCAACCTGCTCCCACAAGAGAGGTGGTGAGGAACCTTGGAGGCCCCTCTAGATCTAAGGGAATCCTTTATAAGGACCCCTTGAAAAAGCCTAACATAGGTTCAGAAGTTGTACCAACTTCTGAGGGACTGGTCAACCAGATCCCCTATAACAAAAAGACTGATGTTCCTCAAAGGGTCTGTAGGTCCGTTAGCTTGCAAAAGAAAACCTTTGAGTTCTCCATTGAACATAGGTCAAGGTGTCACCATCAAAATGCTGATGGACTCTCTAGGATGTATATCATCGACTAGAGGTATGAGGTTCATCCAGGAGTGGATTAAATCCTCCTGTCCCTTAGTCTGGGGGGGGCGAGTGTTAGGGAGAATTCTCTGTTTAGGCTGAATTTCCCTACCTAGTGAGTCCCCCAGCAGCTTTGCTGGATTTCTGGGGTTCTTTTTTTCTCCTGCCAAGAGTGTGACTCTTTTACCCTCACTCTTGGACATGTTGAACTGTGTTATCTTGGACAAACCTTGTGTTGAATGGGCTGTGGGGTCTTTTACTCCATAGGGCCTCATGTATTTTTGTGATGTGGGTTACACAGCACCCTCTGTGCCGTGACCCAGGGGTGTCCTAGGGACTCCCCAACATAGACTCCATACCCTGGGACTGACTACTGTCTCCCAGGGCATGTAAAGTCACAAAAGACTTTGCTAGTCTTGAATCCTGAACAGAACCAGTACAAACCATCATATTGTGGACGTACTGGCTGGGGCAATTCGATTGCCCCAGGGTCTGTTAGTCGAGGGGGCACGTCTCCGTCCCCCCTGATCGAGTTTTGGCTGGTGGCAGTGGAAACTACGTTTTATATTCGACCGCGAATATTTTCCTATGGGATTTCCCATTGTTTTAGGCTAACACATTTAATTATTTATTTACGGTAGCCTTAAACATACCGCCGGTTTATATATTTATTTTTATAACTCCGGTTGGGACTTTTTGCCAAAACTTGATGCTAAAATGGCGTTGGTGTTCGCCTCTGTAACTCTGACCCAAAGTGGAGCCCTTTGTTCCACTTTTGGCGGGCTTCTCCACAGAAGCCCTCCAAAGTGGTGCCACTCTGTCTGGGGTACTTAGGAGGGGTGGAGGGGGATTTAGGCACCCTGGACTGAGTTACCTTGGTAACTCAAGTCGCACTCCGTCCTGATTGGCCCAAGTGGTGAGCCGGCCGGCTCACCACTTAGCATGTTTGAGTGACAGCTAGGCTGGGTGAATGGGGGTTTGCTGCATAAAAGCAGGGCTTTGGGGACTGGAACTTCAGAAGTCGCCACAGGACCAAGAATCCGACGAGGGAAGAGCTGAGCCGACCTGCTTCGACGACACCACCCGGTGGAGCCCTGCTGAACCGTCTCACCACTTTTCCCGACGACCGAGGAGAACTCTTAACGGAGTGGCTCCTTCCCTTTACTGGTGGGGACAACCAGTTTTCGCCTTCTTTTCGCTTCTCGAGGTATCTCGTGGCCGCCTTGCCAGTGCCAAGCACCCCGGCAACCGGAACCCCACCACTTTTACCTCAAACCACGAAAGTCGGTACAACCCTTTAACCGGAGGACTCCGCGGCTGGTTTCTTCCCGGGCAGTGCAACGACCTTCTTCTTCTGCTCTTCAGCGAGAACTTCTTCTCCCCTGACCGACGTCGAGCCTTGCTGCCACTGCCTGGAACAACTGCCACCGCTGGAGGATCCTTTCCGCTTAAGGTACCGTGTTCCGCCTGGCTTCCCTTGCTACCGACTGTACGGGGTAGATTTAGCCCCCGGCTTTCGACCCTGGGAGTGCCTGGGACACCCTGGCTAAACTTTCTAAATCACTCTAAACTCTTTCTAACTCCTTGCAAGACTTTGAATCCCTAATAACAGTGTGATCTTGGGCACATTTTCGCTCCGGCTACTCTAAGAGTGGGCCCTGCCTAGTGACTTTTGCTCACCTGTGCTTCTTTGAACCTATTGCAAGTGTTCTGGATCTTAGAGTGGTGTGTTTAACCCATTTCTGCTTCTTCTCTCCCTTTCTTGGAAACTACTAGAGTGTCATCTAACGTTAAGCACTCACCTCTGTTTTAATTAAGTGGTGTTAACCTAGAGTTGTCTAGATAGGAGAAAGGATTGAATCTACTTTCGTTATAACTGTGTTTGAAGTGTTTACTATACTTTGCTAGAGTGTTTTCAACTTATGTGTGTTTAATAAATAACTATATACTTTTGAAACCAAGCTCTGGTCAGTGTTTGCTTGTGCTATTGTGTCTGGGTACATATTGTGTATACTCTGCATACTGCCTAACTCTTCTTGAGAGAAGTCTGACTGCTCAGCCACAGCTACCAGGTAAATCTGGGTGGTACAGACTGCTACCAAAGGGGTTTACTGCTCTACCTGTAGTCTTAAATCTTTTGCAGTGTTCCCCAAGGGAACTGCACAGGTTTCTGCCTAACAAGGTGAGACGAAGGGACAAACAAGGGGAACTCTTCTCACCACAATAGACTTACCTAATTTTACCGCCGGAGGCATTATTCCCCGAACTTCATATTCTCTCTCCACACCTGAATAAGGGAGCAAGTCACAGGTTACATTCTGGCCTTATTTTATTGAACTGTGTAGGATAAGTCAAATCCTTACCTGAACTTCGTCAGCTACCACGAGGAACTCTTCGCTGGGGTCAAGCTGCAAACTGCAAGGAATCAGACAAGAGTGAAAGTCAGACATGTGAACTCTTACGAACTACATACTTTTCGGAGTCAATATTGTTCTGGAACTCACCAATTCCTTCGAGCCAGTGAAGCAACTGGTTATCAACGCACCCCTGCGCTCAATGCAGGATGGAGAGCTCATCTTTTTAAACCATCAGCTGAGACTATAAGAGGGGACCTCAAAGGTGATCTGTGGGGAGAACAGCGGGGGTAGGGGGATTTACGCTCAACCCCACGGGTGGTTAATTCCCTTTCTCCATTTACAGGAGAATATTCCTACAGGCCAAGCAAACGAAGCTAGGTGGGCCAGTCCAGTCCGTCATCTCGGCCCTACGCGTCACATTGGTGGAGACTGCAGCTGTCCAGTTCAGATCAACGCCTCTGTGGGAGCCAGGTGACTAAAACTACTTGATCTTTACCTGATGCAATGACATCTGCGGGCACTGGTGGGCCACTTGGCTTTTCCACCCACACCTTTGCACCCGGTACCATACTGTCTGAAGAGCCAAAACCGCGGTCCCCAAGGGTAGTTAACACTGTAGGAGGCTCCCCCTTCTTAATCATGGACGACTTAACGGGAATAATTATCAATGGGGCCACTCGATCACCCTTGTGGATTGATAACAATTGGTCCCCACTATTCATTAGGATGACTTTAATCTTGCCTTGGTAATCAGCATCAATTACCCCTCCCAACACTTGAACTCCCTTCAGTGCTAGGCCAGATCTAGGGGCAATCCATCCCATATGCTCTGGGGGAATTTGTACCTCCGCACGTAACTGCCCCAACAACTGGGCCAACTGGTCGGTCTCCGAGGTTTCCATGCTAGACGTCCGGGTGGATTATTATGTTTCTTGGCTTTGCGTTCTGTAACGCTCACCTTGTATCCACAGGGACGCCACCCAACTGGTCTGGGATGCTCCTGGGACCGATGCACCTTTCCGGGGACTCGCGCTGCCGAGGGTCAGTTCTGGAAGACAGGAGTTCGGTTTAGCTACAAACCTCTCTCGTGGAGCCCACCTTCCCTGTGCTCCCCTTGCGGTGCTCCCTTAGAGCCCTTCTCACCTTGTGTTTCGTTAAGGTGCGCTCTCCGTCCTGCCGTGCTGAGCAGGGGCGCGTCGTCGCTGGGCACCGTTCCGCCGAGTTACTTCAATGGCGTGGCCCTGGAGTCCAGACCAGCTGCGACTCCACTCTTCAGGTAAGTCTCTCGTATGGTTAAGAATGAATGTCTGTAATTGTGATTGCCCCGAATAACCTTCGCCTTCTTTCTTGCAGATGCAGAAGGGATGATGGAGACGTTGAGCTGATGTAGAGGGCACAGCTGGAGAAGGTAAGAGAAAGCGCAAGGCGCTGCGCTATGAGCATCCTTAGAAGTTGGCTGACCTGTGCTGTTGCTCCTTGCAGGTCGCCGGAAGATTCCTGGAAGAATGTGGCCAGATGGAACAGGACGCCGGATGGAAGGTGTCTGTACCACGGTAGACTTCCAGGAGAGTTTGGTAAGTAAGTGAAGCCCAGAGGTGATGGAGCGAATGAATAGTCGCCTACTAATTGTCCTCTTCTTGTCTCTTTTTCCTAGGATGTTGCTGGACGAAGGTAACGAATTCCAGGGAAGACTCTGGCTTCTTAGAGGAGCTGGATGCAGAGCAGGTAAGGATGAATAACGTGGTTCTTCTTCTTCTTCTCTCGCCCATGCAGGCCAAGGATGCTGAGCAGGACCTGGTGAACGTCATGCTGCAAGAGCAGAATAACGCGAAGCGTGTGCCTCACTTCGGGCGTGGTTTAAATAGCCAGCAGGTATCCCAGGTGCCTTTGGGGTGGGCCACGCCCTGGATGCTAGACTGCATGCTGCAGTTCCACGTTGATCCTTGTGGGGGCAGCCATGTTGGTCCACTGCCCAATGGAAACTACACCTGCCATATGAGCCTGGCGCCAGGACTGGCTCCAGGGCACCCGAGAGGGACACGATTGGGCCCTTGGGGCTTTGTTGAAATACTGTGGCGAGGGCCAGAGGCCACGAGTTCCCTGGCCAGGGGTTAAGGTCGTGACAGCAACATCACAAACCTGCCTAGGGGGTCAATATATTCTTTCTGGTGCATATAGTGGACCGATTTATGAATCATTTTCGTTACTCATATAATACCTACTCATCCCCCAATCCTTTGCAAAATGTTTGCATACTGCAGACATAGCATGAGTCTCTTGCATGTATGCTAATTGTATTCCATGTCTCCCCAAATACATCTGCAATTTCCGTCTCTTTACTGGACTCCCGAGCTGTATAGCATTCCATCCAGCTCATTCATCGTACCTTTCCCACCATTGTTACAGTATGTCATGTGTAGTAGTTTCAGCCTGCTCTCTTATCAACCAATTGTGGTGCACAGTGCTGTCCAAAAGTATACCAATTGTATTAAGATAACAAAACGTGTAGTTCAAGCGCATTTTGTAATAACACCCCGATCCCTCCCATCCCACCCTTATCCCTCCCCAATCAGAGCAAATACCTCCGCAAATTTCCCCTCTGCAAATACCTCCCCACTCGAGCTCTTCGCTCCTCTACCTCCAACTCACTCAGGGTCAGTCGTTTTTCTAAGAAACGAGCTGGGGGTAGTTCTCTGTCTTCGGCTGGGGCCTCCCTCTGGAACAGCCTCCCTGCCACTCTAAAACTTGAGGAGAACCATCTCCGGTTCTGGAAGCACCTTAAGACCTTCCTCTTTTCTTCTGCCTTCACTCCCCCTTTCCCCTGCTGATCTGTTCTCTCTTGGCACCATGCACCTGGCCACCCTCTGTCCTTCGGGCCCCGGTACCTGCTCATCCTGCCACCCTCCCGCACTGCCTCCGGGCCACCCCTTGCACTGGGGTCTGTATCTGTACCCATACAGCCCCCCCTTTTTCTTCCTGCACTTATCAGACCTACCCTGTCTACTGCCCTAAACCTAGCACTTGCAAATTGCTGGCTGCATTACCACTATTTGTTGCCTTTATTATTTATTTATTGTTATTTATCTGTTTCTCCTCTGCTTCGTACTTTCCACCTCTCCCCCCTTCCATGCACTTTTCCCCTCCCCCCCTCCCATGCACTTGCACGTTCTCAATGTCACTGGGCCTAGTAAGATCGCTGTTTTTGTTCTTCCCTGTTCCCCTCCCTTGCCTTGTCGCGCTCTGAAACACTTGTGTACGAGCGCGATAGAAATAAAATATCAATCAATCAGTCAATACATAGCCATTTCCCCTTTACCCAACAGAACCTGCAACTTTGCATGAGTGCGTAGCGCAACGGCAGCAGCGTGGGCTTCATATACCATTTAAGTAGGATCATTACTTTTCAAATATTGGGGTTCAACTATATAAACAGTATGTAATTCAGGGAACATTGATGGTGCATGGGTCCAATCAACCTATCAATAGGCAATGTAATAGTTCCAAGTGTTTCCTGTTGGTGGCAGTTCTCCTAGTATATTGGGCATACAGTTACCATTAGCCTCTACTTTTTACTTTCCGAAATTGAAGGAAGCAATTCAGTTGCCAGTATTTCCATCCAAAAACTTCATCGCCTCTTCTGGTGTGGTGAAGAAATAAACCTTATACTTGTGCTCAACTCATAGTTTGACCGGGTACAGCATGGTGTATTTTATGCCCCGTTCTCGACGGCGCCTTTTTACTGCTAGAAAGGTTTTACGCTCCAGTTGGACGGCAACCGAGAAATCCAGATTTATATGTATTCTGCTGGAACCTGGTTGTAGTTCGCCTTTCCCTCTCGCAACGCGTAGTATATGGTCCCAGTCTCGGTAATTGAGGAGCCATGCAATAATGGCCAAGGGGTTGGGGAGATGGGGCGCCCCTGGCTTCAGCTTAGGTATCAAGGCTCGATGAGCCCTCTCAATTGTGAACTGCCGTGAAAAGGCCGGGGAGTCCAGAGGAGTCATCAGTATCTTCTCTACGTGTTCTTCCATGGAGCCCTTTGATGTTTTTTTTAAAAATAATTTTTATTATTTTTAACAAACAACACTCCAAACATTACAACCAGTTAGGACATTCGTGATCGATCTTCAAACGTTACAGTGTGAAATACGCACTTCAGTCCTCCCCCCTCCTACCCCATTAACTTGAGCAATTGTATCCCTGTCATCCACCTGAGCGTCTGCAGGCATCTCTATTACCATCATCTCATCCATGTCATCAACTTCGTGGTCGGCCTGGGGGGCTCACCATTGAAGTCACCAATTGCCTCCAAGCCATCAGGTGACCCACCTCTTCCTCCCCCCCTCTGGTGACTGCTTCATACCAGGCTGCTGTTTCTGCCTCTGCCCATTTCAAGAGGTCTGCCCACCACATCTCCAATCTAGGCCGATGGGCCGCTTCCCAGCACATTGCAATTCTACGCTTGGCCAAGATATAAGCCAAGTCCTTCATCGTGCTAATATGCCTTAGGTTACGTGGCCTGGGAAAACTCCCAAGCATGCATACCCAAGCAGACCCCACGTCCAGCACCAACCCTCTGTCAGCCAATCGTGTTTTCAGTTCTGCCCAGAACCTGTTCACTTCCGGGCAAGCCCGGAACATGTGCAGCAACCCAGCTTCCTCCTCCCCACGCCTGAGACATTTCTGTACAGCCGGGCCACCAAACCTGGCTATTCTACCGGGGGTCAAATATGCTCTGTGGGTGACATATAATTGGATCTGCTGAAGTCTCGCATTCCGGGACACCTTCTTATGGTACCTTTGGGCTCTATCCCATTGTCCATCTGTCATGGGTTCGCCCACCTCCTCCTCTCAGTCATGCCTCAGTTGAAGCAACTCCTTCCCCGCCCTGGTACTCAGTAACTCATATATCCGAGATATTTCGTGCCCGCCCTCCGAGACATCATATATCGTTTCTATGGTGGCATCAGGTTGTTCTGCTAGTACTGCTTCAGGCCACCTTTCTCTCACCTGTTTCATGATTCTGGAATAAGTAATATGTTGGCCTTTATGCACCCCAATATCCTCCATTAATCTCTGAAATCCTAATGTCTCCCCCTCCTGCCATATAGCACCTAAGGTGGCCAGGCCCACCGGTTCCCAGTATCTGCGGACCCCTTTTATCAGTTGGGAGTCTCCCCCACATAACGCCATCAACGGGACCTGCTGAGAGGGCGGGTCCAGGTCACCCACAGTTTGCCATGCTCGACACCAGACCTCCCAGCCCAGCACCAACAATCTTGCCATCTCCAGTACTTTTGTTTTAGGCAACGACACTGTCTCTCTTAGGAAATAGGGAGCAGAGTCACTCTGCAAAAGCCTGGCTTCAGCCGATTCGTCCTCAGACAACCACCTAGCTACATATAGCAGCTGTCCTGCCAAGTAATACAATTCAAAATTCGGCAGGTTTATACCCCCCTTGTCACACGAATTTTGTAATTTCCAAAGGGCCACCCTGTTCCTGGAATTGTGCCATATGAAGCCCCTGCACAGGCTATGAAGTTTGACAAAAAAAGTTTGGGGATCAAGTACGGGATATTCACAAAAAAGTGTAGAGCAGTCTGGGCAGGACTACATCTTAAGCAAAGCTGCTCTTCCCATCATGGCTAGGGGCAATCTGGACCAAAATACCATGCTATTTTTAATACCCTCAACTGCTTTTTCTGTGTTGTATTTGTGTTCTGCCTCTATCGTGTGGTATATATCTATGCCTAGATATCGAAACGTCTCGATCTGCAAAATGGGCAGTTTTTCTAGTGGAATGCCCCTGTATCTCCCCAAGGGGAAACGCTGGACTTCCCGGGGTTTACCGATATGCCCGAGAGGGTGGCATACCGTTGCATCACTTCCAGGACATATTGTAGGTTCTCTTTCGGGAAGCGCAGATACAAAAGCATGTCATCAGCATACAATGATATTAGGTGCGTGTCTCCCGCCGTGCGGATCCCTATCTCCCAGTATTGTTGCCTAAGGCAAACTGCCAACGGCTCCAACGCAAGGATATATAACATGGGCGACCAGGGGCATCCCTGTCTGGTCCCCCTACTGAGTCGCCATTTATCTGAGATTATGGCGCCCGTTTTAACCCTTGCAATCGGGGAGCTGTATAATATCTTGACCCATCTCATGTACCGCAGCCCCATCCCGTACTCTTTCAAGGTTGCCATCAACCAGGGCCATCTCACTGAATCAAAGGCCTTGACCACATCCAGCGACACGATGGCCAGTCACCCGAGTCTTTCTCTGTTTGGTCAATAATATGATGTAGCCTCCTATGGTTGTCAGTGATATTTCTGCTGGGGACGTAACCCGTTTGGTCCGGGTGTATCAGTCTGCTGATTACTCGCTTAAGCCTGTTGGCCAGCACCGCTGTAAGGATTTTGCTGTCCTGATTGAGCATCGATAAGGGCCTGTAAGACCCACAGTCTGTGTTTGGCTTACCCGGTTTCAAGAGCGGGATGATCACTGCTTCTCGTAGGGACTCTGGCAACCCTCCCCGTTCATAAGCCTCATTAAACATGGCCAGCAGCGGCTGGAGCAGCTCTTGCCTATACGCTTTATAAAATTCGCTGGGTAATCCGTCCGACCCAGGCGCTTTGCACGTGGGCAGGTGTTGGATCACTGTCTCCAGTTCGTCTGAGGTGATTGGGGCATCTAAGTCTGCTCGTTCCAAGTCATCTAAAGTGGGCAGACCTATGTCTTCTAGTTTTCTTGAATTTCTTGACCCATATCTCCACCGCGTCCTCATACAAGCATTTGTAATATCTGAGGAACTCTTCGTTCACACCCTCTTGGGTATCCCGGATCTGGCCCTCCTCACCCCTGACTTCTCTGATCACCGGTCGGGGTGTCTCATTTTTATACAACCAGGCCAGTAATCTGCCCGGCTTGTCTCCACCCGCATGCTGCCTTTCTACGTATTTCTTATAATTCAGCTTACATAGCCTATCCCAGAGCTCGCTGCTGGCTTGTTGCAGCAACCTCATCTTTACTCCGTCTTCCCGGGTGGTCCCCCCCTACGCATCAAATCCTCTAGCTCCCTTTCCGTTTCCTGCAACTCTCTTTCTTTACCTCCTTGGAGCCCCCTGGATTTTGATATAGCTACCCCACGCACCACCACCTTGAATGCCTCACATACTGTTCCCTCTGATTGCACGATGCCAGTATTGATGTCGAAGTATTCCGTGATGGCTTCCCTCAGGTCCTCTCGGAATCCTGTGTCCTGTAGGGCTTCAGCTCTGAGCCTCCACGTCGGGATACGCGCCCTAGGGGGATGGTACCGCCACCCCAGGACCAAAGGGGAATGGTCCGAAAGCACCCTGGCTTTATATTCCGCACCACCATTTCTCCTGCTATCTCAGCAGCAGCGAACACATAATCCAGCCTAGTATGCAGGTCATGCGGCGCTGCGTAATGTGAATATTGCCTATCTGTTGGGTGCAGTCGCCTCCAGACATCCTCCAGTTTGAAGTCTGTCAATAGGGCCTGCAGCGCTTTAGCGGCCGGAGTGGGTTTGTCTAGCTCACTGTCTGATCTGTCCATTATGGGGTTCACGGTGCAATTGAAATCACCTACCCATAAGATTGCGCCACCTAGCAGGGGGCTAATTTTACTATATAGAGACCTAAAGTAAGCCGCAGTATCTTGGTTGGGGGCCTATACATTTATAATGTTCACTTCCCGGTTCTCCAGCAGACCCTTCGCAACCACCATTCAACTTTCCGGGTCCATTGTCAACCGGAGCAGCTGAAACGGCACATGCGGTGCCACCCATATGACTACTCTTGAATACGCTGAGTATGTAGCTCCCGTGACACTTCCCTTCCATTTCCTCTTGAGCACCTCCAGTTTCTCTCTAGTGAAGTGGGTTTCTTGTAGTAATGCTATATCAATCCTCATCCTCCTCAGATACATCATTACTTTATTACGTTTTAAGTAACTATTGAGGCCCCGCACATTCCAGGTCACCACTCTAAGACTACCCAACGCCATTTACTTGATATCCCGCCTTTCCCCCCCGGTTTCCCATTCCGCTCCTGATGACACAGTTTGGCTCATGTCCCTCCCACACCCAACAACCTCCCCTCCCCCCCTTCCCCAACTCAACCCACTGCACACAACCCCTTCCCCCCCCTTCTCCTCCCAACCCCAACAAATGCCCAGCTCCATCCCTAGATCTCAGGCCCACCCCGCGTTTGGTCCTGTCTCAGAATGCCGAGGGCCAGAACCCAGCAGGGTGTCCCCGGGCTATCGGTGACCTAACTTAGCTTAACGCTATGGGTGTACAAAGGTTGGCTCCGAGGAGATCCTGCAATGTGAATAAGGTTTCTCGGTTCTATCGCATCGTGCATGCATGTGTGATCCAAACAGCACTTTCCCGTAAGCCATGTTTAGTACTATATTCAGTGCCAGTGTCTCGCGCTATTTCACCCTGGGTGCCACAGCCGCATATTACTTATCTTCTCCTTCTCCTGTCTGGATGCCCGATTCTTGGGGGCAGCTCTGCGTGTCCAGCCACCCCATGGCGTCCTCCGGAGTTTCAAAAAATAAAGTTCTGTTCCTGTGGAACACCTTCAGCTTGGCCAGATAGATCAGCATATACTTGTGGCACGTTTCACGCAGTCTTCTTTTCACGGCCCCAAAGTTCATTTGTCTGCTCTGCACCTGCAAGGTGTAGTCTGGGTATGCGGTTATCTTCGCTGTCCCCTTGTCTATTGTTCCGCCCTTCCGGAAGAATTTGAGTATTTTTTCCCGATCCCGGTAATTCACGATCTTAGCAATCATTGGCCTGGGAGGGGTTCCCGGCGGCGGCTTCCTCATCAGAGCTCTGTGCGCTCTTTCCACTGCAAACCCCTGGGTCAGCGCCCCTCTGGTTATTTCCTGCAGTATCATGGTTTCAACGCATTCCGTAGGGTTAGGCCCCTCGATTCCCTCTGGCAATCCCACGATGCGGATATTATTCCTTCGGCCGCGTCCCTCAGCCTCCTCCGCCCTACTTTCTAGGTTGCCCACTCGCTGCACTAGGGCATGAAGTTCCGATTTATGGGTGGCGCAAACCGCTGTATTTGGGGCCACCTCCTTTTCCAAGTCTCCGGTGCGCTCCGTCAATGTTCTGACATCCTGTCTGAGTAGGTTCACCTCTTCCTGGATGGTCCGACCTTGAGCTCCAGTGTCGCCTTCAGTTCGTTCATGGCCAGTCCCAGTTTAGTCTCCCAGGCCACTTTCATGGCCGCAATTGCGGCGAGGACCTCCTGGTTTGTGCCCATTGCGTCTGTACCCCCAGCAGGGGTTTTATCTTTGCTCCTGGCCCCTTCTGCCCCTGGCGATGTCCTAGCATAGTCCTCAAGCGTGGGCTGCTTGCTCTTCAATCTATGGGTTTATTAGACATCGTGCTGTACCAGCAAGGTGTGGGCCAGTGCAACCACTTCTCGCCTGAAGGCCTGGGTAATGTTGAATGGTTCCTGGTGTTTGGGCCCAATCAAGCCGTGTCGGAGATATATGCCGACTGCTTGTTCTGTTCCCGGAATGGGCTGTGTCCTCCCACGTGTCGCGGCTGGCTTTGTCGACCTGCGCAAGCTTGAGCTGCAGCTCTCCCAGGTCCTGGTATTCAGGCACATCTGCTGGACCCCGCGGCCTCTTGTCCAGCAGTTGTGTCTTTAGCGCATTCTCCGAGCCCCATTCGAGTGTGGGCTACCTCATGCGTGCACCCAGGTATTCAGCATAGGCCCTGGGGTGGATTGTGTTGATCTGCCCCGTTCTATTGGCAATAAGGATCTCTCAATACTGGGACCCTGTCACGGCGGTCCGTTGTTCTATCCCCCTTTCGTGGCTTATTGCGTGGGGGCTTTGGCACCATGTGATTGTCAGCAACTCTTACCAGGGAAGGCTGAGCCTTCGGGCACCGCCCGGCGTTCTGCACACGGCTTCACCGGCCCCGGTGCTTCCCACGTCCGTCCCCGGGCCTCAGTGCTCAGGCCTCCCCTCCTCAGCCTAAGCTTATTGTCAGTGACCGCATGGTTGCTGCGGGTGCTGTGTTATATTGGCGGCTTGTGCCCTCACGTGTGGTCCACCACTGGGTGCGCGTACCTGCGTGCTCCCTTGGTGTTCCACAGGAGACCAGCTGGATGTCACTTGCCGGGCAGGCCGGCCGTCCGTCCGCCAGGTCCCCCGATGCCAGGAGGGATCTCTACTCCGGGCCTTCGTGCGCTCTCCCTCTGTGGGACCCGGTGCCGCTGGTCCCAACCTGGCCCGTCTCAGCTCCCGCTGGGCCCCGACACTGCAGATTCCGTCGCGGCAGTGCAGGGAAGACTCCGTCACCTTCCCCTCAGTGATCCGGATCAACGAAGAGGCCGACGCCTCCTGCCTCGTCCAGCCCCCCCAGGCCCAGGCACTGCGGGGGCTTCCACTCCTCCAGGAGCCCTGAGGCCCAGCAGCAAAGCTCCGGACACACGGCGCTTGCTATTCCGTCGTACAGCGCTCTGTGGCCGCAGCGCGCCCAGGGGCGATCCGCTCCGGCCCTGCGCAGCGTCCCACGGTCAATACTGGCAAAGCTCCCTTGTCGCTCCTCCGCGTGTTACGGGCCACAGTACCTGCCCCCCGGTCTTGCAGGATCCCCCTTCACTCGGGTCTTCCAGTCAGATCACGGGCTGGGCTTTAAATGTTCCTCACAGCCATGGCAGGCTTGGTCTAAGCTGCACCAGCCTGCTTTTTCACCCACGGCGCTGCGGTCAGTTTATGGCCCTTTGTCCTTTGTCCGCCATCTTGCCAGTCTCCGAGACTCGGGCACCCGACTTCTGTTTGGCGGCTGTAACTTTCCCTTCCTGCTGCTGACCGGGCCGTCCCAATGCTCAATTTGTGCCCCAATTGTTCATGAGTCCATAGGTATGCTGCAGGCATGCATGGTCTCGTTGAAACGTTGCTTTTTCAGAGGATCAGTGTCAGATCTGCGGGAGCTCCTCAAGGACACGTCCTCTCACGCAGCCATTTAGCCACGCCCCTGGAGCCCTTTGATGTTATCCTCTTTTTGCCTATTGTCTCTACTTGTTTGGTTAAATTGGCGACATCCTTCTTCAGTGTCATAATCTCATCTTCTGCAGTAGCAACTCTATTTTCTGCTTCGGTAACTTGCTGGTCAGTTTTCTCCATCCAGGTTTTTATAGAGCTGATAATGCCGTTCATGTCATTCAACTTTGTGTGTATGGCGGAGAACCCTTCCAGTTGTGTCTCCGCCCTGCCAGTTTCCATCCTCCCTCTCCCACAGGTTTCGGCTTTGCTTTGGCAAACATATTAATTGAATTCTGTTGTTTACCCGCACATTTTGTCATGGTGTATTAGGAGCTCCACAAATTTCCCAGAGCTGGCAGGTTGTGTGTTAGGGAAAAACAGTACTGTGTTATTTCTTGTCTGCCTTAGCATTATTCCAGTGCTCAATCAGTCTCTAGTCAGGGCTGTCTTCACCTTCCTCAGATATTATACCACAAGGGCCCAGCTACTTGGCATATTCTCTCCCGGGAATCTAATGTACCTATCGGTTCACCAGAGCTTAAGACAGTGTAGTCGTCAATCCCCAACAGTCAATAGCTTCCACAAAGTGTAATGAACCTAACTTTTAAATATCTGCATATGGCGCCTCCGTCTCCCCACTGAAAGGAAGGCATAGTATCAAACAGTAAGACAGACACAATTGACCACAGTTCAAGGGTATTTATTGAACTTCAATGGGGTTTGAAAAATGGCTATCTAATCCTAAATCTAAAGATGGGAGCCAGCTACGACCATCAAATAATAATAATGGAGTTCTAGTCGAAAATAAAAGGGCCTATTACTAATAAACCTATTGCCAATCCTTACTTCTAAATACAAATGGTGCTGGAAACAATGTTATGCAAAAAGAAAAGTGTTCAAGAAAAAATGTCTGGATGTTCAAGCTATTAGCCTCCCTTCCCCATGTTTTCAGCACGTGACAAGGCGGCACACTCGAGTTTAGCAAAGTCTCTGGCTTCTCTAGCACGAGAATGCAGTTCAGATCTCAGTATCATGGCCTTCTATGTCAAAGTGTCTTTACCATTCAAAGTCTCTTACTTTAGAGTGCCTGATGCAACAAACATTCAAAAGTTTCTTTTTCATCATGTACAACTTCTTGGGTGATTCTCAACTCACCCCGGGGACCTCTCCGCCAGGCTCACACCCATTTTAACACAAAGCTTTCACTTGATCTCCATCTGTCGGGCTTGGACCAAATCCACATACTTTTCCACACTTTTATCTACTTAATTGAAATTGAAGACTTTCGACTGTGTGCAGGATTTGACTTGACCTGTTGCAGGACCACTTTGATTCACGTTTATTCATTCTCTCTCAATTGATCTGCCTCCACCAGGCTCGGACCAACTTGATCTACTTTTCTCACTTCTTTTTATTTTTTATTTTTAATAAATCTGTTCATTGTTTTTTAACAGAACAAACAATACATAACAAGTATGATGTATGTGTTGTATTGTGCCTGTCTGAAGTGAGGTAGCATGTGATATCATGTGGAATGTTTATGAGTGTATTATGGAATGTTCTGAGTGGGTGTTCTGTGTTGTGGCAGTTACAGCTGGCTGGCCCTGGGTGATGGGAGCCGGTGTTTGTCTAAGCTTATGTCCTTTATGTCTTCATGTGGAACCGTAACTATTAAGCTGGAAATAAACTTACATGAAGTAAATCTTAAAGAGCTTGGAACTTGCTTTTCAACATTATGCATGATATAGTTAAGGTTCAACTTGGGATTCTTGCTGGTCTGAAGCGCGCCTTCCAGGCGTCTGTGCGGAGAGTCCATGGGGGAACATACAAGTTCTTAGTGTTCAGGCGTACCGCCCAGTTAGGCCTTATCTTCCCATTTCCCCCATTCCTTCGTAAATTTCCAGGGGTTACCCCAGGCTCTATATACCCTCCTTTCCAGACCCATACAGCGGTCCATGTCCGACAACCATTGGTTTAGTTTGGGGCGCTCTGCTGAGCCCCATGCGGCTGTATCAGTCTTTTAATCAGCCCTAGGGCTACAGCACGGAAGGTTTTCTCATAGATGTTAAAGTCCGTGCTTTCCCAAATTCCCAGTAATGCTAGTTTGGGTTCCCAGGGGATCGGGGCCCTCATTATGGTGGACAGTTTCCGGGTGCACTTGGCCCAAAAGGTTCTGATTTGCGAACATTCCCAGAGTGTGTGTTAGAAGGTGCCACCCTCCCTTCCGCATCTGAGGCAGGTATCACTATCTATTCTCCCCCATCTATTTACTTTTCTCACTTCTGAACGAGCTACCTTACAGAGACCTTCGATTGAGTACCCAAGCGGGGCCGAACCACTCTGTCAAAGGTATTGTAGTTTGCTTTAAAGTTCAATCACTCATCAGCAGTTTAACTTAATTTGCGTCTCTTATCAGATGCGTTTTAACAATGTTCGTTCCAGCGCTCGCCATACAATATTGCTGCTTGCAACCTTGGCTTCAACACGGACCGGTCTTGTATCGGTCTCCCCAACTCAGTGGCTGTGTTGTTTTCACTGACGTGGCTTTGTTCTTGGAGCCAAGGATAGTAACACGGTGGCTGGAGATTCTCCCCGCCTTGTTTACTGATGCAGGAGGGCCCCGGGTACCTCTGACACACAATGCAGGATTCTTCCGCCTGGCTTCCATGTCTTAAGCTTTCTCTCATGTTCTCTTGAAAGTAACAGTTCCTTGTCGAAAAGGTCAAGAGAACTTTCCTCCTTACGACCTCCTTCTGTTTCGCCGTCTTTCTCCTCTCGTAAAACTGCCATCTTGAAACTGCTGTTTCCTTGTGTGCTTTGCCTCGCTCTGAGTGTGCTCTCATGCTCCCCCTTTTATAAACACACAGGATGCAGAGCTTCTGTGTGAGGTGGCCATCTTGTGCCATGTGCAACAGCGGCCCACATATCGAGAATTTTAGACATGTGCTTCACAGGTTTACAAATTACGTCCAATCCTCATGACCCAGATGATTTTGCAGTGGAACTGAGCATACAGCATCCCTTTGTTCACTTGTAGGTGTTAATTTCCAAAGTTCAATAGAAAGAAGCAAACACTGAAAAGAGCAGGGTAACTCTAGCCTCCGGACCAGAGTATTATAATAACATCAAGAAACAGAAAAGATATGTCCAGAGCAAAGTATATTTAGAAAAAATGTATCCAAATTTATTAAAGAAGATACAAAAATTGAAAACTGGTGAATAAATCACACAAAATTATTGTACACTAATCATTTTAACATAACAAAACAGCAGCAACAATATGCCGAAAATCGGCTAAAACTTCATCACTCATAATCAACATACCCAGGTCATTCATACGCACACAACTCATCATACCGTGGCACTCATCCAAAGAACTAAAAAACACCAAAAAACCAAAAAACATGCTAAAAACCAATGGGGAAGAGGAATTCATAACTAATCCCCATAATAACACACATTATTGCGGTGTTTTACAAACAATAGAAATAATTCACAACCAATCTATTGTCAGGGTGGATAGAAAAAACAGATGCAAAGATCACATCCCTGTAAAATTTTTCTCTCGACCGGTTTCGACGTGTAGTAATGGTTAACTGAACGTCTTCTTCAGGAGGTGGATGTTACCATTCTGATGAAAACCTTACTACTGCAACAATCTATGCAGTGTAGTGTGGCCAGTCACACGAAACAATTCAGGACTGAAACATAACCTGAAGGGCACCCCATGCAGTTTAAGATGATCCAGCAATATATGTATTTGAAAAGTGAAGAGGCAGCGCCACTTAGCCTTAGCCTTCAACGCCGTCTGCAAATCACTGCAAGACGGTTGTTGTATAATGAAATTGTCCAGCAGAAAGAGAGACCAGATGGTAATCTCTTAGTTTCAAACTAATTGCAAATACGAAACGCTACGCATGCGTGTAGGGACCTGCAAGGAGTGACTGGCTCAAAGAAAGAAGCACCATCAGGTTCGCTGGTTGTTAACCAGGCACTGGAGCACAAGCAATCTTAGTTGGGAATCCAAACATGCACAGTCGCAGCAGAGGGCATGACTACCCAGTTTCCAAATGGAATCTTAATGTGCAAATCTGTCTACAGCAGGACTCTTCTTTCCTGGGACCCTATAATGATAGGAGGAGAACATTTAGCAGATTTTACTCCATGGGAAGGGCCTGGCAGGGTATCCTTGCTAAGAAGTCAGGCAGATGAACTACGGACCTGGGATCCATCTGGCTACTTCTCCAGGTTGCTCCACAGATTTCTTGGCCTGCAGTCACATCATCTCTGCTAGATTTGTAGGTGTAAATTGACTTCTATTGGGGTTTGTGATCTCACAATTACCAGTGACATGTTTAGGCCTTCTCCTGCCCTAGAGCCAGTTTAGCCCCCTTAACCCTCCACTTTGGCCTGCCCCTTTTCCCCTTTTCAAGGATCCAACCTATTTTCTCAAAGCTGCCAACACACAAATACATTTTCTATTGAAATGGGAAAAATCTTTGTTACCCTGTGAATGTCCTCTTCCTATTTTTGTGGACTACCAAGCTGATGACTGAGGGTGAAAGGAACCACTTGGAGTTAGTGGAAGGTGGGAGCAGTATAGGAACAAGTCACCTAGTCACCCCACCTTTGTATTTGTATTTGTTTTATTTGAAATGCGCACCATCAGGCCCGGAGGCAACAGGGCGCAACTTGTGCAAAGTTACATACAGAGCATATATACATACATAATTTGTCCCTGTCAGATGGCATGGCACAATTAAAGTGAGTCAATAAAGGCTGTGACAAAAAACCATTTGGTTTCGCTACCATACATTTGCACTATCAGAACTAGAGACAGAGAAAGCAAGATGAATTTAAAGTGTTTATTTACAATGGTACTAAAATATGAAGTTTCAGGATGTTTGTCAAACAGAACTAAGGTTGTCAATATGATAAGGTGGTTTAGAGTAAAGTGCTAGATAATGTTCCTAGTGTGTCAGTCTATAGCATAAAGATAACGTAAATGGGGTTTCCTAAAACAGAATTTAAGAATAGGGACCTCCTTTCTTGCATCAAAGGGTATCCTTATCCAAATGCAAAGGGTATCCTTATCCAAATGTCCAGTGTTCTAAAAGTTTAACAAAAGTTCTAAAAGCATGTAGCAACTTAAAATAACAAACTTTTAGACTGTTCCAGTGTCCAGAAAAGGGTCTTATATTTTCATCCTCGGAGATGCAATCCTTCTGTTGTGTCTTGGAAAAGGGTGGTTTGCTCCTTTTGCTCTCTCTCTTTGTCCCAAGGGCATTCCTCTGCCGCAGTCCCATGGCTTTCAGGCAGACTGGTGCTCCGGTGGCAGACATTGTCTCCTAAATCTGTTCTCATTTGTTAACTCAGGGTTTTGCTTGCCAGGTCTTTTTGGCACCTGTAGGGTTTGGGGGAGAAAAGTACTGTATCCTCCCTTGTCACTGTTCAAATAACCTCCCTATCCCACGTAATTGTATTCTCTTCTCAGACAATCTCTTTCTCAAAGTCTGTTTCTATTCCCCAGTCTCTTCTACTTACCCTTTGTGTGCTGGCACTCCTCTTAATCTTTTTCCAAACAATCTCTCCTTCTCTCTTCCAACATTCTTGATTCACATTCTCTCTTCCTTCCCAGATGGTATGCCTTGTTTTCCTCTCCAGCTGGCACTATTCTCACTCTGCTCATTTACAATCTCTTCTACTCTCTGTCGATTACACTTCCCTCACCACCACTCTTCTGCGCAAGCTGAACTCTGTTGGTTCTCTAGCATTATATCTAATGTAACAACTTCTTTGCGAAAGAGGTATGAGGGGTTATTGCCCCTGTCACAAGATCCTAACACAAAGACAATTTCTGTAGCTAAAAAGATCAAGAACACGGCTCTTTGTGAACTTAGAAAAGCTTCTCTCTCATGGGAGGAATTTTTGAAGGAAAAAAAAATTATTCTGAATCTATATCGTAACAAATGCAGAAACCACAAACACTTCATGTACAATTTGAATAATCAAAAAATGTTTGCCACACTTTATCATAAAGACAGACAATCTACATGGGCGATGGTTAGGGCTGGTACAACCGCACTACGCATAGAGCAGGGTTCAATGATTTCTGCAGAGTCTTGGAAAACATTTTTCGAAAAAAAATTCTCCCTCCTTTTAGCCTTTGCTAATAGAGGGGCGAAGTATGTTGGTTCCATAACTCCTTCTTTCTCTTTATGGTCTGTGGTTGACATTGAAAATACTATACATGCACTGAACTATTCTAGAGCAGCTGGCCCAGATGGCATTACTTCCTGTGTCCTTAAACAAAATCCAGCAATGTGGGCTCAGATTATCAAAAAGCAATATGATAATATCTTAAAGACTGCACTTATTCCCTCTTCCTGGCTATGTTCTATCATTGTTCCTATATACAAAAAGGGCGTAAGATCTGACCCATCCAACTTTCGACCTATTGCCCTAATTGATACCGTCACTAAAGTTTTTGCCATCTTATTGCTTCGCGAGTTACAAACTGTGATCGGACAGCTTAACATTCTGTCACGCTTCCAAATTGGGTTTCGGGCCAGGATGGGGACTGCACTTAATGCAACAATAATGGCCCATCTTCTAGCAAAAGCAAAAGTTCAGAACTTTGGTCCCTTATACATGGCCTCCATAGACCTTACAGCCACTTTTGATTGTGTGATACGTTCACTGCTTTGGGAAAAAATGTCTTCCATGGGCATATCTCCTTATATCATACATTTAATTTCTAAACTCCATGAAAACACTTCTTATCTTGTAAGAGTCAATAATGTGGGTGCAATCACCAATGCCATTTCTATCGAGATTGGTGTGAAGCAGTGGTGCAACTTAGCAGCCACCATCTTCAATGTATATCTATGTGGCATAAATGACATCTGGGCTAAGCAGATCTCTTATCCGGCGAGACTTGGCCACTTAAAAAATTCATTGGCTAGCTTTCGCCGACGATATTGTGATCTTTGACCGCACCCCTAGGGGCCTTCAAGTCAAATTGTAATTATTTGCCTCCTATTGTAGTAATCATAATCTACATTGCAATGTAGAAAAATCAAACATTGTGGTTTTCAGAAATTTAAAGAGAAAATATTCTCCACACAAATGGACTATTGAAGACTTTCCAATTGCCATAGTCCCTTCGATCCGGTATCTTGGGGATACAATCTCAGACTCAAATTCTCTGGCAATGTGGAAAGAGACATTGAACAAAAAAGCTGCACCTCTTGTAACTCAAATGCGAATGGTTTATGTGAAGCATTGCACATTTTCACTAATCCCACTAATCCAATTTTACATCCTTAAAGTTGAATCAGTACTTTTCTTTGCCCTAGACATGTGCCTTGCAGATATCGATAATTTCCTCGATCAACTTCAACGACAGTTATGGAAGGGAGCTTTGCGTTTAGCTAAGTCTCTGCCCAATATCATATTAAGGCAGGAGCAGGGATATACAGCTTTGTCTGCGCGCTACAACTGGCGATTACTGTCAAACTTAGCCAAAATGATATATTCCCAGAGTAACTGCTTATACGAAGATCTGGGCCAGATGTTGATTGCTTCCTCTATTCCGTCTATTACAAAATATTATGATCATATGGTTTCCCTTCTTGCTGAAATTGCACTTAAACCTTCGGACTTGGAATTCAGACTAATACATGTTAAACTCCGTTTATTTGACCACGATTGGTGTAAGACCTTAAATGGAATGTCTGAATTCAAATTGTATAAAGAAGCAGCCAAATTCAGGACTGCAAGATTACCGAATAAACCTTATATAATTCAATTTCCCTGTAATAAAGCTAGAGAAACTTATCTCCGATTTAAATTAAATCAATTGTTGACCCTTGAAAGAATTGGATGCTGGCATTCAACTCCGGTAACAGTTACTGAACAGGGCTGTAAGTTTTGTAATGACGGAATGCAGATTGAATCCACTAAACACCTAGTCGTTTTCTGCCCATATTTTGAGGAAACTCGCCTACCAATATTTGATACAGAAAGAGTAGGCATGAACCTACTCAAAAGAGAATGGTTTTGGTTATCTTGCATGTGGGGGAATAGCACAAGCTTTATCCTGTTGCTTTGTAGATATCGATAATTTCCTCGATCAACTTCAACGACAGTTATGGAAGGGAGCTTTGCGTTTAGCTAAGTCTCTGCCCAATATCATATTAAGGCAGGAGCAGGGATATACAGCTTTGTCTGCGCGCTACAACTGGCGATTACTGTCAAACTTAGCCAAAATGATATATTCCCAGAGTAACTGCTTATACGAAGATCTGGGCCAGATGTTGATTGCTTCCTCTATTCCGTCTATTACAAAATATTATGATCATATGGTTTCCCTTCTTGCTGAAATTGCACTTAAACCTTCGGACTTGGAATTCAGACTAATACATGTTAAACTCCGTTTATTTGACCACGATTGGTGTAAGACCTTAAATGGAATGTCTGAATTCAAATTGTATAAAGAAGCAGCCAAATTCAGGACTGCAAGATTACCGAATAAACCTTATATAATTCAATTTCCCTGTAATAAAGCTAGAGAAACTTATCTCCGATTTAAATTAAATCAATTGTTGACCCTTGAAAGAATTGGATGCTGGCATTCAACTCCGGTAACAGTTACTGAACAGGGCTGTAAGTTTTGTAATGACGGAATGCAGATTGAATCCACTAAACACCTAGTCGTTTTCTGCCCATATTTTGAGGAAACTCGCCTACCAATATTTGATACAGAAAGAGTAGGCATGAACCTACTCAAAAGAGAATGGTTTTGGTTATCTTGCATGTGGGGGAATAGCACAAGCTTTATCCTGTTGCTTTGTAGATTTCTAACACTCATTAATCTGAAATTGGAAATCATGTACCAAAATGCTGAATGTCTGAATTAATATTTCTATGGTAATTTCCAGTATACAAACTATTTGTTTGTATTCAGTGATTTCGAAAAAACAAACTATTAAGTAGAAGTCTTTCCAATGTTACTATAATTGTATGTCTTTTCATCGACAACTGTATAATTACCATTGTGTACATAAATGTGTTATGCAGATTAGAGAATTCTCCAACCATGTTTTCGCAAACGGGGTCGTAGCTGGAACGGTTAATCCCTTGTGAATGATATAAATTTTTTTTTTTTAAAAAGCATATACATTAATGAAGGGCTGCAAAGCTATTTTATAACTTTTATAATTTTCTCATTAAGATGGTGACTAAATGACATGAAAAGTCGTAATCAATTGTAATTAATTAAAATGATATGTTGAAAATAAGTGTATAATATATCTGTAAAGAGTTATAACTATATAAAAAATGTTGTAAAAGTTTGTTGACCACACTAAATAAACAACGGTTTGAATAAGTAAGATATACACTTCAAACCTTCCTTCTGTGCCACTCTGCCTCTTAAGGAATTCCATCTTCTCTCTCCAAGCTGGCACCCTTCCCACCAGTAACTCTCCTAACAATCCCACTCTACCTATACTGTTCAATACTTCTCCCAATGTATCTTTCACCGGGGATTCCTCCCTGCACTACTCCAATGTTGCACTTTCTTCTTCTTGGGATGCTCTCTGGCCCAGGATTCCCAGGCGCAGCCGCTCTCCACTGGCCATATCTCCCCAGGTGTGTTACTCTGTTGTCAGATTTCCACACTTG
This sequence comes from Ambystoma mexicanum, assembly GCF_040938575.1. Classification (NCBI taxonomy): domain Eukaryota; kingdom Metazoa; phylum Chordata; class Amphibia; order Caudata; family Ambystomatidae; genus Ambystoma; species Ambystoma mexicanum. Next base: position 1,476,377,217 of record NC_090923.1, on the reverse strand, counting down.
GGGTGTCCAAGTATCTGCCTTATTCCTTACTGACTGTGTTGCCAGCCTTTTAACTGGTTGTTGTTGCTTCCCTTGGGTTTGTTTCCAGTTGATAGCCTGCCCCTGTATAGTTCTGTTTTATTACTCGCTATTTGGGCTATGTGGTCTGGGTCAGGCATCTCTCTGGGGCTGGCCTAAGGCTATATGAAGGACAGGCGCCATTTTGGATTTTAGGCTGAGCTGGATAGTATTTTGGTTCTCATCCCCCTCCCTTGATGAGGGCCTTGAACTGGTAATGGTGCCCCTGAACGGCAAAACGCAGGACCATCCGGTGTTTGCGATGAATGGGGATGTGGGAAAAAGCATCCTCAAAGTTGAGGGTCGCCAGGAAAACTCCTTCCTCCAGCAGTCGAGCACCTTCTGCAATGTGACCATTCTGAACTTTTGGGATTTGAGGAATTTGTTGAGGCGTCAGAAGTCTAGAATGGGTTTCCGCCTTTCTGACTTCTTACTTACCAGAAAGTATCTGGAGAACACTCCGGAGCCCCAGAGACGATGAGGGACTGGTTCTATCGCCTCTTTGCTTAGCATGGCTTGAACCTCCTTTAGCAGCTGTGCCCAGGCAGTTCTTGTCACAGAACAGGAGGAATGTGAGGGCATTTGTCCTGGAATTTCAGAGCGTGCCCCTGTTGAAAGACATTGAGCACCCATTTGTCTTTGGAGATCTTTCGCCACTGAACGACGAACTGCGATAACCGGCCTCCCACTGGGTTGCAGAAGTGAGGTTGCGGGTCCTGGGCAGGTTCAGGCCTGCTTCAGCATCTGCGTCCTGGATGGTGTGGGGTGATGACAACGCTGGTTGCTACTTCCATAGGCCCGGGAGAGTCCCCTATAAGCCTGCTGGGTGGTTCAATGGGAGGGCTGACGATAGGGGGAGGTGAAAACCTTCAATGACCTTGAGACTCTCCCTTTGGAGGAGCGTAAAGACGGCCTCCTCTGCTGAAGAGTGCCTCAAGAACGTGCCGTCTCAGGGTCGGTGTTTATGGCCTGTGGAGTCTTGTTGATCGCCTTTCCAAAGACATTATCACCATCGAACGGTATACCTCGTCTTCCTGGAACAGAGCCATGGCTTTGGCTTTCTTATCCTCCAGAAGAAGTCGAGGATGGGCCCCAACTTGTACCATAACTCCCTGTCATACCTCAACAGAATGGTGAGGGGTGGGCGACCTTGTGTTACGCTCACCTGGCTCCCACAGGGGTGTCGATCTGAACTGGACAGCTGCGGTCTCCACCAATGTGACGCGTAGTGCCGAGATGACGGACTGGACTGGCCCACCTAGCTTTGTTTGCTTGGCCCGCAGGAATATTCTTCTGCAAATGGAGAAAGGGAATTAACCACCCGTGGAGTTGAGCGTTAACCCCCCCCACTTCCTCTGTTCTCCCCACTGATCACCTTTGATGTTCCCTCTTATATTCTCACCTGATGGTTTGGAAAGATGAGCTCTCCATCCTGCATTGAGCGCAGGGGCGCGTAGATAACCAGTTGCTTCACTGGCTCGAAGGAATTGGTGAGTTCCAGAACAATAATGACTCTGAGATTCCCAGCAAGACGCCGTAAGTATGCAGTTCGTAAGAGTTCAAATGTCTGACTTTCACTCTTGTCCGATTCCTTGCAGGTTGCAGCTTGACCCTAGCAAAGAGTTCCTCGTGGCAACCGGTAATGTTCAGGTAAGGATTTGTATTATCCAACACAGTTCGATAAAATAATGTCAATATGTAACCTGTAGCTTTCTCCCTTATTCAGGCGCTGAGAGAAAGTATAAAGTTTCGGGGAATAATGCCTCCGGCGGTAAAATCAGTTAAGTCTATTGTAGAGAGGAGGTTTCCCCTTGTTTGTCCCTTTGTTTCACCTTGCTGTCCTTTTGTTTCCTCTTAGGGGCCGGGGTTCGGCGAAGATGCAGTGGAAGCTGCGCCGACCCGTGAAGAGGATTAGTACCCCCGGTGGTAAAATCAGGTAAGTCTATGGGGGGTAACTAATATTGCCTCTGCGTATTCCCTTGACTCACCTTGCTGTTCTTGTCTTTCCCTTAGGTGCCGGAGTGCGGCGGGAACATGCAGGAGGATGCAGTGGTATGTGAAGATTCTGCGAAGGCCGGTGAGTTCAGCGCGGCGCTGCAGCAGGCGAGGCGACGCGCATAAAATAACTTATTTCTTCCAGCTCAAAGGTGCGTTGGATCAGGAATTCAGCTAAGGATCAAAGTTATTGCTCTTGTTCTAACCTTTTGTCCTTCTTTCTCCCTTTTTCTAGGAGCTCCAGACTCGAGGCGGGCGTGGCAGAAGACTGGATGCAGACTTGCAGGCACGGTGAGCATTACGCTGCTGGAAGCAGAATAACGCGAAGCGTGTGCTGCTCTTCGGGCGTGGTTTAAATAGCCACCAAAGTAGTCCAAGGTAAGTATTCCTCCCCACCCCCGTCCGAGTAAAAAATAGTCCCTAGGTAAAGTAGTCCCTTCCAAGCCTCTTTTGGCTTGGAGCTCTTGCAGCATGGTCTGCATCAGGTAAGTTTAAATCTATGAGCCTGGCGCCTATGGCGCCAGGACTGACTCTCCATATGAGCCTGGCGCCATAGACACCAGGATTGCACCCAAATAGCCCCTAGCAGGGGTTGTTGGACTTGCTTGGGATAGCATGATGCCTGCTTTCGGGGTTGCTGGACTTGGTCTGGGTCCCCGGGGGTAGGCATCATGACAGTACTCCCCCCCCAAGTCCCCTCCTAAAGTCGTTCTTCCCTGTGGTTTCGGTTTGTCTGGGAAATTTCGGTGGAATTTTTTCACCAATCGGGGTGCATGAACATGGTCACTAGGTTCCCATGACCTTTCCTGTGGTCCGTAACCTTTCCAGTCGATTAAATAAAAAAGTTTTGACTTTATCAGCTTGGAGTCCACGATGTTTTTAACTTCAAATTCGGGTTCCCCGTCTACAAGGATGGGGTCTGGTGGCTTGGTTAGTCTTGTCCCAGGTTGCACTGGCTTCAAAAGTGACACATGAAAGATGGGGTGAATTTGCATGTTAGCAGGTAAGTCTAACTTGACAGCCACCGGGTTGATAATGGCCTTAATAGAGTAAGGTCCCAAATATCTGGGGTTAAAGGTCCGTGTTCCCTTCAGAGGTATATGTTTTGTGGCTAACCATACTTGGTCCCCTATCTGGTATTGTGGAGTATCACTTCTATGCCGATCAGCATCTTTCTTGTATTTTTCTTTTGCCTGTCTTAAATGTGCAGTTGCTTCCTTAAAGGCTTGTGTAATCGTAGCGTGCAGATGGTCCACTGCGGGCATTTCTAAGTGTTGGGGTGAGTCAAGGTCTGAGGTTCAAGGATGGTGCCTATATAAGGTATAAAAGGGGCTTTGTCCAGTTCCAGAGTGTACTGAATTATTGTATGCATATTCGGCGATCCAAAGAATGTCTTTCCAATTACTCTGTCTGATGCAACATACAACGCAGGTATTGTTCGAGAGTCTGGTTGGTCCTCTCCGTTTGACCATCGGTTTGGGGGTGGTGACTGGTCGATAACCTCACATCGATTTGCGCCAATTGACAGCATTTTTTCCAAAAATGTGAAATGAATTGATTGCCCCGGTCAGAGACCAATACGGACAGAAATCCGTGTATGCAAACAATGTTTTCGAGGAACTCCTTGGCCAGGATTGAAGCTGTAGGTAATCCCTTTAAAGGAATAAAGTGGGCCATCTTGGAAAAAAGATCCACAATAACTAGAATGGTGTTAAATCCATTGCATGGGGGTAGATCAGTAATAAAGTCTAACGATAAGGTGTGCCATGGTGTAGGCGGAATGTCTAAAGGTTGTAAGAGTCCAGCTGGTTTTTTCTTTTGACTTTTGTTTTGGGCGCAAATGCCACAAGACATCACAAATTATTTAATATCCTTTCGCCAGGTGGGCCACCAGAATTGTCTTTTAATTTTAGCTTCAGTTTTTGCAATACCTGGGTGCCCTTCCATTAGGGTATCATGATAACGGGAAATGACTAGCTCTTGCAGTTCCTTGTGTGGCAGAAATAGCCGCCCTTGGTAATAAGGCAGGTAATTGGTGACAGAGTGGTCCGGGCCTTTCTTTACCCAGTCCTGCAGGGCTGTAGGATCAAAGAGTTGCTGGATCTTTACCTGAATGTCCTCTAGTGTCTGTAGAGTAGTCATGCCAAGAATCCTTTGTTCGGAAATTATAGGTACTGGTTCTGGGTTCACTTCTGTCTCTCCGATCCCTATTCGGGATAAGGCGTCTGCTTTACCATTCTTACAACCTGGTCGAATAGGTTATCACGAAATCAAACTCGGCAAAGAACAATGCCCATCGGAGTTGGCGTGACGATTGGGCCTTGGCTGTTTTTAAATACTTTAAGTTCCGGTGATCGGTGATCACAGTAATGGTATGCCTGGCACCGAGAAGATAGTGCCGCCAAGCCTTGAAGGCGGATTTAATGGCTAATAACTCCTTGTCGGTAACTGCATAGTTTAACTCGAGTGCCGAGAACTTCTGGACCAAAATGCTACTGAGTGAAGCTGGCCAATTTCAGGGTCCTTTTGAGACAGGATAGCTCCCATGGCTAGACTGGATGCATCAGTTTCCACTATGTATGGAAGTTCAGGGCGCGGGTGCTTTAATACAGGTGCAGACGTAAATTTCGCTTTCAGCACTTGGAAGGCTTTTTCAGCTTCTTCAGTCCACATAAAGCGTTTATTTTTTCTCAAGAGTGCTGTGATGGGATGTACAACATGTGAAAAATCCGGGATGAATCTGCGGTAGAAATTGGCATTCTTTGTACTCCTTTAACTGAACTTGGTAATGGCCACTTAAGGATTGCGTCCACCTTTCGTGAATCCATTCGGACTCTTCTTGGGGTCAGGATAAACCCAAAGAATTCAACTTCTGTGGCATGAAAAACACATTTTTCCAGTTTTGCATATAGTTTGTGCTGGCGCAATTTCTCAAGGACTGCTCGGACGTGCTTCACATGGTCAGATTCTGAAGAGGAGTATACTAGAATATCATCGATATATACGACAACACAAACGTCAATGAGTTCACGAAGGACATCGTTCATGAAGTATTGGAAGGCTGCTGGTGCATTGCACAACCTGAAAGGCATCACCTGGTATTCGAATAACCCATACTTAGTGCAAAAAGCAGTCTTCGATTCGTCGCCCTCTTTTACACGTACCAGATGCTATGCCCCACCGGAGATCTAACTTAGTGTATATGCAAGCGTCCTTCACTTGGTCTAGTAATTCAGGGATCAGAGGCAATGGGTATCGGTTCTTAACAGTTATCTGGTTCAATGCGCGGTAGTCTATGCACGTTCTGAGGTCACCTTCCTTTTTGGGCACGAAGAACAAAGCTGAAGATGCAGGGGACTTGGATGGGCGAATGAAACCATTGGCAAGGTACTGGTCCTAGTATTGTCGTGGGTGAAGGTTCTGAGGTTCCATAAGGGCATAGATCCTGCTACAATGGGGTTGTGCACCGGGTATGAGATCGATTTGACAATCGTACTATCTACGAGGTGGTAAAGTGTTTGCCTGTTCTTTTTGGAAGACATCCTGGAATTCTTGGTATTCTGGAGGTAGTTGCATGACTGCTGTGGTTACTGTGGCCAGGCCTGCGTTCAGATTTTTCTTTGGGGAACAGGTTTGTGCACAATCCGGGAAGGTTATTCTCTTCTCTCGCCAATCAATACAAGGATTATGTGTTTCCAACCAAGGTATCCCCAGTATTATTTGGAACTGTGGGGCTTTGATTAGATCAAACACAATAGTCTCTCGATGCCCATCATGACCCAATAGTGTCATCTCTGTGGTGGAATGAGTTACAGGCCCAGAGGCAATTTCAGTTCCATCGACTGTGGTGATGACATCTGAGGTGCTTTTTTGGCAGAGAGGTAGATTCATCCTGGAAGCCAATTCGTAGTCCACATAGTTTCCTATGGTCCCGCTATCAATGTATGCCCTTACTGCATGCATACGCGATGGTTGCCTTGAATCTACGAGGACCATTGGTATGATGAAATGCGAGGTCTGAGTATCCTTCTTCAAGCTCGGCAAGCGGACCTCTACGCTTGTCAGGCGTGGTCGTTTCCCGAATCTGACTCCATATGGCTTTTATCAGCAGCTCCTACCACCTTCTTGGGTGGTTTTACAGGGCAATCCCGTAGAAAATGGCCAGAAGTTCCACAATATAGACACAATTGCATTTGCCGTCTCCTTTCTATTTCCTTCTGGGTTAAGGGTCCTTTAACCCCTCCGATTTGCATGGGTTCTGAAGCATCTGCTCCTTTGGTGTTAGCGTGGGTTTTGACCAACACCCGATTCTCAAACTTGGCTCGATCAGCCTTTCTGTTCTGAAGTCTGTGATCTAACTGGACCACTAAGTCTATATATTCAGCGCAGTCTTGAGGTGGGTTCACGACTTGAGCCAAGACATCCTTGAGTTCTCCTCGAAGCCCTCGATGACATAACGTGATTCATTTTACCTCAGGCCATCCAGTTTCCACTATCAACCTATTAAAGGTCGCGATGTAGGATAGAAGGTCCTGGGTACCCTGTCGTAGGGACAAAAGTTCATTATCCAGGGCCTGTCCTTGGGAGTGCCAGGCAAATAGTCTTTCCATGCTCATTTGAAAGCCCTGAAAATCCTGCAGAATTGGGTCATCCTGAGTAACTAGTGGAATTGACCAATCAGCTGCACTGCCGCTGAGATATGACAATACAAAGGCTACCTTGGCTTGATCGTTTGGGAAGGCTCCAGGTCTGCATCAAAAGTGCAAGCGGCATTGGTTCATAAACATGGCGAACCTTTTGGGATCTCCGGCAAAGCGTTTGGGCGGAGCTAATGGAATATTTCCTGGTAGGTTTATTAGCACAGGGTTACTCGATAACACAGGAGCTGGATTTCCCCCGGAACCTGGTTGGGGTGCTTGTCCAGCCTGGCTTTGCAGTAGTTGCCTAGCAAGGTCATCAGTTCGCTCCTTTGACAAAATCAGTTCTCTCCTAAGTGCATTGGTTTCTTGACGGGCGGAATGCACTTCAGCCCTCAGTTCCCCTAGTAATTGGGCCAATTGGTCATTTTCTGAGGTATCCATAACGCCCGGGTGGGAATTTGTGGGTAGGCTTCGCGTTCTGTTACGCTCACCTGGCTCCCACAGGGGTGTCGATCTGAACTGGACAGCTGCGGTCTCCACCAATGTGACGCGCAGTGACGAGATGACGGACTGGACTGGCCCACCTAGCTTCGTTTGCTTGGCCCGCAGGAATATTGTTCTGCAAATGGAGAAAGGGAATTAACCACCCGTGGAGTTGAGCGTTAAACCCCCCCTCCCACTCCCGCTGTTCTCCCCACTGATCACCTTTGATGTTCCTTCTTATATTCTGACCAGATGGTTTGGAAAGATGACCTCTGCATCCTGCATTGAGCGAAGGGGCGCGTAGCTAACCAGTTGCTTCACTGGCTCGAAGGAATTGGTGAGTTCCAGAACAATAATGACTCTGAGATTCCCGGCAAGACGCCGTAAGTATGCAGTTCGTAAGAGTTCAAATGTCTGACATTCACTCTTGTCCGATTCCTTGCAGTTTGCAGCTTGACCCTAGCAAAGAGTTCCTCGTGGCAACGGGTAATGTTCAGGTAAGGATTTGTATTATCCAACACAGTTCAATAAAATAATGTCAATATGTAACCTGTAGCTTTCTCCCTTATTCAGGCGCTGAGAGAAAGTATGAAGTCTCGGGGAATAATGCCTCAGGCGGTAAAATCAGGTAAGTCTATTGTGGAGAGGAGGTTTCCCCTTGTTTGTCCCTTTGTTTCACCTTGCTGTCCTTTTATTTCCGCTTAGGGGCCGGGGTTCGGCGAAGATGCAGTGGAAGCTGCGCCGACCCGTGAAGAGGATTAGTACCCTCGGTGATAAAATCAGGTAAGTCTATGGGGGGTAACTAATATTGCCTATCTGTATTCCCTTGGCTCACCTTGCTGTTCTTGTCTTCCCCTTAGGTGCCGGATTGCGGCGAAAACATGCAGGAGGATGCAGCGTTATGTGAAGATGCTGCGAAGGCCGGTGAGTTCAGCGCGGCGCTGCAGCAGGCGAGGCGACGCGCATAAAATAACTTCTTTCTTCCAGCTCGAAGGTGCAATGGATCGTGAATTCAGGTAAGGATCAAAGGTATTGCTCTTGTTCTAACCTTTTGTCCTTCTTTCTCCCTTTTTCTAGGAGCTCCAGACTCGAGGCAGGCGTGGCAGAAGACTGGATGCAGACTTGCAGGCACGGTGAGCGTTACGCTGCTGGATGCAGAATAACGCGAAGCGTGTGCTGCTCTTCGGGCGTGGTTTGAAAAGCCTCCAAAGTAGTCCCAGGTAAGTATTCCTCCCCAGCTCCGCCCGAGTAAAAAATAATCCTTAGGTAAAGTAGTCCCTTCCAAGCCTCTTTTGGCTTGGAGCTCTTGCAGCATGGTCTGCATCAGGTAAGTTTGCAGCATGGTCTGCATCAGGTAAGTTTTAATCTATGAGCCTGGCGCCTATGGCGCCAGGACTGACTCTCCATATGAGCCTGGCGCCATAGACGCCGAGACTGCACCCAAATAGCCCCTAGCAGGGGTTGTTGGTCTTGCTTGGGATAGCTTGATGCCTGCTTCCGGAGTTGCTGGACTTGGTCTGGGTCCCCAGGGGTAGGCATCATGACACCTTGATCATCTATGCTGCCATGGCGATGAGGCGCTTCCCTGTTGCATCCAGCTTTTTCCCTCTTCAAGGCATAAATTAGTTTTCAAAAATTGATTAGCAGAGTTTGCTAATTAAAATGTTCTTCATTATCCAACAAACCTATTTGATTAGCAATGTTGTACTAATATTGTTCATGTCACCAGAAGTTATTTGTACCAAGACATTAAATTAGCAACAATTCTGCAGTTTTGCATACCACTCAAGTAAAACATTAGTGAGATGAGTCCGGGCTGGCAAATTCTTTAAAACAAAAGCTAGACCTGCAGGTCGAGTAACTTAGTTCACCTACCTCGACCTAAAAGAAATGCACTCGACCCATGCCAATATATGACAACATATTTAAATGAATTTTCTTTAAAATAGTGCATGTAATCACAAACCCAATTTTTGTTTGGCACACTGTCCATCCAGAGGCCAGCCATGCACAGTGAAACTTTTATTTGACATTTGATTCAAACAAAGTAAATGTTAAATAATAGTTTCAAACATCCACAGCAAATCTACTCAACTATGCGAGTGGGCGGCAAAGATGAAAGTGCTCCATAAGAACAAGGCCCTCTTTTTTGAATCTCCAGAGGATGTGACTGCATGGCTGGACGCAAGGAACTGTCCGTCGGGGTCGGGAGACCAGGCGGAGCGCCAGACGGAGAAGTGAATTGGTACCTCTGCAGAGCCATACAGGCGGACATATAGATACTATGAAGATAAGCACAGCACATATATTTACCTTCCGACTAGACTATAATCGAGAATTAGACCGAACCCCTGATATATAATATATAAGGAAATGCAGTTGACCTTAGATAGGAAAGTCATGCAATGCTTAACATATATAAACGGATGACAAACTGTACCTTCAATGTAGGAACGGAGGAGACGCACCCTTACCCCCAGTAGTTAGATTAGCTAGGATATTATAAGTATAGTATCCCCCTGCTGGGTTCTGAGTATCGGCTAGGCCGCAGAAAGGGACTAGATGTGGGGTAGTCTGAAATCCAGGGATGGAGCTGGGCAGTTTTGGGAAGTTGGGGGGGGGAGGGCAACAGTTGGGATCAGGTAAGATGGGGCGAGGGGAGGGAGTTGGGGAGTTTGAAGAATTAGGTAGGGAACAAGCTTACACCCACGCGCTACTGCGCATGAGGCGAAAGACAAGAGAGGATAGAGGCGGGACTGGGTATGGATGAGAGATGGGAGACCTTAAGATAGCAATCTGGAATGTCAGGCAGCTCAATAGTTATTTGAAGAGGAATAAGATCATGATGTATCTAAGGAGGGAGAGAATAGACATCTCTCTATTACAAGAAACTCACCTTACAAAAGAAAAACAGGATGTGATAAGGAAGAAATGGAAGGGAACCACCATAGGGGCAACATATTCAGCATACGCCAGAGGGGTAATTACTTGGATAGCACCACATGTCCCCTTTCAGGTATTACAGTCCACTGTGGAGTCTGATGGGAGGATGGTGGCGATACGGGGATTGATAGAAAATAGAGAGCTGTGTATTATTAATACATATGCCCTGAACCAAGATACTGTGGCCTATTTTAAGACCTTATATAGCAAGGTTAGCCCGTACCTCGGAGGTGCAGTTATATGGGGAGGAGACTTTAACTGCACGCTGGGCCCCAGGGTGGACAGATCAGACAGGAAGCTAGATAGACCGACCCCTGCAGCCAAAACCTTGAGGACCCTGTTGGGAGACTTTCATCTGGAGGATGTATGGAGACTGCACCACCCACATGAAAGACATTATTCTCATTACTCGGCCCCACAAAGCTTGTATACATGGCTAGACTATATGCTCGCTACTCCGGAGCTGACGAGGGAGCTAGTGCGGTCGGAATACAGAGCGGGGGTCCTCTCAGACCACTCGCCACTGATCTTAACATGGCAATACTTGCCTCCTAGAGCTAGGATCCCAACGTGGTGGCTCAGAGCCGAAGCATTGAAAGACACAGTGTTCAGAGGGAACTTGAGAAAAGAAATCGTAGAATATTTTGAAAATAACACTGGAAGCGTAAAATCAGCTGGCACTCTATGGGAGGCATTTAAGGTGGTGGTGAGGGGAGCAGCTATATCTAAATCCAAAGATCTGCAAAGAGGTATAACGCAGGAGTTGCAAAAGGCAGAGGCGAAATTAGAGGCAATTATGCATAGAGGAGAGAACTCGCTTGAGGAAGCCGAAACCATAAGTCAACTGCACCAGGAGTGTAGATGGCACTGGGAGGGATTATGAAACTTGAACTACAAGAAATACATAGAGAGGCAGCATGCTGGTGGGGACAAGCCGGGGAGGTTGCTAGCCTGGTTGTATAAAAATGAGACACCCAGACCAATGATCAGAGCAATAAGGGGGGAGAATGGACAAATACTTGACACCCAAGAGGGCGTGAATGGTGGGTTCCTGGAGTTCTACCAACAACTGTATGGAAACGTTGAAGGGGGTGAATGGAGTGAGATGGCTGAAACACTGGAGGATATTGGCTTGCCTAAATTGGTAACTGAAGAGAGGGAGAACCTAGATGCCCCAATCACGTTGGAGGAACTAGAAGCAGTGATAAAGCTATTACCTACTAGCAAGGATCCGGGAGCGGACGGACTCCCCAGTGAGTTGTACAAAACATATAAGGCGGAAGTGCTCCGCCCGTTACTGGCAATGCTGAATGAAGCGTTAGAAATAGGGATACTGACGGAATCCCTGAGAGAGGCACTTATTATTCCGCTTCTCAAACCTAACAAGTCAAGCATGGATTGCGGGTCGTACAGATCGCTATTCATGCTGAACCAGGACAGCAAGATACTCACGGCTGTGCTGGCAAATAGACTGAGACAAGTCATTCACAAACTCGTACATCCTGACCAGACCGGATATGTCCCGCATAGAAGCATATCTGACAATCTCAGAAGGCTCCACCATGTCATAGAGCAAACAGAAAGGGACTTGCACGAAGTTGCAATTATTTCATTAGATGCAGTGAAGGCCTTCAATTCTGTCAAATGGCCTTGGCTGATGTCAGCCCTAAAAGAATATGGAATAGGGCCTGGGTACCTGAAGTGGGTGAAACTACTGTACAGTATGCCACTAGCCATAGTAAAGACGGGAGCACTCATTTCAGAGAGGTGGCAACTCAGTAGGGGCACTAGACAGGGATGCCCTTGGTCCCTGATGCTGGAACCCTTTTTCTTCCTGCACTTTCAGACCTACCCGGCCTGCTGCCATAAACCCAGCACTTGCCACTTGCTAGCTGCACTCCCATTGTTTGTTGCCTTTTTATTTATTATTTTATTATTATTTTTGCTTTTTCCTTCTCGCTCCGCACTCTCCTTTTGTTCCCCCTTCCATGCACTTCTCCCCCTTCTCCCTCTACCCTGCACTTGCGCATTCTCAATGTCACTGGGCCTAGTAAGATCGTTGTTTTTATTCTCCCCTGTTCCCCTTCCCTTGCCTTGTCGCGCTCTGAAACACTTGTATGAGCGCGATAGAAATAAAATATCAATATCAATATCAATAACCCTTAGCGATATATCTGAGGCAACAATATGAGGAGGTGGGGATCTACACGAAAGGAGGGCCACATTTAATATCAATGTATGCTGATGATATGCTGTTATACTTGAAGTATCCTGAGGAAAACCTGCAATATATCTTAGAATGGAGCGATTTGCGTTACAGTCAATCCTAAGAAATCGTGTATATTCTCCTTGGGGGAATATACGCGAGAAAATCTACCAGTATTACAAATACATTGGGAGACTAGCACCTTTAGTTACCTGGGGATAGATATTTATCACACGGTAGAGGATGAATATAAACATAACACAGAGAAGGCAGAGGCAAACATTGAGAATAGCATGAGATTCTGGGCTAAGCTCCCTTTGGCCATGGTAGGGAGGGTGGCACTGTTGAAGATGGTTGTATTGCCGAGGTTGTTACACTTTTTGGGGAATATACCCTATATGATACCCAAGCGATTCTTCGTTACACTTCAAAGCATATGTAGAGGGTTCATATGGCACAATACCAGGAATTGAATAGCCCCATGGAAACTGCAGAACATGTATGATAAAGGTGGCATAAAATTGCCCAACTTTGAGGTTTATTATTTGGCCAGTCAACTACAATATGTGACTTACGGAAGACTCAACATCGGGTCTGAATGTGTTCTGTTTTTTTTGAAAGAATGGATATGGCTGCCAAAACCAGAGCTAAAAGGGGGCACAAGGATGTTAGAACTGGGATGGAAGATGTGGCGCAAGGCTTGCCAGGTCATGGAGAACTCGACCCCATGTTCTCTGCAGGTGCCGCTAGTGGCATTGACCGGAGTGGATGAGCAACTCAGGAAGACAATTAGTAAGCATTGGAAACCGGTGGGCATTGCAACGCTGGGAAATGTATGGCAAGTTGGGAAGGTAATGGAATTTAACGTATTGGTAGAAGAAACAGGTCACCACTCAGGGCAGTATATTACTTATACCAGATTGGTAAGGCGGGTGAAAGAGACATGGTCAGAAATAGTGCTGGAAGGTCAACCCGACACCGCCATAGACAACATTTACGGTATCGCAGAAGGGGGGCACGAGGTCTCTCGATTCTATGAACTGCTGATGTCCAGGGTGGGAAAGGAGGTGACCCAGCTGAGACAGGAATGGGAAGAGGAAGCCGGGGAACCCATGAATGTTGGGTTGTGGGAGAGGGTCTAGAGATACCATAAAAAAGTGTCTAGGAATGCGAGGTTGGGGGGCGTGGCTTGGACGGCCATGTAAGAGGTCGCACTCTGGAGGAGCTCCGCTGATCCTGTTTTGATCCTGATGGAGGGGTACGTCCACGGGGACCGGCCGACGTTGGAAACCGATGTCCAGGTGTGTGAATGCCACCACTACACCCGGTGAAAGTTTGGGACGTCTGGAAGGCTTAAAAACCGAAATAAATGTGATTGACTGGGACGAGCCCTGAGCAGGTGGACAAGACAAGATGGCGGCGACACGTTGCGAACACCGAGGATCATGAAGTCAGTGTCGCGATCACGGGTGCAGGACCCTTGGGTCCCTTTGCTTGGAGACTAAAACACATGAGCGCCGCCTAGGACGCACGGTGGCCCAGCGAGCAGGAGAGCCGAACGGATGTAGCTGTGACGACAGGACCGTGGGCCCATCTGGTTGGGGTGCTCCGGGCGTGTTGGATGCCCCATGGTGTGGTGGGTCAGGCTTTGGGCATTGTGTGGCGTGACTCCCCCTCGGTGCCTGGCGAGACGGGCCCCCACCCGACTCATACAACAACATGACCACGAGAGGTGTGAAACCAAAGGCCAAACAGCCCACGATGGAGGCTTACGCCAAGTCCCCCCTAGGGGCGGAAGGAGGCAAGAACAAAGAGACCCCCGTGACGACCGCGGAGTCACCTGGCACGATACAGGAGGTGCTGGCGGCGATTGCGGACTTAAAAGTGTCCTGGGAGACCAAGTTGGGCCTCGCCATGAAAGAGCTACAGGAAGGCTTAAACCTCAAGATCGGTGCCGTCCAGGAGGAGGTGAATCTGCTTAGGCTGGACATGAGGGCGGTCTCGGAGCGCACGGGGACCATCGAGAAGGAGACGGCCACGAACACGGCAGACTGCGCTGCTCATAAAAAGGAACTACACGCCCTTGTGCAACGGGTGGGCAACCTGGAGGACAGAGCGGAGCAGGCGGAGGGACGTGCCAGACGCAACAATATTCGTATTGTGGGCCTACCTGAAGGAACTGAAGGGCCAGACCCCACGGAATTTGTGGAATCCATGTTTTTGCAGGAGATTACCGGCGGGGTACTGACCCAGGGGTTTGCAGTTGAGAGAGCTCATAGGGCCCTAACCAGGAGGCCGCCTCCTGGGGCCCCCCCGCGGCCGGTGATCGCGAAAATTCTGAACTACCGAGATCGCGAAAAGATTCTTGAATTCTTCCGAAAAGGGGGAACGATTGACAGAGGATCGGCCAAGATCACGGCCTACCCTGACTACACGCTACAAGTACAGCGGAGTCGGATGCACTTCGGAGCGGTGAAAAGGAGACTTTGTGAAGCTGGCCATCGCTACATGCTACTCTACCCGGCCAAATTGAAAGTTTTCTACAGAAGCAGATCCCTGTTCTTCGAAACACCAACTGAAGCGATGGACTGGCTAGACGCGCTGGGCAGTCCTCAAGAATCGGGCATCCAGGCAGAGACTACGGAAGATAAGTAGCTCATGGCTGGGCCGCCTGGGGCAATGGGGCCGAGACATTGGGACTTGAATATAGTCATTTGTACGGTATGTGATGCATATGATGTGGTGCTGACTGGCTGGCCCATTGGGCGTGCCTACCCGTGGTTACTTGATTGGGAGCTCCAGGAGGCTTCCTTTGTCCCCAGTAGTAACATATCTAGTTAGTAAGGTCGCTGTTAGATCGGCGACGCCCCGCGGGGTCCTATTCCTTGTATACGGGGTAAGACCAGACGCGGGTGGGCTTGAGATCCAGGGATGGAGCTGGGCTTTTGTTGGGATGGGAGGGGTTGTTTGCTGTGGTGTGTAGTTGGGAAACAGGGAGGGGGGATGGGGATCAAGGGCGGAAGAGCCGGCGGAGTGTTAGACCAAGGGGGTATTGTGGGGAGGGCGGGGCTGAATACAGACCAAACCGATGGCATTGGATAGTCTTCGCATAGTTACCTGGAATGTCCGAGGCCTCAATAGTTACCTCAAGCGAAACAAAGTAATGCTATACCTGAAGAGGATGCGGATAGACATTGCCCTGCTACAAGAGACCCACCTCACCAGGGAGAAATTGGAGGTGGTCATGAGGAAGTGGAAGGGAAAGGTAGTGGGCGCCACGTACTCGGCGTATGCTAGAGGGGTCATCACCTGGGTGGCGCCGTACGTGCCGTTCCGGGTGCTTGACTCGATAGTGGACCCGGAGGGTAGAATGGTGGCGATAACAGGACTCCTGGAGAACAGGGAAGTACACATCCTCAACCTGTATGCCCCCAATCATGATACTGCAGCCTACTTTAGATCCCTCTATGGCAAACTCGGCCCCTTGGTAGGGGGTGCGATGGTGTGGGGTGGGGACTTCAATTGCGTCTTAGATCCCAAAATTGACCGGTCCGCTGACACCAAAGGGAAAATGTCGCCGGCGGCCAGGGCGCTCGGGACATTGCTAGGAGACTTGGGACTGGTAGATGTGTGGAGGAGACTCCACCCCACGGAGAGGCAGTATTCGCACTATGCGGCACCCTACGATTCATATACGAGATTGGATTATGTGTTTGGAACTGCCGAGATAGCGGGCGAAATAGTGGAGGCGGAATACAAAGCTCGAGTATTGTCGGACCATTCGCCCCTGGTGGTAGAGTGGCGACACCAACCCCCTAGGCCTCGGGTCCCCACATGGAGGCTCCGGTCGGAGGCACTGCAGGATGAGGGATTCCGGGAAGACCTGAGGGTTGCCATCGGGGAATATTTTGAGATAAACACGGGTAGTGTGCGTTCTGCGGGAACTCTGTGGGAGGCCTTTAAGGTAGTGGTGCGCGGAGTGGCCATCTCTAAATCCAAGGGACTTCAAGGGGGTATCGGGAGGGAGCTTCAGGACACCGAAAGGGAACTGGAGAGCCTGGCTCGTCTCGAGAATGCCACTCAGGTAGACAAGACTAGGATGAGAGACCTTCAGGTGGCGTGCAGCGCTCTTTGGGACCGACTATGTAGATTGAACCATGGGAAATACACCGAGCGGCTGCATGCGGGGGGCGACAAGCCAGGCAGACTGTTGGCCTGGCTGTACAAGAGTGAGTCCCCCCGAGTGGTTATTCATGAGATCCGTGGTGAGGACGGTGGTCTTGGCAACACTCAGGATGGGGTGAACGAGGAATTCCTCAGGTTCTACAAACGTTTGTATGAGGACACTGGGGAGGACAGGAGCCAGGACATCCTGAACACACTGGAAGACATTGGTCTGCCCACCCTAGACGACCTGGAGCGGGAGGAACTGGACGCCCCTATCACTTCTGATGAGCTGGAGGTGGTGATCCGGGGCCTCCCCACGTGTAAGGCACCTGGAGCGGATGGACTGCCTGGTGAGTTTTACAAGGTGTACGTGCAGGAGCTGCTCCAGCCACTGCTGGCCTTGTTTAACGAGGCATACGAACAGGGAGAACTCCCGTTGTCCCTCCGTGAGGCCATGATTGTCCCATTACTGAAACCAGGCAAGCCGGCTGTTGAGTGTGGATCTTATAGACCTCTGTCCATGCTAAACCAGGACAGCAAAATACTCACGGCGGTGCTGGCCAACAGGTTGAAGAAGGTGATTGGCAAGCTGATCCACCCGGATCAAACGGGATATGTCCCAGGCAGGAATATCAGTGATAACCATAGGAGGCTGCACCATGTTATTGACCATACTAAGGATGACACGGGCGAGATGGCGGTAGTGTCGCTGGATGCGGTCAAGGCCTTTGATTCAGTGAGATGGCCTTGGCTGAAAGCGGCCCTGCAGGGATAAGGCGTGGGCCCTGGTTATGTCAGATGGGTCCAGTTGTTATATAGTAGCCCAGTGGCTAGGGTCAAGACTGGGGCCACAGTCTCGGATGCCTGGCAATTTAGCAGGGGGACCAGGCAGGGATGCCCTTGGTCACCCATGTTATATATACTTGCGCTGGAACCGCTGGCGATATGCCTGCGGCAACAATACGGAGAGGTGGGCATTAACACTGCCAGGGGCAGCCACTTAATATCTCTCTATGCAGACGATATGCTGCTGTACCTACGCTACCCGGAGGAGAACCTGCAGTACGTACTGGAAGTACTGGACCATTACGCTGTCCTCTCGGGCATATCAGTGAACCCCAGGAAGTCTAGCCTGTTCCCTTTGGGCGGGTACAGGGACGTCCCGTTGGAGAGGCTGCCTGTGTTGCCAATACCATGGCGGACTGACATGTTTAAGTACCTGGGGGTAAATATTTACCACCGGACTGAGGCGGTGCACAAGCATAACACAGAGAAAGCCATAGACGGGGTCAAGAACAGCATGACATTCTGGTCCAGATTGCCCCTGTCCATGATGGGGAGGGCGGCTTTGCTGAAAATGGTGGTACTTCCCAGACTCCTGCACTTCTTCGTGAACGTCCCGTATTTGATCCCTAAAAGCCTATTTGTACGACTTCATAGTATGTGTAGGGGCTTCGTGTGGGGTAACTCCAGGAATAGGGTGGCCCTGTGGAAGCTTCAGAACCCGTACGAGAAGGGGGGTATAGGCTTGCCCAACTTCGAACTATATTATCTGGCAGGACAACTGTTGTATGTGGCCAGGTGGTTGTCTGATGAAGATTCGGCAGAATCTAGGCTGCTGCGTGAGGATGCGGCCCCATATTTCCTGAGAGAGGTGGTGTGGCTACAAAGGAATAAACTGACGGGAAGAGGGTGGCTATTGAGGTTGGGATGGGAGGTCTGGCACAGAACATGGAAATTGATGGGGGAGCCAGAACCACTATCTTGGCAGGTCCCGCTGGTGGCCCTGTGCGAAAACGACACCCAACTGTTTCACTCTGTCCGTAGGCATTGGGAGCCGGTGGGCCTGGCCACGCTTGGGGACATATGGAGAGAAGGGGAGGCGCTGGACTTTCAAAAGTTGCAGGATGAGACAGGGGTACACAGAGGCCAGTACATCACCCATGCTAGGCTAGTAAAACGTGTGAGAAAGAGATGGCCGGAGACGGCACTGGCAGATAATCCTGATGCCACCCTTGAAACTATGTATGATGTCTCAGAGGGTGGGCATGAAATATCACGAATATACGAACTCCTCAGAACGAAGACTGGGAAAGAGTTGCCCCAACTGAGGCATGAATGGGAGGAGGAGATGGGTGAACTCATGACGGAGGGTCAGTGGAAGAGGGTCCTGGGATATCATAAAAAGGTGTCCAGAAATGCACGGCTCCAACAACTCCAGTTCTACATTACTCACAGGGCCTACCTGACTCCCCAGAGGATCGCACGGTTCGGAGGCTCGATCACTCAAAAATGCCCCAGGTGTGGGGAGGTGGACGCTGGGTTGCTACATATGTTTTGGGCCTGCCCGGAAGTGTATAGATTTTGGGAGGAGGTTAAGATGAAGCTCGCAAGTGGGGGAGTGGTGTTGGACGTGGGATCTGCCTGGTCGTGTATGCTTGGGATCTTCCCCAGGCCCAGACACTTTAGGCACCTGAGCAAGCTGAGGGACCTGGCATATGTTCTGGCCAAACGCAGGATTGCCATGAACTGGAAATCGGCTAGCAGGCCGAAAGTGGAACTATGGTGGGCGGACCTTATGAGGTGGGCGGAGGCTGAATCCGTGGTATGGTTTGAAGCGGTCACTAGAGGGGGCGAGGAGGAGATAGGGCCCTTGCTGGCCTGGCGACAATTGGTGGCCTCTATGACCAACCCACAACAGGGCTTGGACGAATCTGAGAATTCGGAAGATGTGCCTACGGACAATGTTCCTCCTGACGGTGCCCCGACTGAGGATACAAGGGAGCCGGTTCTGGCTTGATGGTGGGTGGGGGGAGTTTTTTCTTTTTTTTTCTCCTTTTTTTCTTTTCTCGTATTTTCTTTTGTGTTTTCTGTAAATAATTAACAGTTGTATTGTGTTGTGTGTTGTTTGTTTTTCTAAAATATAAAATCAATAAAATATTTTTTTTTAAAAAAAGGAATGCGAGGTTGCAACAGATCCAGCTATATGTTACCCAGAGAGCGTACATGACCTCCCAGAGGATTGCTCAATTCAAGAGCGCAGAAATACAAACATGTCCCAAATGTGGGAAAGTGAACGCAGGAAGGATACATATGTTCTGGGCATGCCCGGAAATTGGGAAATTCTGGGGAGAAGTTGCCCACTGCTTAACCGAGAAGGGGATCACGCTAGATGTGGAATCTGTGTGGGCATGCATGGTGGGGGGATTTTCTAGACTGCGTAAACTGAAACACGTGAGTAAACTCCAGGGCTTGGCCTATATACAGGCCAAGCGCAGAATTGTCATGGGTTGGAAAGCAAACAATAGACCAAAGGTAGATGTTTGGTGGCACGATCTCCAAAAATGGGCAGAAGTGGAAACGGTGGCATGGAATGGAGTGGCCAATAGAGGGGGGATGAGGAAGTGGAAACCCTGATGGCCTGGAGACACTTAGTGGGCACACTGTCTGGGTCCACCCAGGCTTGCCTAAGTGAACATGATTCCTCCGGGAATACAGAGGGGGAGGAACCCCTAGAGGAAACAACGGCAGGTAGCGAAGTGGAGTAGGCTCGAGTTAGGGGGAGGGTAATGGGGATACAGTGGACATTCTACGATATTGTATATGAGGCTTGACTTTATATGACATGCACTGTTGGGTTTTTTTTTTGTTGATTGGCTGTTGTAAAAGTTAATAAAAATTGTTTAAAAAAAAATATATGCGAGTTGGCAAAAAGACTGTGAGCCCTGGATGAGTGTCTGTAAAATGTGAAAGATTAGCTGCATGAATGAACACAAACAAATAAAAATATATGATAAAAAGGCTCTGAAAACAGTTTGGCCCGCTCTCTCTCACCGGTGCAAATATAAACGAGCTCTACAGGCTAACTACAGTGTAAGATAGGTCTGTACATGTACAGACTGGATTGAATTATTGATTACTACTTTGTGTAGCTTTATGTATTCATTATGTAAGAGGAAAACAAGTATGAGACTAAGCAGAGTGGGTGGCTTAGCACGCAGAAAACTGTGCAATATTTGAAATATTTTAGTTTGCAGCGATCTTACTTTCCGGGTAGCTGGTATATAGCAGCAGGGTGATAAGATAGAATATCAAGGAGGATGGGAGCAGCTCATGGGTTGAGCACCAGTTGCCCAGATGTATGCAATCATCAGGCTTTAGAACTAGGTTTGCCATCAAAAGAACTTGGCCATGTGATTATCTAGATTTTCAAAAGTTTTCACTAGTAAATATGATGCACCTTCTCCAACAAAATGAAATTTAGTTGACACTGAGATTTAGGTACACTAACCTACACTTTACTGTAAATAATTGAGACAATGCAGTCTTTTACAGTAGAAATACTGTAATTATGCATAATAACATCTTCCATTTTTAGGAATTGAATTGCGTTACTATCTTTAAAAAAGATAAAGTAAACACATACCAGTCCTTGCCAGACAGGATATAGTTAGCTTAATAAAAGGAATCATCCCGATTGCTTCTGGTTTGCAATTATTTAAAAAAGAAAAAAGTTGCTTAGCACTCCCACACAGGCCTATGGCACTCAAGAGTGGAGAAGATGAATGCTGCGGCACTCTCGCTCCATTGGCCTCTTTGAACTAGTAGAGAACAGAGAAAAGAGTGTATAGAGTGTTGTGAGGGCAAGAGAGGAATGCAGGGAAAGCAGTGCTTTCGTTGAACAAAGTAACTTAAATAGCTAGCGTTGCTAGACAAGTGTCAATTTCATTAGCACAACTACGGAATTGCATAGCAAATTGCAATGCAACACTGCTTATTATATGCCTTGCTCTTGGTCTGGAGGAACCATAGACGAGGAAGAGGGGTTGAAGGACCTCTTCCTAGTGGCGGCCAAGACCACCAAGTCTGGCGAGAGCTGGGACCGGAGGCACTTAGGGGCAGAGTCTGGTACTTTTTCAAGCCGTCCTTTTTCGCAGGAGTGATATAAGGGGTCTTCATGTCCAACAGGCCATCCTGCCAAATGTCCTTCAAAAGGGGAATGAAACCTTCCTTTTTCTTTTCCTCCGGTACTACGTTGAACAGCTTTGCAGTTCTAGAGATCACGGAGTGGAAGGACCCGGCAGAGAGGCCCTGGAGGGTACATCAACATCCGGGGGTTCCCCATCCACAGGAACGTAATCAAACTCATCTGTGCCTTGCGTACCGGTTGTGCCAGTATCAGTGTCTGTCTGAGCTGCTTCCTCCACCATGGGGGGTGGTGCAAGTGGCAATGCCTGAGGGGCAGCAGGGGCAAGATAAGGCGGCAGCGGCTGATCTCCAGAAGGCCAAGGAGGACTCCATGTTGGAACAGGAATGGGACCAGTGGGTAGTCAGTGCTGGATTTCAGCCACCAGTGTGTGCAAGCTGGTGAAAATGCTGAAAGATATACCCCTTGGTGCAGGTGCTGGGCCCAGAAGTGAAAGGCTAAAACGCCAAGAAGGCTGGTGAGATGGCCCCCTTTGCCGAGGTATTGGCACAATGGGTTCATGCTCCCCTTGACCACCCTCCTGGTCAGAATAAAAACCCTTTGGCAGGTCCTCCTCTGAACCGGTGTAGTGTGCTGGTGACCTCCTGGGGGATCTCAGAGGGGGCAAGGTGAAAAGTGGTGTGGCCTTGGTGGGTCTAGGCAGGAAATCCTTAGCTGGAGGCATGTTTAAGCCTGCAGAGCAGGAAAAGGTGCTGTTGTTGACGGGATTGTCATTAGAGCCACCAACAGAGGTCTAGGTGGTAAGGATACTCTGTCGTGATCGAAGCTGTCAGTGGAAGACCTGCCTTCATAGACAAGGTTGACGACGAGGTACTCATTGACAGGGCGGTAGTCGACAGGACAACGGTCCTGATGGATGAGGTCGTCGACTAGGCTCGGGTCCATGACAGAGTCGATGCCGGGTGAATTCACTGATTGGTCCTTGGACGACTTGCCCTATGACGAGGTATTGTGTCTGGCCAATGGCACCAGGGAACCTGCCTGCCTGCTGCTAGGCTAAATGTCAACAGAGCCGGTGATGGCGAGTGACCTCTCTCCGATCAGGGTACCACAGCTGTGACGACCGTCGACAAAGAAGGCGTGGGAGCGTGTGACTATTTTACCTTCTTTTGGATCTTCACCAGGGAAGCATCCTCAAATGTCCCCAACCTCTTTTTGTCAGAGGGAGCATGCGCTTTGTACCTGCCGGCCCTGGAAGAGGCATGACTACGCCCAGAGGCCGCATCAGAGACCTTGCCTTACTGGATCCACGCCACTAACCTCTTATGATGGTCCCTCCGTATCTTAGAGAAGGTCTAGCAAAACGAAACATCTGACCGCATCATGGTCAGGATGTAGGCTGTAGATGCACCTGAGGTGCCGATCTATGATTAATATGTTATTCAGGCCGCAGTTCTCAGGCCCTGAAGAGAATTTTCTTCATAGCGTCCACCATGGTGTTGAAGAATAGGCCCAAGCTTGGGCCTGTGGCAACCACAAGTAAGAGAACCGACGATGGACTAAGGATCTCCTCTGGCAATGGGTCTCTGCCGCCGGTAGTTATAACGCAGCATTTGTGTGATCCACTATTGTTTTATTCGGCGACGGCAAATGCAATGTGTTCAGTGCGCTTTGAATTGACTATGTTGCACATATCTCTCCTTCTCTGGCCTGGTGTCGGTGTCGCCGCTGGCCATTTCCTCGAGTAGAATGTGCCCCATAGCCCCCCAGTTTGTAATGAAGTGATCACTCATCCACGTGACACCGAAGCAAACAATTCAATCAACACCTTACCGGCTCACGGTAATAATATACTCAATCTTGCCCTGTCCCTCTCTCTCCTCAACACTCGATCCCTACTCAAACACTGAGTCGATGTGGCGGACCACTTCTGTGAATGTGGTCCTGATCTATTTGCTCTAACAGAAACATGGCTAAATCAATCTATTCCCAGCAAGGAAGCTTCACTCCTTCACCTATCCCACACTCATAGAGCCCAGACACAAGCTGGTGCGCTTCGGAGGTACCTCCATTGATACTCAGGCTCCACATGAGTGGAACCTACTCCCCTGGCATATTCGCCTGATGGATAATCTGGTACGTTTTTAAAAGAAAATAAAAACCCACTTGTTCAACCTGATTCCAGGCTGCACATAGGCTGCATCTCGCCCCTCCTGACGCCAGACTCCTAGTCCTTGTCTTGTTTTATGTGCACTCCGAGGCCCATGGGTGTGTGGCACTTTATAAATATTTTAATAAATAAAAATAAAATAAATAACGTGACTGAAGAATCAAGACGAATTCTCACAAAAATAGGCACAAATCCCCAAATGTTGTCGGATTTCGAGAAGCGAAACATAAGGTCTCCCAACACAAGAAACATGCAATGGAAATCTGAAGATGGCCACCAGAAGTGGAGGTTCAGAGGATGAGTGTCATTGGCTGGGGCAGTATGCCCCAAAGTGACACTGATAAGCTATAGAAGCGACAAGTAGTTTTTAGCATAAAGCTAAACTGCATTAATTTTACTGAGGATTCCCAGCCTGATGACCGGGAATATTCATGAGCATGTGAATCAATGCTGGAGAAAGACAGGTTCTGGCAGATTCTAATATCGTTCCTCCCTGTAGTACTTGTGAAGAGACTGTTAAGAAATCTTTCATGGTCCAGAGCATCTCCAAATCCCTCATGCCGAAGACAGGGCACTGACCTCATCAAAGTGCAGAGCATGGATAGATAACAGACTGACAAGGTGGACAGAAAGCAGCAAAGCAAAAATTCACAAACTATCAATGGAATTGACTGCATTGTATGCAATGAAAAATATAATGAACAAAGTGACAGATGTCAAACATAGGATTTTATTCTTGGTCAATATTGTATAATAATCAAATGGAAAAAGCATTTACATCTAGTGCTTATAATAAAAAACATTGTAAAAAGATATTTTTTGTTGAAGCCTTTTTCTTTGCTGACCATTTCTTTGCAAACTACCTCAAATGCAATGAACAGCAACCATACCACAAGAATGCATATTATATTTTACAGCATATCAATTATAAATACAAAGGGACAACACTAAAAGGAGGGCACATTTGTTCGAAATAAAAGTTACACTTGTTATTCATATTACAAAATGGCCCGACATCATTTTGAACAAGTGTGGCTTTTTAAATGAATTTTTGGAATACACATTAATAAGGGTGGAGAACACAATGGGGTTAAGGTAAAAAGAATCTGTACAGATAACAAGTTTGAATTTTGAATCAATTAACACATATCCTTTCTATAAACATAACACTAATATCTGTTAATACAAAAAAGGCAAACATCCATGATAACCCTGGCATCTCTTTAAATTTAATGTCCATAAATAAAGGATAGATTTATTGAAGGCTATACTATAAATCGACTGTGTCTGTGATACTTTACCCATTGAAAATGTAGTAAGAGCATCAACTCAAGTTCACCAAAAATCTATGAAATTAAATATGTAAAATATGAATTCATGCAATCTGGGGTTTAAGAATCATACCACACTATACACATCTCCCCAAAAGACAATGCTTTAAAAATGTGCTGAGATATCTACACTTCTTGGGAAAATGGTGTAGAAAGCAGAGAAACACGTGAAATATTCCAGGACTATTCCAACAATAACTTTCCCTCAAGTGCTGTTGAAGGGAGTCGATGAAAAATGTAGAATTTGCGAACTACATCAATTCAAAATCGCTCTACGGGTAAAGACATTATTTGCAAACTAATTCAGCCAACAGGTGTTTTGCCTTTTCTGTCATGTATCAAGGCTGAAACTGATAAGAAAGTAAGAAATTAATTAGAAATTAAGTAATGGTTCATCTTGCACAGTCTCTCTACATATCACACCCAGAGTTGCATTACTCTTTTTAACACAGGTGCTCTTTTGGAGGTTTTTTCTTTTTTTGCTCCTTGTCATTGCTATGATTAGTGTTTCCGTTTGGAGACTGCCTTACAGGCAGTAAGCACAGCATGTGTGAAACATGTGTCACCTGAATTACTGCACATTTCTTTTTACTAGTGAGACAATTCTGAATTAACGTATGATTAGAGCCCCTTCAAACGCACTCGATTGAAACTCACTGTTGGAATTTTCCTAAATTATTATTTACTAGCGCTAGGGTAGAATTAGAGGCACTTGAAAAAATATATTGCTCAAGCTGATCAGATAATGTAGGCAGATGATCATTTGGCAATTTCCACTTTCACACAACTTTGCTCCTATACTTACTACCTTAGGGCTTTATTTAGAGTTTGCAAGTAATATAGACAAACTCAAATACTGTTACCACATGGGAAAAATATGATGCAAAAGGAATGGTCCGTATGATTTAGTAATGTGAATCCATCAATTATTTCCCATTTTGGAGTCCCGCTGGACCCAAGATCTCCGCCATGATTTCTTCTGCTGAGAAGAGGCTTATAGTGTTGCGCTTGGTTGAGCCACAATTAATCAGTAAAACAAGCGTTTAGGCTGACTTTTGCCCTGCACGATTTCACTGCGACGTGCAAATTAAGTAAACGCTGCCTGCCATGTGCACATCGAAATAGGAGAATGAAGAAGAGAGGTGGAATGGAGAGTGTAAGATGCAAGGGGAAGAAATAGAAGAGGGAGAATGAAAGAGTCAGGAGGTATAAGAGACAGAACAGAGAAGGAGGCATACAGAAATAATAGAGACATTGAACAATGGGAGGAGAATTAGGGAGGGAGGAGTGCTGATGCTACAATAAGGCATGTGGGATGCCATTTCAGAAAATCTGGTCCCATTGCAAGTGGTGGGCGTGGGAGTTAAAATGGCATTTTGCCTGCAAATCCTTCCATTAGTCTTTGGCTGTTAGAACGGGAGGTAGAGGGGAGCAAGAGACAACGCGGCATTGAGGAAAATGAAGATTTGAAGGCTGTGGTTGAGTATCTGGCTGCTCCGTCAGTTCTGTCTTCTGTGATTAGCCCTTTGATGTTGTCAGATTGGGAGGCATATGCTGCCACCCAATCTCCTGCAATGAACCCTGCCATTAGATACCACCTATCCACAGGGGATGGTTGGGCATGCAGCTTACCCCAAGCTTTTCTGAACTAACCGCCCTGGGCTAACAGGGGTAGTCTTGGGAACATTTTACTCAAACGGGTCTTGGTATAGCTAAAGTCGATTTTAATCCCCCAGAGGCATTCCCATAGAAGCATTATTCAAAGCATTAATCTATATTTGAACTTCTTTCTGCAGAATGTAGACATAGATCAATTTTCTCCTAGAGTTTCATTTTGAACATATTGCAATGAGTAAAAGAATAATGTTTTTCACAATGCAGATCTTTCTGCATCAGATAAATCAAAACCTGTTTCCACCATGGTTTCTCCCGAGGCATGGGTTTGCAGACTTCAACGGTACTTAGACTCATTCTTGAGTCAGGCACCTTAGGATATAATTGCCTTACTACTGTCCCATGAAAACCCAAACTTTGTTCACTTTTGCTGGCTTCTTTCTGGTGTCTGATAATGATTGTGTGAGAGATGTGATGAGGATAATTTATTTTAAGTGAAATATTTTCAAGTCATGTTAGATTTGCACATAGATGCTATGAAAGTAATGAATCTCTTTCTTAAAAAAAAAAAGCCAGCGTAGTTTTTCTTCTGTATAAAAGTAGACCTTTCTTGTGAAAAAAGTGTATTCAGATTAAGTTTAGGGAATCTGTTTACATATTCAATACTCAAACCAGAATTGGTTACTGTCCCAAGAGTGTTTTATTTGTAGGCCGCAACAGCTTTCATAATTAACAATAGCCCGTGTGCATCAAGCTCCTTCATTTCATGGCGGGCTTCTGTGATTATCAATGTTGTATGACCTAGTAAAAGCAGAAGGCATTGCAAGGGTGCGACTTCTGGGAATGTGCTCTTAAAAATCCTAAGACAACAACTAGCCTGTGCAGAGGGAGATGTACAGAGTGTAAAACACCCCAAAACCACTACCCATCAGACACTGAATATAAGCAGCCAATTGGCTGCAGTTTGTTTCCATTTGACTTCCCTACAAACTCCCTAGCCTAGACCTAGGGCTGGATGATATGGACTAAAAGTGATATCTCAATATTTTTGGGCTGAATGGCGATATGAGATATATATCTCATTATTGTTTATGTGGGTTAAATGCTCAGTTGTAAGCCAACTACATGTTAAATGCCAACAGTACTAATACTGAACAGTAAATGCAAAACACAACTCTAACATTAACCTTTCAGTTAGCGTCATCCTAAAATTGCAATTGATTCAAAAGGACATCATCTCAACAATAATGGCAATACTAACAAACAATTGCAAATAGGATACACATCCCTACAGGCACTGAAGTAGGCATTAAGTGATATTTTGTCACATTGATTTGTTATCGCAATTTAATGAATGACAGGTACACTAGGGACAATTTTAGCAAAATCTACTGGTATAGCACATTGCACTTTAAGAACTCTAATGAAGACACTGGCACCCGCAAAGAGTTCACTGCCAAGAAGATTGGTTCTATAATATAAACCTATTAGAACAACAATTTTTCCTTTAGTAATGCAGCCCACTTGGGTTATGTTTAGCTTAATCTACTGAGATAGTAAGTCATATTTTAGGGAAACAAATGAGGAGACAAAACGCACAAGAATCTTTGGAGCATATATTGGCTGAGTGTGACAAGTTAAAATCATTGCGAACTAAGTACTTCATGAAACTTTTTGAGCCATATCTACTAATAGATGCAAAGAGTTTGTGGCATCATATTTTTCATGCACAATCGAAATCTCTGGGCTACGCAAAGGTGAACTATTTGTTGGAATTAAAACTGAAGAATGAAGAGATGATGTTAAAGGAAATAGAACATGTGTAGCACAGACAGTTTTTTTTATCTTCATGCCTTGATTCTTGATTTCGAGTTTGACTGAACTTTTTTTTTTTTTTTGTATTTATAATTCTAAGATATAGGATCATTTTCGATTAACTTTTATAAATAATTTTATAAATTGTTTAAAATTGTAAATATTTAATGAACTGTCATTTGGTAAATATAAAATACTTTTGATTTTTCTTGGAATTTTCATGATATTGAAAGGCTGAATGTTTCAGCAGAATCAAATAAAAATAAAAAGATATATTATGACATATTGTAGGGAGACAAATGAGGAGACTGGCACCCGCATAGGGTTCACTGCCAGTGAACTGTGGCAGAACGAAGCATATAATGCCACAAGAAATTTGTCAACCTTTATAATGTGGGCTAAATTTAAAGAACTTTGCAATGAAATGTTTTGTTTCCAGTAAATAATGAACGGATACCACTCATGTGGCATTTTCCCAGTGTCAGGTTGTTTTGCACATTTGTACCTTGTAGCATACAACATCTTAAATAAATAATTTGTACTGATGAATAACCGGCAACTAGTCCACAAAGCATGTTGCACTTTAGAATTTTAACAAGTATTGGCAAACAATTGTGATTGTTGGTTAATGTCCCTTACTAAGACAGATTCTATAATTCAGACCTGCCAGATTAATAATATTTTTTGCTCCATATATGTAGCCCACATGGGACAATTTTAGGTACATTTATCTGCGCAGCATGTCGCACTTTAAGGAGACAAATAAGACACTAGCGCCCACAAAGGGTTCATTACTAGTGTATTGTAGCAGGGGGTTATATATATTTACCAACCCTTACAGTGTGGGGCTAGCTTACAAGTTTTGCCAAGTTCATCTTTGGCATACTCTAATAGGCACGTTTCTGAGTCAGCCTGATATCGTGCATCTGTGACTTTTAACATCATAGCAATGATGTATTCCACGAATAGGCAGTACAACCAATAATATACAAATAAGGTAAATATATAAAATTGTGTGTTCCATCTGGCACGGGGAAACAACGTATAAATAAAATGGAGCACAGTCATTCATTCATCAGTAAAATCCAGTTGACATATGCACAATGCACTTTGTTAGTAGATTGCCCACAAGGGAACATGCCTGGGAGCTAGATAGAAATGTTACAGCAATTGCATAAAGTGCCAAGCATTATGCAGCAAACCTGCAAATATAAACACACATATTAGAAAGTATGTTTAAACATTGAGTAATCAGACATACAGTGTTAAATGGTGTTGTTTTTTAACCCTCCAATATGGCAGCACTTGCATACTAGACCCTATCCCACAAGCATGCCAGTCACTATAAGACTAGAAACAAAGACGATGAACTAAAAATGTTAAGTGCTTTCTATAAATAGTATAGTCCTCTTTTTGTTACTTTCACACCAGACGAAGACCGAGAAGGGTGAAACGCGTTGTGTTTTTCTGCTGCTCTCCCTTGTCCGTATGAAGATGTGAATAAAGGACTATTGGTGAACAGCAAGCCACGCCTGGGATATGGATTGTTTGTTTTTTGTCTTATATGCGAAATTCTACATGCCGGAGTGCCGCCACGCTCGAGACTGAGTTTCAGTCTTTCTCTCTTATTTACAATATATATATATGTATATATATATATCTCTCTCGATGTTAACGATATTGTCTAATCCTATATAGTTTTTGAAAAATGTATTGATAAATCTCCAAAACACGATATACCGCCCAGCCCTACCTAGGCCCATTTTTCCTTCCTCCTTTTGTCGGTCTCTTTTGTTCTCCAAGACTGATGTTGTGTACTGAGTTTCCATCTCACTGCAGTCCCCTTTCTAACCTGTACATTTTTTTAATGCACGCCCCCAGAAGCTCATCAGTATCTGATGGTTGCACATAATTTGGCTAAATAATAGGAGAACTTGCCAGAGGAAGTAGACACTTGGTTGAGGGTGCGCAGTAGGATATTCAGGTGTTCGGTGGGGTTTGAGGTTGTAAAAGTGTTAGATCAGCCAGAGAAATGATCATATCATGGCAGGTCTGGCTGAGGGCGTGCAGGGTGTTGCTGTGCATGTTCCATGCAGGGATCAGTATGGAGAGTAAGGTGGATCAAGGTATGAAATATTTAGCAGAGGGTATGGATAGAGTGACCAATGGTGTGCACACATGGGTGGGAGAGTGTAAAGAATGGCTGATGAGATACAGAATATGAAACTGTACCTATTCGTCAGATGTGGATGTTTAGGTTGAGTGTCAGAAGGCGGGTGCTTTAGCCGGTGTATAATGAGGAGCATGTGCAAAACATCATATAGAATGTGCAGAGTGTGACTGAGCACGTATAGGCCATGGGTAAATATGCAGAGCTTTCCTTGAGTGTGTGCAATGACTGGTTGGGTGTGCCCAGAGCATGACTGAGGGTCTGCAGACCATGATTGACGGTATGCAAAGCATGGCAGAGTGTGATATATGCTCTGTCGTTCAGGTTGTGCATGGTGAGGGTCAAAACGGGCCATGCTCCAGACATATATTTAAGTATCATCATTTTGTGTGCTCCTCCAGCTCCTAAAAAAACATTTACAAGGAGGCAGTAGGTCTACCAGCAAAAGCCCGATCATGTTTAACACTGCTGCATAATGTGTTTAACTTGTGCCTATTGAGGTTACCTTTCATTGTGAACCTTTTCTTGCATTCATTGCATTGATAGGGTCTCTCTCCTGTGTGGGTTCTTTGGTGTTGGATGAGATGGTGCCGAAGGCTAAAGGATTTTCCGCACACCGTACACTGGTAAGGCCTCTCTCCCACATGTGGTCTCTGGTATCTACTATATTGACTTTTTGCTTTGTAAGATATCTCACGTTCAGGACATGCATATGGAATGAAACGAATCTGTGCATTTGATTGACATGCGGAAAGATTTGCATTCAACAGATTGCTCCCAGAATCATTATATTTATAAGATGTCTGAATGCTGCTCGTTTGTGGCTGGGATTTCCAATGTTCTGCATTCAGGTGAGTACTTTCAAATTGAAGAGATTTCTCTCCTTCAAGTTCTTGATTACTTTCTGACCATAACTGACTTCTAGAGGTTTTTTCCTTCTCCAAGATCTTATGAAGCTTCACTTTAGCTTTCTCATGCACACCTTTGCATGCTGGTATGTTCTCAGTTGTCGTTAAGTAGTAAGCAGCCTTTCTTTTCTTCTTCTTGTTTTCATGACCTGCTGGATTAATCAGAAAATAAGATGTTTATATTTCTTTATGTAAAAAAGTGGTCCGAAAAAAAGGTTTTTAGATTAGAGCTGATTGCAGTGTGCTTCTGTGATTGTGAAAAGCATTGGAGTTTAAGTCTGTCGAAGCACAAAACATTATTCTCCATTGGGCATTCTATAACTGCTGAACCCATATGCATGCATTAGTAATGGCCGAACCCCAAACCCTCACCCATAATGATAGGCTCACAACTTGTTTCAAGTGTTGGCAATAAAAAGGCCGTAGGATTTTATTGTACAGATATGGGTTATGACAATAACAATATCACATATCATGATGGTATCATACTTTTGGGCACTGAGTCCTGAGGTTACCCCCTCGCACCCGTGCCGCCTTCTTGTGTCCCACGACTTGTTGTGGGCACCGTACAGTGCCTTGTACTTCTTTTTGTTCTTCTCCCCTTTTGTAGGGTGAGCCGGTTCTGTGGTAAAGAAGCAAGAAGATTTGGAAGACACTGAGTAAACAGTGAACCTCCTGTTTGCTTGGGTCCCCGTTCAGGGTCCACAAACAGATTGTGTTTACTCTGAGCATGCTGCTCTCATTTATAGGACCCAGGGAGGCCCTGGGTCTTTGTTGTGTATGTGGTGGGGGCCGCTGTTGTCGCAGCCCCCGGCCAGATAGCCGACTGTCTGACCCCCTGGTGGGGGCAGATCTTTGAACCTGGGCCCTGCCTGATGGTTGTTTCCTTATGGCGCTTTAGCACCTTGCTGTTTGGAGGAAGGGTGCGATGACTGTTCGCACCTTACCCTTCCGTGGCTTTTGTGCTGCCGAGACTGCGTGTCTCCGTAGCTGGGGGGGGTGGAGCTGAGAGGAGCAGGCGCGGGGGGTTGGGGCTGCCCCTCTCCCAGCTGCCGATGGTAACAGCAGTTACCCTGCCTCGCTTGTGGGATGCCCATGCAGCATTGCCCATAACTGCTGAACCCGGTTTATAGTGATAATACCGAACTTAAAAATCTCGAAAAAAAAAATCTTGAAAAAAAAGGCAGAAAAAAAAATATCAAATTTTTTTTATGAGGTTTTTTTTTTAAACGGGGGGGTTCCCTCCCAACCCCCTTTTTTTCTATTTTTTTTATTTTAACCCTTTTTTTTACTTACCTGACCCAAAAAATACATATATATATATAAAAAAAAAATCTCTTTTTTTTTCAGCCTTTTTTTCGGGATTTTTGTTATTCGAGATTTTTTTTTCGCCCTTTTGACCGACCACCGCTGAACCCATATGCATGCATTAGTAATGGCCGAACCCCAAACCCTCACCCATAATGATAGGCTCACAACTTGTTTCAAGTGTTGGCAATAAAAAGGCCGTAGGATTTTACTGTACAGATATGGGTTATGACAATAACAATATCACATATCATGAAGGTATCATACTTTTGGGCACCGGGTCCTGAGGTTACCCCCTCGGACATGTGCCGCCACACACAGGCAGGTTCCCGGCTGACTGTGTTCCCCCAAGAGTATGCCCTAGAGACAGCCCCTGTGAGCAAGAGTTGTATTGATTTCCCGAAAGAAATGCTCCATGCCCTGGCTAGACAGATGGGTGCCGTCATGGAGAAAAAGGTCTGGGTTGCCTAGTGTAATGGCTGGGTGTTTTATGAAACTCAGTCCTCTTGTCATACAGAATCTCTCTATCGTCCTGTTCAGTTTTCTTCTAGATATGTCTATATATTTGTAGCAGTTGGCCCCTAGCCATTTCTTTCTTGGTAAAATGGCTGAGAAGTATATTTTCGTCCCCCTCCAGTTGTGTGAAATGCCTGCTAGGGAGGAGCAGATTTCTTCGCATAGGATGCGTCTAGCTGTGTTAACTAGATCGTTGCCCCCTAGCTGGATGATCAGGAATTCTGGGGGGTCCCTGTATGCCACCAGTTCTGCTAGTGCTTCGTGGACGTCAGCCGAGCGTAGGCCTCTGTAGCCCCACCATGAAGTAATGGTGTTTCTGAACGGTGGCCCTTCTTTGGTCTCTTCAGCCCATCTGCCTGTCCTGAAAAGGAATGAGTGGCCAACTATCCATGCTGATCGTAGTGTGGTCCTCGATTCACCTGTTGTTTCTGTGGTGGTGGGAGGTGGGGAAAGGAAAGAAAATTTTAGGGCGGAAGGCTATATCAATTTTTGTCTGATATATCTTTTATAACAGTCTGACTTCCATCCCCCTATGTTTTTTACTAGTTGCGGTGCTAAACCTCCTTGCCATGCTGCAGTGGTGGCACCTATCCTGAAGGAGTGAGTGCCGAATTGTTTGGGATCCCACCCTGCTCTGCTGATTGCTTTTATCAGCACTCCTTTAAATTGGTAGCGGCTTAGGGCTGATGTATCCTTGTGGATTAAAAAACTCCCCCCTACTTTGGGTCGTTGCGCGTAATAGAGGTTGGTGATGCAAACTGGGCAGTTTGTTGCCTCATCAATGCAACAAATATTGATGGTTCTTTTTGCACCCGTTTTCGACTGTTGCATTTCTATGTTAACACTCTCTTGCCTCACCCTGATTTCCATGACACCCAGGCTGTTGTGGCCTTGGTGCTGGAAGCGATGAGTTCTCCCACCCGGAAAGCCCCGAAGTAGGCTAGGAAAAAAGCTGTTTTAAATAACGTTATCTCGTATGGGTGCCAACATATGGCTTCCAAATGGCTTGCTATCTGCACCAGTTTGCTGAAATCAAGGGGTCGGCGGATGTCCACTTGTGGACCCTCTATTCTGCCCCATCCCTTCATTGCGTAAGAGATGAGGGTGTTCTGGGTGGGGTCTGAATCGCCCCGAATTTTTGTAAAGTATGAAATTGCCACTAGGTGTCTTTTTGCCCAATCCCTTTTGAAACCTTGTTTCTATAACTTTAATCGTTATAAGTTCTACGTGGTTTACACCTGTGGCCTTAAATACTGTTTGCAAACACTTACTGTACTGCGTTGCAGTGGTGCTTGCCACCGCCCTCTCTGCCATCTCTGTTAGGAAGCCTGTGAGGTTGTTGGCACCCGTTGTTGATGTGCCTGATTCTTGTCGGGCATCCCGGCCTGGGCTCTCTGGCGCTGGCGTTGATGGCAATGTGTTGTTGGCACCTGTTTTAGAGGTGCCTGGTTTTCGTTGGGCATCCCGGCCTGTGCTCTCTGGCGTTGGCGTTGATGCCGTTATTCTTGTCTTCCAGCATTCTGCTGGTATTGGGGTCATCTGTTCTTGGGCGTGCGGCGCTAGCTCTCGGAATCTTGTCCACTGGAAACGAGATAAGGCATCAGCAATGTTATTATCTGCCCCTGAAATGTGCTTCGCTTTGAGTACAACGTTTGCTTGTAGTGTGACTGTTGTAATGGCTCGTAATACTTTTAGTACTAGAGGGCATTTCGTAGGCCTTCTGTTTATGGAGCCCACTACAGCCATGTTATCGCACCAGATCAAAAGTTCCGTATTCGCTAGTCGCCTGCCCCAGATGTGTAATGTTAGCCAGATGGGGAATATTTCTAGTAGGGTGATGTTTCTTGTCCACCCTGCTGTTTGCCATGAATTGGGCCAGTGTCCTGCCACCCATTCGGAGTCTAGTATGGCTCCAAAACCCTTGCTCCCAGCTGCGTCGGTGTATAGGACCCTGTTTGACCGGGTATTTAAAGGCGTTCGCCAAAGTAAAACCCCGTTGAAATCTCTGAGGAATTTTCCCCATGTTTCCAGGTCTTGTTTCACCTCTCTGGCTAGCCGGATATGCAAGTGTGGTTTGGTGAGTGATTTGATTTTGAATTCCAGGCTTCTGGCAAATATCCTTCCTTGAGGTATTATTTTGGATGCAAAATTGAGGCTGCCTGCCAAGGATTGTATTTCCTTTACGGTCCCCTTTTCTCTCATTATCAGGTTTTGTATTTTTGCCAGGAGTTCTGATATTTTTGTTTTGGGGATTCAGCAGAGTCCCTTTGCTGAGTCTATTTCGATGCCCAGAAAAATAATGATTGTGTCTGGTTTGGTGGTTTTTCCCTTCGCTAGGGGAAACTCCCCACTGTGCGGCCATGTGCTCGAGTCTTGCTAAAGCCCTGCCGCATTCCTCGGAGTTTGGTGGCCCTATGACCATGAAATCGTCTAGGTAGTGCACTATTTTTGTCCCTGGTCTCTGTTTTAGGAAAGCCCATTGAAAACAGGAACTGAATTGTTCAAATAGTGCACAGGATACTGCGCACCCCATGGGGAGGCATCTATCTACGTAGAATTTGTTGTTAAACATGAAACCTAGCCACTGCTGTGACTCTGGGTGTACTGGCAAGAGTCTGAAAGCAGATTCGGTGTCCAGTTTGACCATCAAAGCGTTTCTGCCGCACTCTTGTATGAGCCTTACTGCCTCTTGAAAATGCGTGTAAGATATTGCGGATTCTGTGTGTGGGATGCCGTCGTTTAAAGACTGGCCTTTAGGGTAGGAGAGGTGATGAATTAGTCTCATTTTTCCGGGTTCTTTTTTGGGGACCAGGCCTAGTGGAGATATTAAATAGTCTTTTAAAGGCATGAAGTCCCAGGGACCTGCTACCGTTCTTAGTTGCAGTTCTTTCTTGATTTTGATTTCTACTATCTGGGGGTTGTCCGTGGCTGACTTTAGGTTCATCGGGATGTGTTGTGACCCAGTGCCCTTAAATGGGATAAAAAACCCTTTGGTGAAACCATGCAATATTATCCTGCTGGTTTCCTTGTCAGGGTAGCTGTTTAGGGCGTCCCTAAAATTTCCCGGGTTGATGGGCATTAGTCCTGGTTCTAAAACTGGGATATCATTCTTTCTTGGCTGGTAGTCTGGTCCAGTTTCTTGCTGCATGATCGCCGTTGCAGTTTGTGCATGCGTGTTTGTACCAGCATTCTTTGCCCCATGTACACTGGTTTTTCCCAATATTTCTGCATGGGGTGTTGGATTTGACAGCCTGCTGTTTGTCCTGTCTGTGGACATTATTTGTAGCCGCTCAAGGCTGGTTCCTCCGAAAGGGCTGCTCCCCTTTTTTGGATTTATCATTGTCATGGGATTTGCTTACTTGGGAGTTTTTGCTATTTTTGGAAGAAGACTGCATGGTATCTTCTTCCTGGGGAGGTTCGGCGTTGAGGGTGTATAAATCGTTCTGGACTTCATCCCACTCAATGGCCGGCCTTTCTGACATGCTCCTCCTAAATCGAATGTCGTATGCAAGCCATGTCTTCCCACTCTGTGTTACTTTTACTTCCCTTATTTTATCAACGTATGCCCAGATCTTCCTGCCATCCAAAGGGGATTTTTCTTCGTATATTGTTGCTAAGATGGCAAAGGCCTGTAACCAGTTGTCCCAGTTTTGTTCGACCTGGGCGTTTCTGGCAATAGCTTTTTCTTCTATTTTTTTGGGGTCTCTGAAAGTGTCTTTCCCTTTGCGCTGGGCTTCTATTAGGGAAAAGATTTCTATAAATTCTTTGGCCCATATGGCTTCTTTGATTGTGGTATCAATGTTCCATGCCAGGCATCTTTTGTATCTATTTAATATCTCTGTTTGGAAGGATTTCATTTTCTGGTCTAATTGTGCATTACAGATTGTTACAATGTCAGTTGTATTGCTGCCGGGTGTCCCTGTCGCGCCCGTGTTGTCTGTGCCTGGGGTTGTCCATGCTTTTAG
This sequence comes from Ambystoma mexicanum, assembly GCF_040938575.1. Classification (NCBI taxonomy): domain Eukaryota; kingdom Metazoa; phylum Chordata; class Amphibia; order Caudata; family Ambystomatidae; genus Ambystoma; species Ambystoma mexicanum. The sequence goes on along the minus strand of NC_090923.1, from coordinate 1,476,340,002 downwards.
GGCACCTGTTGGATCAGTTGCTGGAGTTGTGGAGGCTGTTGTATTTATAGCTGTGGGGGCTATTGGCAACTGGTGTGCTTGTTGTGGCGGGATTGCTATAGGTGGTGTTACGGGTGGGATGACGACCGTTATTGTAGGTTCTATTGCGATGGTGGGGTTTGAGGCCCCAGGTTCCCTTGTGGGCGGTGTCTGTTTCCCCCTTATTTCTACCATTAGATGCTGTAATTCCGCGACATTCTCGCATAGTTCTGACAATTTTTGGTACCTTTTCTGGCGCCTTTGGATATTTTTCTCCTTTTTAATGGTGCAGAAACATCCTCCTGGCTGGGTGGGCTGGTAATTCCTTCCCTGGGTAGGCCGTACAAGTTTTCTCTAACCCATGCCCATCCGTAGTGCTCTGCCGCTTCAATGGCTGCTAGCAATTGTGGTGATTTGGGCTTCTGCGCCAGTGTTGGGGGTGCCCGTGTTTTCCGTTTGGGCCCCATGTTTTTCTATGCCTGCTATAGGAAAAAGAAAAAGGGGTTTTATCAAGGAGTTAAACCGTTGTTATCAGCTAGTTCTTTGCGCCTGTTCTATTTGTTGCCCGTGCTGGGCAACTGTTGACTGGTGCCTTCTTGCCCGGGTTCAGAAAATTGGGCAGCTCCCAGGTTTGATTTACTGGATTTAAATTGCTTTCGCTGTGAGGTCACCCTGTAATATTACAGAAATTATTTTAAATCTGCAGTCTTTGGGCCCGCCGCGCTTGGAACTGTGTTCGCTAGCTCTGCGTGGTTGTAAAGCAAAGATGAGCTCCAAAGCTGGCTTGTGACCCTGCCCGCATTTAAAACTGCCTTGTGTTATCTTGCCCCGTCTGCCTTATAATGCGGGGGTTCCGGTCCACTGTAATAAAAACTTCCGGACATAAATGTCTATTTATCCTCCCTCGTAGCCCGAGCGCGGTGGCTCACCTTAAAAGTGTTGAATCGGAAGCCGTCGGCGCCGTGCTGTTCGTGTGCCGCTTCTCCCTCGTTCGCACTGGTTTTGGGGATGATTCCGCAGCACGCGTCTTTGTTTGTTTTGTTTTGGACACGCTCGCTTTTCGTTCTATGCTGAAATTGTTGAAGTTGACAGCGTCCGCGCTGGCCGTTCGGTTGCCGCTTCTTCCTTCGTTAAAGCTGTATTGCAAATGCTTTGAACAGTACAATATTCGGGAAGGAAAAGACACTGCGATGTACAGCGAACTTCAAGAATTGCTAAAGAAGCAAGAAGATTTGGAAGACACTGAGTAAACAGTGAACCTCCTCTTTGCTTGCGTCCCCGTTCAGGGTCCACAAACAGATTGTGTTTACTCTGAGCATGCTGCTCTCATTTATAGGACCCAGGGAGGCCCTGGGTCTTTGTTGTGTATGTGGTGGGGGCCGCTGTTGTCGCAGCCCCCGGCCAGATAGCCGACTGTCTGACCCCCTGGTGGGGGCAGATCTTTGAACCTGGGCCCTGCCTGATGGTTGTTTCCTTGTGGCGCTTTAGCACCTTGCTGTTAGGAGGAAGGGTGCGATGACTGTTCGCACCTTACCCTTCCATGGCTTTTGTGCTGCCGAGACTGCGTGTCTCCGTAGCTGGGGGGGGAGGAGAGGAGCAGACGCGCGGGGGGTTGGGGCTGCCCCTCTCCCAGCTGCCGATGGTAACAGCAGTTACCCTGCCTCGCTTGTGGGATGCCCATGCAGCATTGCCCAAAAGGAATGGTTACCTCTCTCACTGTTTCTTGATCAATCATTGGTACACCCACTGTACACCTCATAGCAATGCATTGTATCTGTTTTTTCCATAGTGTTGCATACATCTGCATGCATTGAACAGTGTAATCCCGCCTTCTTCTGCATGGCCATATTTTGGTAAGTTAGATTTGGGCAAGTAAATGTCAACTGCCATAGTACACACTTTTGATGCATGCCCCCGACGGAGAAAAATGTTCCCTCAACACATTCACACTATCACGTTTCCCGTGCAAAGCAGAATACACCATCGCATGCAATCCCTCTCAACACAGCTTTTTGCAGTTCTTACTTTACTATCCATGTTTGTGGCTTGTGATCACTGATTGAAAATACTTTAAAAGCAACATTTTTCCTACACCAAATCACTTTCTACATCCTGGTGAAAGTACAACTGAGTCCATTAACTGCTACATCGGTCTGAGGATGTTTTTTAAATTACAAATGCAATATTTTACTGGTGCAGTATAATTATAATTGTTTTTTTATGATGCGCTTAATACCGAATAGGTCTCTAAGCGCATACCTGGGATTCGAACCCGTGCTCCTCTGCGTTGTCTTGCTTCCAAGACGAGCACATTTCCACTGAGCTATTCTACCCATATGTATTTGTGGAGGAGCATCAAGTGATGATTGGATTATTCATTTAAATGTTTCGGGCTATGAAAGGATCTGCAACTTTCGTGCCTCCATTTCATTAAGCATTCCCTGTCAATGAGGTCCTTAAAATAGATACAATACTCTTTATTAACATGTATTGTGAAAAGAAAATGGGTGATAAGCAGTCTGTCGACATATTTCTCCCTATTTGTTAATTTTATAAACAGTGTGATGACCAATGTTTTAACATTTATTCATCCTATTTGTTCATACATGGTCTAGCTATACATGTTCTGATAAGTTGTCAATAGTAGCACATTTCTTTTGATCCAGCAAACATTTATTGTGGTTGGTTTGCTTGACTTTATGTTTGAACCTAAGTATATTGATGATACAATGGTAACAAGAGAAAGTCAAGAAGTCCCAGTGCAAGGCGATGGCACCAAAGAGGACATTACTGGTTCTCAACCCAGTAGTATGGATGATCTAACCATTTGGTGCCAATGTCAGCGGTGTGAACTGATGCTCACATTACAGGAAAACATATTTTGCCAGGTGAATTTGACATGTCAAGCATATATTTGTGAGTAAGATCCCCACAACTGTGCATTACTTGCCAAAATGACTTACCTGTTCAGATTTTCATATGTTCATGACATTGATGCATCAGCTACCGGGCACTGTTCGCCTCAGGGCAACCATTAATGAGTATTGCTTTACATTAATAAGATTATTATTCAGACACATTGCTCTCACAAATCCAACAGCCTGTCTTCTATTTGATGGAACAATGATTTACATTACAAACCCATATCCTCCTAAATGCCCCACTTGACAACTATTAATCATGCATCTTACTGTAGTATGTATGGTTATCAATGACTCGTAATAAAGAAAAGTTATTTAGAGTATCACTGAGGCTTGAGCTGGGGTAGTCAAATCTGGTCAGTCAACAATGAAATAGTGCCCACACTTGCAAATGTCAATCATTCTTTTTGAAACATACTGCTTGAGTAGTGCTCAATGTGGATTTTGGGGTAAAACGTCTTCCTAATTACGCATTTGAAATAATATTAGTCCAGTGACACTGGTCAGAAATTGTTGCTGCAGAGTGAAGTAACTCATCAAAATGGCCCACTCCGACAGTATGTTGGCCCTGCAGTTCGTGCATGTACTTATTTCTCTAGGCCTGCCTGAGCCAGATCACCCTTTGCTGTTGGCAGTTAGGCTAAATGTTATGCCTGGGTATGGATGTCTGCCATTGCTAATTAGAGGTCTCAGAGCTAAAACGTTCCAAAGTTTTCTGCTAGCTTTATCTAATGTATATGTCTTTAATCAAACAAATTAACATTTTACAGCCTTTCAACATATGGTACCCTCTTTTGGCATACTGCGCATATACTGGGTGAAAGTGCGTCAAGTGATCCCTGTGCCCGTTGCAGTTGCATGCATGAAAAGTGTCCTGGTTCTTCTCTACTTTTTGTTGGTTTTAGGAGTCTAGAAGACATTGAAAGAACATCGTCTATATAAGAATACTTTAAAAAAGTTTGAAATGATCTACTGTTTTTAATTTTAAGAAGTGAGAATTAATGGAATAATTCACTTCATGTTATATATTGCCATTAGAAATGTTAAAATAATTATTGTAAGAGCTTTTATTCCTTAACTGTTCACTGCTTCTTTCAAATGTCACCTGATGATTAAGCACATACAAAGTATGTAGTTAGAAATTGAGGAGGTATTCTAGTGACATACGCTTGAATTTGATATGCCATGAGGTTTAATATAAGTCAAAGCTATCAGCTTCAGAGTGCTCTGACGTATAACATTGCCCAACAATATCCCCAAAAAGGTTTTCATCTCTAGCAATATGTATTGTCTGGGCACTTCATTCTGTATGTATGTGTGCTCATCACGTTGCTTTTTAGAATACCAGCAAGCCTGACTTAGCCTTTCTTCCTTACTTGGTTGATAAATGGAGTACCAATTTCTGTGCCATACGGACACATATCACAAGCAGTGCTTACACTCGATATCAGTTCCTCAGTCACACAGACCTGTTACTGAGCATGGCCAAGCTCTGGGAGTGCTCACGGAGCATGGCTATGCACAACAGCACAACTGAATTGTCGAGAATCTGATGCAGTGTTCAAACATAGGTAAAGGTATGTCTCTAGGCATCCTGAGGGAAAGTGATTAAGTAGTTCGGAGGCGGTGACAGCAAACCAACCAACCAGTTTTTTACTCAGACGTTGAGACAAGAGGGACATGTTTAAACAGGGCAGGTGGGATTACGCTTGGCACTTTTTAATGCACCAGGTATACGATGGGGGGATGAGGGGGCTTGTAGGATGGCATGTATTTGATTACAATATTTTATGCTGGGGAGAGGGTGTAGTGGACTGGCCAATAAGATATGTATGTATGTAGGTATGACAGATATCAAACTGAAAACCCCCCAGCAAGAACTGCTCCAGAGTAAAAAAAAAAAACAGCTGCAAACTCCTTGATTCGCTGGTCTGACAACCATGTAAAGAGACAAATACATGAGTCCTAAAGGCCATCTTGAAACGTAAATTGATGACAGTAACCTTTTATAAATATTTTTCTCAGTCAGGGCATCTTTTTTTTTCAAATATATATTTGATTTATTATGAATCAAAATACAGTAACAATAAACAGTAGACATCGGTATCGACACAAGCTTAACGGCACAATTCATTATAAGGGGAAAATAATCGTGTGATGGTCGCATAATTCGTTCGTAGTGTTGTTTGACCAGGAACTGCCGGTGGCAGAGATGGTTTCATGTCGGGGAGGATATATCAGTTCGTGGCTCAATCCAGCCAGCGGGCGGTAGGGGGTTTTTGTGTGAGGGCTGGGTAACGGTCTGCAAAATCCATAAATGGGGCCCAAATGTTTCGGATGGGATTGAGGTTGCCCATGCGGAGCGCAGTGATCCTCTCCGCTATGACGATGTCCCAACACTTGGCCCACCATAATGGAATCGCGGGAACCTCGGGATGCTTCCAAAGACGGGCGAGGGCTACCTTGGCTGCTGTTAGCAAGTGCGTGCACAGGCGGGCTGCATTCCCCGACAAAGATAGATCCCCATCTCCCGTGTCCCCCAGCAGGACGATTCTGGGGTCCCATGGGATGGTGAGGCCTGTGATTGCACGCACATGGTTCAGCACCCCTTTCCAGTAGTGTGCTGCCTTGGGGCATGCCCACAGGAGATGGAAAAGCGACCCCTCCCGCGGGCATCCTCTCCAGCAGTTCGGTGATGGGCTTGCACCCGCTTTGTATAACTGGGCTGGGGTAATATAGTATCTGAAGCATACCTTGTATCCCCCTTCCCTGTTAGTAACACATTGAGTGCTTTTATGAAGCCTTGACCAAATTTTACTCCATGTTTCCGGTTCCAGGGGCCGCCCCAGGTCCTTTTCCCAGTGTAACATATATTTTTCTTTCGTCTCTGGGCTCGCTATTTCCAAGAGTTTATAGAGGGCGGATATCTTGCCCCTTGGGGGGGAGGATGTTAGTGTGAGTTCCAGAGGTGTTAAGGCTCTGGACCCACGCTCTTTAACATTGCGCTGTGAGGTCCAGTGGCGAATCTGTGCGTAGTGGAACCTTTCTTCCTCAGGGATGTTGAATTTCGCTTTGCAGCTTTCAAATGAGAGCGGTCGGCCCTCCTCCAGAAAGTCTGAAATTCTATGTAGGCCACTCTCCTTTCATCTGATGAAATTGCGGTTGCAGAGTCCGGGGGAGAAACCAGGGTTATCCCAAATTGGGGTCAGTGTGCCCAGTGAGCTTTTGGTTCCATATTTCCCGGCTGCAGCTCTCCAGCTATCTACTATGTTGCGTGTTGCTGATAGTGGATTTGGGGCGGTTGATGATCCCCTGGACTGGATAAGCGGTAGGTCGGGCAAGGGTGTCTTGCACCATGCTTCTTCCAGTTGCAACCAGCGTGGGCGATTTGCAGTGCGTGTCCAAGAGAAGGCGTGTGTGAGCTGGGCTGCGCGTCGGTATCTGGAGATATCTGGGACACCCAGTCCTCCTAGTTGTCGACTCCGGGTCATGATTTTCTTTGCAATGCGAGGCCTTTCCCCCCCCCCAAATGAATTTCATGACTGCTCTCTGTAAAGAGATGAGGTCTTTTTCCGGGACATGGGTTGGTAATGCGTGGCAGTGGTATAACACTATGGGGAGCAGGTTCATTTTCACCGCCGCCACCCGGCCCAGCCAAGAGATCTCTTGTTTGATCCACCGTTTCAGGTCTGTTCGGAGTGCTTTGAACAGTTGCGGGAAATTGTGTTTGTAGATCAGAGTGCTGTCTTTGGGAATATTGACCCCTAGGTATTCAAGTGTGGTGTGTGCCCATGGGATCGATAGGTTGGGGGACAAAATGTCTCTCTGCTGCTTTGCAAGATTTATCGGCAGAGCTGAGGACTTTTCACAGTTCACAGATTTCCCCAAAGGTCTCAAGTTCTGCGAGCAGGGGTTGCAGTGATGTATCTAGGTCGGTGATGGTTAGAAGAACGTCATCCACATAGAGTGCTACCTTGTGCTCCATCCCACCCACAGTGAGTCCCTTGATGTTTGGGTTAAGGCGGATCCTCTCGGCGAATGGTTCCATAGATAAAGCGAACACTAGGGGTGACAACGGGCAACCCTGGCGGGTCCCTCTGGAGATGGGGATGGGTATTGATTTCCTCCCGTTGATTCGGAGATGTGTGGACGGGGACGCATAGTTTGCCATTATCCAGGATATAAAATTATGGCACAGCCCCATGCTAGTCAGAGTGCTTTGGATGTAGTCCCAGTTCCCCAGATCAAACGCTTTATGTGCGTCGAGGGATATTATTAGCATGGGTGTCTTCGTCCTATTCGCGGATTCAACGATGTTTAGTATGCGCCTGATATTATCGTGCGTTCCTCTGCCTGGGATAAAGCCCGTTTGGTCGCTGTGTATCAACTCGGGGAGAAATCCGCCCAACCTGGTTGCTAATATCTTGGAGTAGATTTTACCCTCTGTGTTCATTAGTGCTATGGGCCTATAGGAGGCCGCTTGTTCGGGATCTTTTCCCGGTTTTAGGAGCAGAATAGTGGTTGACTCAGCCATGGAATTTGTTACTTTTTCAGTGGATAGGAAGGAATTAAATAATAGCGTTAGTTGCGGCACTAAGATGTGAACAAATGTTTTATAGAATTTAGCTGTCAGCCCATCCGGGCCTGGGGCTGTGTTTTTCAGAGACTTTATGGCTTCGAGGATTCCCTCAGCGGCAATTGGATCCTCTAGGGAGTCGAGGGGGGTTGTGACTTCTGGGGTACGAAATGATGCTAGATAATGTCGCTGTCGCTCTTTATCTTCCGAGGAAGATAGTGGTCCCTGCATGAGAGATTTGTGGTGGTTTGCTAGGGTTTCAATTATGTCAGGAGTGGTGAATTTGCTTTTCCCATCCGGCCCTTTGAAATATGTGATATTGTTTCTGCTATGTGTCTTCCGTAGTTTGTATGCTAATAACCGGTTTGCCTTATTACAATTATGATAATAAAATTGTCTTGTGTGCGCTAGGGCCTTTGCGGTACGGTCAGCCCAGTGTATTTCTAGCGCCCTTCTGGCTTTTTTTTTAGCTCCCTGTCCGCTTTTCTAGAGAATCGGATCTTTAATTCTTTTTCTAAAGCTGAGACTTTGGATTCTAAAGCTTGTGTATGTATTTTGGAGATTCTGGCCTGCTCAGCGGCTGCGCTGATAAATACTCCTCTTATTACGGGCTTCATGGCATCCCATAGTAGTCCTATTGAGATTTCAGGGTTCTGATTTTCTTTAAAGTAATTGTTTAGGGCATCTTCGGCTTCTCCCCTGATCGCTTGATTTAATAGGAGGTTATCGTTGAGCTTCCAGAATCTGGGAGGAGGGTCGGGCCCCCCAGGATTGACAGATCTGCTGATACTGGTGCGTGATCGGACACCATACACGTGTGTATTTCAATGTTGCTGAAGCAGGGGAATAAGGTGCTGGTGGCTAATAGCAGATCTATGCGGGAGTGCCCCCCATGCGCGTTTGAGAAATATGTATAGTCACGGGACTCGGGGTTTGCTACCCTCCAGTTATCTACTGTCCCCGATTCTCTTAGCAGCCTGGCGAAGGCCAGACCGTGGGTGATATCAAGGTTGGATGGGGGCAGCGATTTGTCCCTTGTGGGATCTGGGATTGTGTTAAAGTCCCCCCCAACCAGGAGGAACCCCGCGGTGAAGGTTAGCAGTGGTGGGAGCAATTCGAGAAAGAATTTGTCCTGATTTATGTTAGGGGCGTATATCCCCGCGATGGTAATTGGTTGCTCCGCAATGTGTCCACGTATGAGGAGATATCTGCCCGTGGGATCCCTCCTAACCGTGGGACTGGACAGGGGAAACTTGTCGCTTAGTAGGATTGCTACCCCTCTTTTTTTCTCGCCGCTGGAGGCGAAGAATTTCTGCTTGAAGCACTTGAATTTAATTCGGTGTTCATCGGCTGGTAGGAGGTAGGTCTCCTGGAGGATTACCACATCTCCTTTTAGTGCTGCCAGCCTATTCTCCACTGATTTGCGCATCCTTGGTGAGTTAAGGCCTTGGACGTTCCAGGTCAAAATGCGGACATCTCTAGTGTTGTCCGTGCCTGTTGACTATGGGGAAGGCGATTGACTGTGTGCCGATAGTGATGAGTAGCAGTAGGGGAGCCTTTGAGGGGCTCCCATGTGTGTGTAGTAGAGTGCTGTGGTTACTGATGTCTGCACGTAAAACTATAACCTTTAACTGGGGTCCCTTGGGATCTGAACTATTCCCTGGCCCTTTAACTCCCCACTCCCTCCCCCAACAAAGGGTTGGAATGAGACCATAAAGCCCATTCGCGGGGTTACTAGTCAGCCCCGACGCCGGAAGCGAGCCCAGCTGAGATCGACAACATCTGTAGGGCTGCGGCCCCCCCATGTTTAAAGACAGTACATGTGAGTTTGAGCTGGAATCTTGTGTAGCTACGCAAACGTGGTTGCCCTCATGGGTGCTAGCTCCCTCCCCCTACCCATTGGGACACGATAGGGGGATCTATTGCGGTGCTGGTTCATGCGCAGCATTGTGGACCCCCGTGGAGGGATGGCACTAACCTTATATGTAAATTTCGAACAAGTTGCTGGGGCTTTATAATCAGTTCCGATCTTGTTGCCTCTGGGGGCCCTGAGGCCTGCGGCGCTTGCCGGTGCGCGACCAGCGGGTTAGCTGTCGGAGAACTGGGTACTGATTGAGGGTGTGTAGCAGGCTCCGAGTCCTCGTCGGTGGGTCCCTTTCCCAGGAACCGTTCCGCCTCCTTAGGGTTACGGATTTGCCTGCGGGACCCTTCCCATTCGAAGCAGGGGGCTGTTGGATGGCCCCAGCGATATTGTATTTTCCTTTCCTGTAGCCATTCCGTTAGGTTGCGGAGTGCTCTCCGTTTCTGGAGGGTTATATTTGTGAGGTCTTGGTATAGTGTGATGTTAGCGCCTCTGAAGGTGATCTGCTTCGTGGATCTGGCTTCCCTCATTATCTCCTCCTTGACCCTGAAAAAGTGGACTCGAGCGAGAACGTCCGGTGGATAGGATGATGATTGCCTTGGCGCTGTGCGGTGGACTCTGTCAATTTCTAGTGGGGCACTGTCCGGTAATGTTATGATGAATCTGAAAAGGTCTTTAGTGAAGCTTCCGAGTTCCGCGTTGGTGACTGTGGTTGGAATTCCGCGGATGCGGATGTTGTTGCGCCGGGATCGATTTTCTATGTCCTCTTGTTTGCTTTCAAGCGAGTCACATCTAGCTTCCAGGGCCGCTATTCTATTTAGGCCACACTCCAGCTCAAATGTGTTATCGCACAGGCCGTTCTCCACTTCCTCTGTGCGTTTTTCTACCCCCTCCACTCTTTTATCCAGTGAGGCAATCTTTTTAGTGGCCTCTTCTGTGCTCTTTTGGATCTCTTTGGTGAGAGCTAGTAGGAGATCTCAGTCAGGGCATCTTTAATAATATGCATGGAAAAAGCTCAGACGAGGCCCTGGAAATGCATAGGACAGACATAATGTTCAGTGGAACGACAACAGCCATGTGTAGCACTTGCACTGCAGTATTTCTTGGAGAGAGGCAGATTGTGTACTGATTAGCAATCATGATTATGATTACAGATTTGTATCTCAAACACTTTAAAGATTTGAATGTGCCAGAAAAATAACCTTGATACGTGATGGAGGAATGCCTTTCCAAGAGAAAGGGTATGGAGCATGTCCTTTAATCTGCTGCTCTTCAAATTCATGTTTTCAGCTCACCCTAACACTTCATAAAGAATATTAAAAAAAGATGTGGTTATAAAAATAAAATGCAAATGTCATGCTAAGCAAATAAACTGAATATATAATATTTTGGAGTGTGCACATAATTGTGTTCAACATGCATGGTATGTGTATTGTTGCAAAGTCTCAGTGCAGATTTACCTGGAGCCTGTTTTCAAAAGTTCATATATATTAAAACCACGACTAGCAGCTGAACCACAAACGCAAGGCCCTTGATCATTTGAAAGAAGCTATAAAATGTTATGTATGCTAATATTTCAATTGGCATTTTTCTCTCCTGATGTTCCGAATAGCAAGGAAAGAGTAAACAGCTCATTACTCAACGATATGATGCTCTGGTGAGTTCTCCCACATATACACTGCAATGTATTTGGGCTTCAGTGTTTCTGCTGCCAGTTAGCCAGCCAAACTCTAGAAGAAGCTCTGTCACTTCTAGTGGTTTTGGCACATTCTTTTTTTTAAGTGTTCACATGTTAATTCTAATGAACTACTACATCTACTGTTGATGATATGTGTGTGTGTTTTTTTTTGTTTGATCTGAGTTCAAAGTATTGGATTTGCAAATGAGAATTGAACACGATGACCAACCGGAATGTAGGACAACTCTTTCAAGGCGGTACAATACTTGTCGTGCAAACATATCTTGATGCTGTCATGTAATATTTTCATGCCATTGAGCACTTGGTTCAATCTGATTATGAAAGGTATATTGGCTTCAAAGACATTATAATATCCACCTGCCTACACCAGAAGACATCTTTACACATCTTATGTCTAGTAGGCACGTCAGTAAAGCAAAGAACTGACAAGCCAGGTGTGATGCTGAAAATGCCTTATGGAGGGACAGGGCTTCCTAGTCCTTATCCTACCACTTCTATGTGTGTGTTTTTGTTTTCTGCCACTGAGGTACAGCATAGACTTCTGGCAGTGCAGCTCTTCATGTTTTCATTTTGGGGAACATCACCCATGGGATTCCCTTATGGCACCCATGGGTGGGGGTAGATCGTTGTATCCGTTATGTGTTGTTGGGCACCTGTGTGTTGCCCACAGAGCAGGGTATGGGCTGGTGGCAGCTACATGCTGACTTGGCCATGGCTCTGGGTGTCCTCCATTTTTGGGACACCCAGGCCCTGTCATAGGAATCAATGGATTCCTGATAGAAGGCAAGATGGCCCCTGTGACCTCTTGGTTTCTATTGCCTTTTACCTTGTTTCCCTAAAATCCTGAGTAGCCCTGCCTCTGTTCCTTCCCCCTGACTGACTATTGGGTGGAAATACCATATATGGCTCAGGGGCTGCCTCCTGTCAGACTGACTGGAGTCTTTCCAGAGGCTGTGTGTTGTGTGTACACCCTAGGGGTGGGACCTAAAGCTCCAGGGTGACCTGCAGGGTGTGGGAGAGGGACAACATGACATGCTCACTGGTGACTGTCTGCCAGTCAAAAGCAGAGGGTATCGAATGTCAGAAAATGTAAGAAGCCACATCAAAGGTGAGGTCAGCAAGATGCTTGATCTCGGGGTAATAGAGCCCTCTACTAGTCCATGGTCTAGCCCAGTTGTGTTAGTACCAAAGGCAGAATCTAAAGAACTTTCATTCTGTGTGGATTACAGAGCTCTTAATGCAGTCACTAAGACTGATGCCCATCCTTGGCCAAGGACAGATGAGTTGGTGGATAGACTTGGTGCAGCCAAGTTCCTCAGCACATTTGACTTGACGTCAGGCTATTGGCAAATAGCCCTGACAGACCATGCCAAGGAGAAAACTGCATTTTCTACCCCAGTTGGCTTATACCAGTTTAAGGTTATGCCTTTTGGATTGAAAAATGCACCTGCTACATTTCAAAGGATGGTCAACCAGGTTCTGAATGGGATGGAGGACTTCTGCATGGCATACTTGGATGACATAGCAGTGTTCAGAAATTCCTGGGAGGAACATGTGGACCACCTGAGATATGTTTTGCAGGCTCTTGGAAAGGCCAATCTGACCATAAAGGCAAGTAAATGCCAGATTGGACAGAGTAAAGTGGTCTACCTTGGACATGAGGTAGGAGGTGGAGAAATAAGGCCTTTGCCCAGTAAGATTGAAGCTGTGTAAAATTGGACAACACCTACTACTCAGACCCAGGTGAGAGCCTTCTTAGGTCTCACTGGGTATTACAGGAATTTCATTGAGAACTATGGGTCCATAGTTTCTCCACTGAATGTCATCTCCTCTCCTAAATTCCCTAAAAAGGTTAGATGGAATGAGGAATGCAATCAGGCCTTTGAAACCCTGAAAAAGGCTCTTTGCCAAGCCCCAGTACTCAGAGCTCCTGACTACCACCAAACTTTCATTGTGCAAACAGATGCTTCCAATGTAGGAATAGGTGCAGTCCTCAGTCAACTGGATGGGAAAGGTAGGGAGCACCCCATTTGCTTCATCAGCCGAAAGCTGAAGGATCCTGAGACAAGGTGGGCAACAATCGAAAAGAATGCTTTGCTATTGTCTGGGCACTGAAGAAGTTTAGACCATACTTGTATGGATCTACTTTTGTCATTCAGACTGACCACCAACCCTTGAGATGGTTAATGCAAATGAAAGGGGAAAATCCAAAACTATTGAGATGGTCAATCTGCCTTAAAGGGTTTGATTTCACCATTGAGCACAGGTCAGGGTGTCACCATCAAAATGCTGATGGACTCTCTAGGATGTATGTCATCGACTAGAGGTATGAGGTTCATCCAGGAGTGGATTAAATCCTCCTGTCCCTTAGTGTGGGGGGGGGGCGAGTGTTAGGGAGAATTCTCTCTTTAGGCTGAATTTCCTAACCTAGCGAGTCCCCCAGCAGCTTTGCTGGATTTCTGGAGTTTGTTTTTTTCTCCTGCCAAGCGTGAGACTCTTTTTCTCCCACTCTTGGACATGATTTATGGTGTTCCTTTGACTGTTTATGTGTTTTATGGGCTATGGGGTCCTTTACCCCATAGGGCCTCATGTGTTTTTACTATGTGTGTTACACAGCACCCTCCGTGCAGTGACACAGGGGTGTCATAGTGACATCCCACCATAGACTCCATACCCTGGGACTGACTACTGTCTCCCAGGGCATGTAAAGTCACCATTGGCTTTACTAGTCCCAAATTATGAACAGAAACCAGTACAAACCATCATATTGTGGATGTACTGGTCGGGGCAATTCGATTGCCCCGGGGTCTGTTAGTCGAGGGGGCACGTCTCCGTCCCCCCTGATCGAGTTTTGGCTGGTGGCAGTGGATACTACTTTTTATATTCGACCGCGAATATATCCCTATGGGATTTTCCCATTGTTCGAGGCTACCAACTTTAATTATTTCATTCTCATAGCCTCGAACATACCGCCGGTTTATTTATTTAATATTAATTCGCCGGTTGGTATTTTTTGCCAGGACTCGATTCTAAAATGGCGTTTGTGTTCTCTTCTGTGACTCCAACCCAAGTCAAGCCCTTTGTTCCACTTTTTGACGGGCTTCTCCACAGAAGCCTCCAAAAGTGGTGCCACTCTGTCTGGGTACCACAGGGGGTGTGGGAGGGGGTTTAGGCACCCTGGACTGAGTCACCTTGGTAACTCAAGTCGCACTCTTGTGTGATTGGCCCAAGTGGTGAGCCGGCCGGCTCACCACTTAGCATGTTTGATTGACAGCTAGGCTGAGTGAATGGGGTTGTGCTGCATAAAAGCAGGGCTTTGGGGACTAGAACTTCAGAAGTCGCCACAGGACCTGAGAATCCGACGAGGGAGAAGCTGAGCCGACCTACCACGACGACACCACCGGTGGAGCCCTGCGGAACCGACTCACCACTTTCCGACAACAGAGAAGATCTCCCGGCTGGAGAGGCTTCTTCCCCTGACTGGTGGGCACAACCAGTTTACCTTTTTTTCCTCACATCCCAGGATGTCTTGTGGTCGAATTGCCTGTGCCAAGCACCCCGGCAACCGGATAGCCACTTACCACTGGACCGCGAATAAAAGGGCCGCTCCTTTTACCTGAGAACTCCGCGGCTGGTTTCTTCCCTGGCAGTGCAACGGACTCCTGTCTTCCTCCCCGACGATATCCTCTCTTCCCCCGCACAAAGCACCGACTTGCATCCGCTGCCAGGAACAACTGCCCCCGCTGGAGTATTCTCACCACTTTAAGGTACTGTGTCCGCCAGGCATCCCTTTCTAAAGATTGCTACAAGGTAATAATAATCCCTTAACCTTCTGGACTGGGCTGGCCGCCTTGACCATCTAACTGGTCCCTTTCTTTGGTCCAACTCTTTATGAACCTTTTCAAGACTTTTGTGCACTTCAACCGTGTGACCTTGGACACATTTCGTTCTGATCCTCTTAAAGTGGATACGGCCTTCTGAACTCTAACTTCACGGTTTTACTTTGCCTTCCTCTCTTGTTGTGTTCTTGTGAAAGTGTTGGGATCTGTTTCAAATTATACTCTGCTTTTCTCTCCCTTTTTAAAACGAATTATTAGAGTACCATCTGCGTTAAGCGCTCACCGCTGTCTGAAAATAAGTAGGGCTTTACTTAAGAATTGTCTAATATTCTTTTAAGGGAAGTATATGTTTTAGTGACCTTGTTTTTGGACTGCCTAACATTAGTGCCTGTGTGTTTTACTAGATGTGGTTTTAAATAAATAATTATATCTCTTTTACACCAAGCTCTGGTCAGTGTTTACTTGTTCTACTATGTTCTTTTGACCTATTGTGAATACTCTGTATACTGCCCAACTCTTCTTGAGGGAAGTCTGACTGCTCAGCCACAGCTACCAAGTGAATCTGTTTGGTACAGACTGCCACCAAGTGGGTTTACTGCCGAACACCTGGAGTCTTAAATCTTTTGCAGTGGTCCCAGAGGGAACTGCACAGGTTTCTGCCTAACACACATCTTGCCAGATGGCCAGCTTCCTCCTCTGGCTGGTCCTCCAATTGCCAGCCCTAAATAGTGCCTCTGCATTTTCCACAACATTACCCGTGAGTGCAGTGAGCTCAGGCTCCGTGACACGCAGCCGCACTACTGGCACTCTTGTTTTGCCACTCCCTGGCATGTCTGCTGTGTTGGATGGGGTGGATGGCAGCAGGAAGTGGCTGATTTTAAGTGGATTCTGTTTTCAAAATGGACACCAGAGAGCTTCCCGTTCTTGCGATGACGCTATTTCCGATGATGGTAATTCCAGGACAAGAAATTCCAGCTTCAGAATTATCGGCACTGGCGATTCTGGCAGTCTGGGTACTGCTATCATTGTTTCCAGCATATTTCTGCCATAATCACCAGCAACTTCGGATATTTGCTGGTAATTCCGGCATGACGGCAGTACCGTTTCGGGTGAGAGGGGAAGCGTGCGCCCTTGGACCTGGATTGCAGGTAGCGGTACTACCGGCACGGCGGAATTACTGTCATTTTTCCAGAATACTCATATTGAGGTTCTATGTCTTGAATGTATTTTCCAAGAACAACAACTGTTTGTGACGATACATTGTCACTGTTTGCTGTGATACAAAATTTAAGAGCGATTTCTATGAAGGATATTGCATGAGTAGAATTCATAGATAAAAAACAAGGGGAGTCCTGGGAGTCTCTCTGCCAGACATGAGTCCTGGGTGCGAGAGCCTTGCCCAGATTCTTTAGCTCACTATCTTTCATGGAGGAGAAATATCCCAATCCTATCAGTCTTTGTCCTGCCCAGGGGCAGCCCAGCACCGAAATGCTAGGCAATTCTCCTCTAAAGACGAGTACCAACAGCAACCCCAGGCACGTGTTTCGGTCTGGTTGGACCTCATCAATAGGGTGGAGCTGTGCCTCTCTAAGAATAGTGAGCAAGGGGTCCACATCTGGATTCCCCTAGTAACTTAGGGTGAGACCCAAAGCCACTTAAATATGCAAAAAACAAGGGGGGGTCCTGGGAGTCTCTCTGCCAGACATGAGTTCTGGGTGCGAGAGCCTTGCCCAGATTCTTTAGCTCACTATCTTTCATAGAGGAGGAATATCCCAATCAAATCAGTCTTTGTCCTGACCAGGGGCAGTCCAGCACTGAAATGCTAGGCAATTCTCCTCTGAACAAGAGTACCAACAGCAACCCCAGACACGTGTTTCGGTCTGGTTGGACCTCATCAGTAGGGTGGAGCTGTGCCTCTCTAAGAATAGTGAGCAAGGGGTCCACGTCTGGATTCCCCTAGTAACTTAGGCTGAGACCCAAAGTCACTTAAATATGCAAAAAACAAGGTGGGGGTCCTGGGAGTCTCTCTGCCAGACATGAGTCCTGGGTGCTAGAGCCTTGCCCAGATTCTTTAGCTCACTATCTTTCACAGAGGAGAAATATCCCAATCATATCAGTCTTTGTCCTGCCCAGGGGCAGTCCAGCTCCAAAATGCTAGGCAATTCTCCTATGAACAAGAGTACCAACTGCAACCCCAGACACGTGTTTCGGTCTGGTTGGACCTCATCAGTAGGGTGGAGCTGTGCCTCTTTAAGAATAGTGAGCAAGGGGGTTGATGTTGGTTGTTCAGAAGAGAATTGCCTAGCATTTTGGTGCTGGACTGCCCCAGGGCAGGACAAAGACTGAGATGTATGGGATATTTCTTCTCTGTGAAAGATAGTGAGCTAAAGACTCTGGGTAAGTCTCTCATAACCAGGACTAATGTCTGGCAGAGGGACTCCCAGGACCCACCCCCCTGTTAATTTGCATATTTAAGTAACTTTGGGTCTCACCCTAAGTTACTAGGGGAATCCAGACGTGGACCCCTTGCTCACTATTCTTAGAGAGACACAGCTCCACCCTACTGATGAGGTCCAACCAGACCGAAACATGTGTCTGGGGTTGCTGTTGGTACTCTGGTTCAGAGGAGAATTATCTAGCATTTCGGTGCTGGACTGCCCCAGGGCAGGACAAAGACTGATATGTTTGGAATATTTCTTCTCTGTGAAAGATAGCGAGCTAAAGACTCTGGGTAAGTCTCTCGTAACCAGGAC